>NW_026638964.1:0-437595 GCF_028554395.1 Pezoporus wallicus | reverse complement strand
ACCACGTCTCTGTAGTGACAGGACAAGGGGTAACGGGTTAAATCTTAAACAGGGGAAGTTTAGATTGGATATAAGGAGGAAATTCTTTCCTGTTAGGGTGGTGAGGCACTGGAATGAGTTGTCCAGGGAAGTTGTGAATGCTCCATCCCTGGCAGTGTTCAAGACCCGGTTGGATGAGGCCTTGGATGATACGGTTTAGTGTGAGGTATCCCTGCCCATGGCAGGGGGGTTGGAACTAGATGATCTTAAGGTCCTTTCCAACCCTAACTATTCTATGATTCTATGATTCTGTGTAGGGCACCTCAGCTCCACTGATTGCAGAAGTCAGGCTCATTTACAGTCAGGAAAAACATGTTTATTGCCTTGTTGTGCTGTGTTGATCAGGCAATCTGGTAACCTCTAGATCACATATTTGCTTGTATGCATAAACTTGTGTACTTTTTCTGACTAATTCTGCTAACTCAGACTAAATTCCTATGAATGTCAATCTAAGTCTTCTTTCTAAGCATGTGAATTTTGTAGTGGAAGAAAGATAAATAAAATTTATTGTTAATTCATTAAACTGTAAAATGATTGGCATAGTATATTTTAAGACAGTACTGAATGTAGTCTTGCATTTCCTACTTACACTGATGCTGAGCCATATTTGTGGAACCCAGAATGATTTGACCAGTATACAAAATTTGTTGCTACAGGTCCAATTCTGTGTACATTTTTACAAGTTAAGGAAATGCAAAATGCTGAGGTTCTGCTGTTTTAGAGCGTATTTAACTGACCAGTTGATTTAACAGCATTCTTTTTAGTACAGGAACCATGGTAGTTATACATTAAAAATATTTGACATCTTAAAATATATGTTTGAAGTCTTCATCTTCTGAAACACAGAACATTAATAGAGATCAGATACAAATGTGCTGTGCTGGCTAGGTGATAGACTGGCATGTCAGTTATTTTCAAGCATTTCTGACATCCCTGACAGAACAAGAAGGTGACATTATTAGAAGTCTGTATAATGAAAGTAACTTTCGCATGTGATGTTCAAGCTTTTGTTTCCTTAAGGTTCCTAGCTGTTGTCAAATGTTCTTGAAGAAAAGTCCCAGCTTCTAGTTAGATCAATTAATTCATACTGGAGCCATTTTTAAACAAAGTATCTCTGAAAAAATGCATGTTTTACTTGCAGTTTATTGTTGGTGGTGTCTTTCTGTTAACAGACTTGTTATTAAACTAAATATTTAAACTTATATTTTTTGTTGCAGTAGTCAACAGTTGGAATTTGCCAACAGCAAGAGAGAAGTGGTTAAGAAAAGGGATACCACAGTTGGATTTTAGATGAAGTCTGTTTGGAATGTAAAATTTATAGAGAGCAGATTAAAAGTAACAGCCCTTACTCTGAGGATTATCTGAGAGCAAAATTTCAATTTTAGTCTGAATCACCTGTATGTTTCTGAAGAAAACCTCCTGTTCTTCCCCACTAGCTATACCTTTGTTTAGATCATAAGATGATCCTTGAGTACATTAATTAGGTTCCTTTCAGATGAAACCAAAGCAGAAGACATACTGGAGGGGGGCCTTCAGGGCACTCTATCCATGAACGGACAAAAATCTGAAGCCAACCTCCCGAGAATGTGCAAAGTGACAATGTAATTTCCCCTGCAATGACTGCTTTATACTCCACATCCTCTCCTGCACTGAGCTGTCAATGCAGACAGCATGGATGAATAATATTTTAGCACAGCTCTTGCTTTATGCTGTTGTGCATGTTACACTTGAAATATGCCATGATTAATTTTATTTCCTTATGATTTTGTTTTATATTAGGAATTGCCACATTAGTATGCAAGTGTCAGTTTCAACAAAGACTTGGGGGTACTGCTGGATGAAAGACTAGATATGAACAGGCACTGAGCTCTTGCAGCCCAGAAGACGAATGATGTGCTGGGCTGCATCCAAAGAAATGTGGCTAGAAGGTCAAGGGAGGTGATTCTGCCCTGGTGAGACCTCACCTGGAGTACTGTGCCCCACTCTGGAGTCCTCAGTACAGGAAAGAAATGGGCCTGTTGTAGAGGGTCCAAAGAAAGGCCACAGAAATAATCAGAGGGATGGAGCACCTATCGTGTGAGAAACAGCTGAGAGAGTTGGGCTTGTTCAGCCTGGAGAAGACTCTGGGAAGACCTTATTGAAGCCTTTCAGTTCTTAGAAGCAGAGTGTAAGATAGATGGGGAGAGACTTTTTAGCAGGGCCTGTTGTGATAGGATGACGGCTAATGGTTTTAAATTAAAACAGGATGTGAGGAAAAAGTTCTTTACAATTAGAGTGATAAAATACTGACAGAAGTTGCCCAGAGAAGTGGTAGATGCACCATCCCTGGAGACATTAAGTCCAGGCTGGATGTGGTTCTGGCAAACTGATCTTGTTGAAGGTGTCCCTGCTCATAGCAGGGGGGATTGGACTAGATGACCTTTGGAGGTGTCTTCCAACCCATACTATTCTATGATTCTACAATTATAATAGAATATATGCTGATGTTTTAATACTGTTTACTCAACAGCTTTAAAGGTATCTAAAAAATGTATAGGAGGAGTACCTAAGCAAAACTTCATGCAAAACCTTACCTCAAAAATATTTATTAGAATGAGAGCAGTCCAAGTGCTCTTTTGTATTTATTTCTGTTTTCTCTGGTATATCAGAACTTCTAGTTACTGTAACACCTTCTTCTAATCAATGATAATTAGAAGGCATATTATTATAAGAGTTGCAGCCTGATTTTGAAACCAAAAATATTTTAAAAGCTCAATAAAATCTTTTTTTTCCCAAGGGTAGAAGAAGTTTGGAGTATAATAAGCTTTGATCTTTAAGTTCTTTATGTATTTTGATTGGTTTTAATTGGAAGTGAGTGCTGTTAAGAACTTGGCAGGAAGATAATCAAGTATTGCCATGATTTTTCTGAAGGAGAAAGTTGATTATACAAGAGTAAACCAAGCTTACAAGGTCATTCATCAGATTCATGCAATTACTGTATTCTTACATAGCCACAGTCTCTCTACTGGCAGACCTAAAAGACTTTGTTCCTTTCTTCCTTTCTTTTGCATTCATTTTCTCCCAAGGTTTCAGTTTAACATTACAGTTCTTGGAGATGAGGAAACAAAAGCTGTGTCAGGGTATGTGGATTAGCTTATTCTCAGAAGCCAAACAAGTAAGTCTGAGTGGATCAAAAGCACATGACAGTCAATAATTCACTAAAAATGTAAACTGAATGTTTGAATTCCTGCTTCCTGGAACTACATGAGTAGCATCAAGACCACGCACCTAGGTCTCTAGTGTCTGTAGTAATAAGTAAACAGGATTTGAGATTTAATTAGGAGAAGGAACAAAAGTATTTCATATAATAAAGTTTCATACCAGTGGAATAGCTGTTCTGCAGTTACATTACAGATATTTTTTAGTTCTTTTTGCTGTGATTTTTTTGTTTTTATGCTTAACATGCATTTGATCTCCTTTACTTTTAGAAGGTAATTAAGAATACAGCAGCAATTTTCTCTTGGCATAATGTGAATGGTATATACTATAATGTTTTACACTACCTGGACAATTTTAGTGGATCTGTTTTGCACACAAATATGTGATGGTCATCCCAGGACTTGGGAATGTGAGCTTGATTCATTTAAAGTCATATTGGTATAGACATGGTCAATATTTCTGGAACTAGTTGTATTGCATATTCCAGTGATGCCTTTTCTTCCAGGTGTATCCCCACTAAATTTACTCCTGTGCGGGTAGCATTTGAATAAGTCATTTAGCCACCAATAATTTGTGGATGACCTCTGAGAGAGCATTTACACTCCTAGGTGATTGGCACACTTATAAGGGAGCCGCTGACTGCAGAATGAGCATAGGATAGTTAGACCTTACTTTACCCCTGTGTCTAAGATGTCTAAATTTAGGTGGGAAAATCATGTTGGATTTTAATGCAAAATTACTTTTCAATTTTCCTTGCAGACCAGTTTTGATGGAGACATACAATAAAAGTTTCAGCTTGCTTTTAAACATTTTTAAACGTTCAGCCAAGCAATGAAAACAGCATGACATCTGGAAGAGAAAATCCAAACTAGAAACCATAACAAGGTCAGATGTCAAGGGCAGCCAGCAATGACGAGACATGGTTTATTTTGTAGATATCATCAGTTTCTTCAACTGAAATAGTCAGGGGTCTCTCAAAGGCACTATACTTTTAAGAAGGGCTTTAGATGGGTAAGATGTAATAGAATAAGTAGTAATGTTAGAGATTTTGGGGGAATTTTTGTAGTACTGCTTCAGACACAAGTATAGTTATAGGCTGTTTCTCAATCATGAATGGTGTTGAAATTGGCTGCCCATGTACACTTATCAGATTTTATTATTGTGGTGAGAATAAAGTAGGTGAAATACATAGATGGGTTTGTTTCTTTCTAATAGAAACTTGATCAGAAAAGTCAGCAACTGTCCCTTACATAAAATTTATGGAATATCCAAAAGGCTGCTTCAGGTATAAAGCTGTTTGATTGATACTTTCCCACAGGGAGGCCAATTTACTATTTGAAATAGTTTATTAAATTTAATGTTAGTGAAAAAGAAAGTTGTAAATTGACTATGTGCACAGGTGACCAGATTCAAGAAATATAATTTGATAATTGAGAGGGGTTAAAAAGTTATGACTCCCTTAGATCTCAAAGGAGAGCAGAACATACTTCAGATTGAATCATTACACAGAATTGTTCCTTAATCCCATTTAATTGTGTGGGATACCTGTAGAAATGTTCTTCCTTTTACAGAAAACTAAGGAAATGAAAAATGAAGCGTAGAGCCCCACTTTTTTGCAAGTGGCATTCACAGTAAAAAGTCTACACATTAAAAAGTATTTAATACATGTTTTTCTGTGAATTCTAAACTTCATAAATGTAAATGAATTTTCCTAGGATAACCATATGTCAACTTCAGTACTTTGTTTTCCATCTTTTCCCCTTTTAAAAATGCTGGTATCTCCTAATGTTCCTTTTGGCTTTAAATTAGGATCATAACCCATTTCATAACTGATCCATTGCATAAAAAGTCATTTACTAAGCAGTCTTCGGAAGCATCATACAAGCCTGCAAGGCACGGAGACTCTGTAGACATTTCTTAACAGGTTATGAATTATATTTTCAAATTGAAAAGAAATTGATGCTTCCTATAGGCTTTTTTAAAAAGTACCATTTCAGAGCACATAATTAAACAGTGACTTTTAAAGGACACAATAGAAAATTAATGATGTGTTAATTTTTTTTCTTATATATGAAAAGTAATAACTGGCTTCAGAATTTGTGATTTTTATGTAAACAAAATCCATAGGGTTTTGTTTTTTTTTCTTTCTTTTTAAGTTTATATAAATAAATTTGAAAAATTATGCTGAGACTTTATGGAAGTTACTGTATGGGTAGACCCATTCTTGTATAAACTGCATGCCTGCATTCCAT
The DNA here is from genome assembly GCF_028554395.1 of Pezoporus wallicus. Classification (NCBI taxonomy): domain Eukaryota; kingdom Metazoa; phylum Chordata; class Aves; order Psittaciformes; family Psittacidae; genus Pezoporus; species Pezoporus wallicus. The sequence continues at coordinate 432,106 of NW_026638964.1, read as the reverse complement.
TTCCAAGTAGATATATAACTAATGTTCTCAGGATTAATTTCTAATATGCTTTAATGTACAGTTAAAAACACTAGGGGTAAAAGAAATTAGTGATAAGTAACATTCTTAATACATTGCATTATATTCTGAAATACAAATGATGTTATATTTAAATAATTAAACACCTGCAATTAAGATACACCCATGCAGGATCCTAGTGACAGCACCATTTACAAGTGAATAAAATAGACCCTTAAAAGTATGTAACAGAGCCTCTATTGTTTAGCATTATATGGAAGAATTTATCCTTGAAAAACAAAGATTTTATTCGTAACAAACTGAAATAAGAATGGCTTAATATCAATGTTTTCAATGCATGACAAAACAAAGAAGAGCTAGTAGGTGAAACAGTACGATTCACCATTAAAAGTGTTAAAAGTGTTACTTTTTCTTGTTAAATTAACTTACTGAGTATTAGTATAACTCAACAGCGCTGTGCAATGCCATGTTATTTCACTAATTCAATAGAAAAATGTAATTTTTAAAAAACACTTTAAATATTTTAAATTGGGTTTGTGCCATTGGAAAAGGGTGCACAGAGAATCTGTGGATGCCTCATCCCTGGAAGTGTTAAAGACCAGGTTGGATGGGGCTTTGGGCACCCTAACCTAGTGGAAGGCATTCCTGCCCATGGCAGGAGGGTTGGAACTAGATGATCTTGAAGGTCCCTTCCAACTCAAACCATTCTGTGATACTACGGTTTAGTATTTTCCTGTTGGCATTTGCTCATATAAACATTTTCATATCTGTTTTTGTGAAATACACAAAACCTGGTAACCACTTTCTTCATAACCTCACATTACCTGAAATTGTTCAAGTGGTGAACATGCATCTGGAGATGTTGGTCAAACAGCTCCTGTACTTAAAACTTTTGGTAGAGGCACATTCTCACTTTCCCAATCAACCAAGTATACCAAAAGCTGGATATTTAATGCAAAATGCCATTTAATGCCAATGAGAAATGTGATCCCTCTTGGGGCAGCTTCTGGAAGCCATGGAGCACCTCAGGCAGTATTTAAGTACCCAGTACTTAATTCTGTGTAATCTAATCAAACCCTAGTTCTCTCTTCACTCAGAGTGAAATTTAAACAGCTAAGCAATCAAATCATCCCTGAAATACACCTAGACATCTTTCCCTTGATTAAAGGTAAATGTGGGAAAGTCTTCCACGGCTTGGGTCAAGGGTTTCCTGAGTGAAATAATCCTCAAATGGGGAATGAAAAGCTTGAAAACGCTTGTTACTGCTCTTTCAGTTACTTACATCTTGAGTCAGTTCAAACTGTTACTGGAGGGATACGGTTGGTAATGTGTTGCTTTTACATCTCTAAACTGTTTTGTAGTCAGCTACATTTTCTGATCATCATCCATATGAAACTAATCAGTATGCCCCAAAATCTTAGAATATGTGTACTTCTCATGGCCTTGTCTGCACAAGATACACTGTTGTGCCACTGGACCATCAGAAATTAAAAACAGAAGCCTGAACACAATCCCTTGTCAGAATTACCCATAGAAAGCATGGAGGAGACAGGGATGAAAGATAAATTGTAGAATTTGATGCAAAAAACCCAAATTAAGAGTACTTAAGAGTAATTAAGTTAATAGTCTTTCTTCACCTATGCTTTAGATTCCATCTTAGAGATTGCATTGATCTGTGTCATCTGTGCTTGGTTCAGTTATTCACTCCTAAGGGTCTAGTATCATTGCAATATTGTAAGATACCACACCTGACTGCTAGCTGTCACTTAAGAAGGCTTTGTGTGTTTTTTATGTCCTGCATCTTACACATTACTCCCAGCTGGACCTCTTAAATGCTTGATGGCATCTCAGATGAAACCTATGTGGGAAAATTAAGCGTGTCTTACACATTTACATTCAAGTGCAGGACGAATAAGCATCGTTGTAGTCAGAACTAGAGAGATCCATTTGTGGTACAACTTTTGTCATCCTAGAATAAATTGCTTAAGTTGATCAGATCAGCTGTGTACTGAAGCTGCTTACCTATCTTCTTTATTGCCTATAAAGGAAACCTGAGATAAGAAGCTCAGATACAGATGACAGCACTGCAAACATTAAAATGAGATTAATTAACCCAAATGTAGAACTAAAAAAGTCTATGTGGAATGTGAGAACAGTGAACCCTGACTGTCCTTATTGTAATTTTTATCAAACTCTGTGTCAAAGTGAAGGGCACAGTTCTTAAGAGAGGAGATTACTGTGTTTAGCTCCCTTGAAACTTGAAGTAGGGGAATTTTTCTAAAACATTCATAGCTGATATGCATGAAAATGTTGAACGGTTTCTCAGGCAATAAAATATCTGCAATTCGATCTTAGAAGAATACTGTATATAAATAATCTCTCTGTCTAGCATGAAAAGGCTTGACATTGAGAAGATTAGGCAATGACAGTAACAAAATGTCTGAAAATCTCTGGCCTCAAAAGCTCAAAATATTCAAGATGTGTTTTTCCTTGAACAAGGGGTGTGACCTTAGGAAAAATAATAAACTTTAACCAACCAAACAACACAAAGCAAGATGAATGCATGAATAGATTGATCCAGGTGAAACTCTTTCAAATAAACTTCAGTTGACGTCTCTGAAATACTGTCTCTTGAATTATGGTGTAAAACCAATAAAGCTGAGAAATTCTAGAATCTCCTCCAGATATGATAATATAGCTAAAAATGGTCATGTTAAGAAAAAGCAAATAGCAGGGAGGAAATAAGAAGCAGTGACAGTTGTTAATATTGGAGACAATACTATGTAAGTAAATATGAAGTGCTTAAGAAGGACAGTGAATCTTTTGAATGTCTGAGTAAGGGGAGAAAATAAGCATGAATGAACCTGACAACAGATTGTGAGTACATCAAATCTGATGGTACTAAATGAAGGAGATTCAAAGAAAGAATATAATCAGAAGAATTGCAATGATCTAAATTACTAAATTAAGAACAAATGAGCTGGTAAATTTAATTTTCGTTTGTGCACAGCCTCAGTGCTGATGGAGACACGCAGCTGCAATACTCATTCTTTTCATATCTCAGTGAATACTGAGGGCTGATGTAATTAAAGCTATCAAAGGAATTATCAGGGGTGAAAAATTAATATGACTACTCCTTCTTTGGAAGAATGATGAAAAACAAGTTGTTCCATCTCTTCATAAGAAAAGGTATATTAATATCTTTCCACATATTTAAATGTCATTTAGCATCACAGCAAGTTAGTTTCTTATACCAGGATGGTATTTGTACTGCCAAGATCCTTAAAAGACCTTAAGTTTCTTTTGGTGAATTTAACAAATTTTAGAATGTAGAAAACCCCCCCAAAAACAGTGTATTTTCCTATCTGTTGGAAAATGCAGAGTGACAAGGTTTGGAAAACAAGTATCTTCTTGTAGGTAGTGCATGTTGTTGGATAAAGGATCTTGATACAGTTCCACACACACAAAAATTTATTAATGAAGTTCATAGCTGGTGACATTAAATTATTGAAGTTACTCTTGGGAAAAAATGAAAAAAAAAAAAAAAGGCAACAGAGAGGCAGATGAAGAGAGGGAGGAGGGAATGAGAAAGGGAAGAAGAAAGGGGAAAGCAAAGGGAAAGCAAAGACAATGATAAAGGGAAAAGGGAAACTCTTTCCACTGACCACCCAGAAAAAGCAGAGATGGGTCCCAGGTGAGCATCTTCCCCTGGATGGTCTCTCCAGTGCAGCAGTGGTGAGGAAGAAGATGATAAGGTTATTGCTTTTTTTTGCCATGCTTCTCCCTTAATACTGCACTTTTTCACTGAAGCCTGTTCAAATTATTTCGGTTGGTCTTAGGTGTGATGCTAGTAGTTCTGACTGGAGTATGACCAATCAAATGTGAGTGTTACACATTGGTGCTTTAGTATCTATGCATATACCATATTGGATAATGTTTAACAAATATTCAAATGAATAGTAAGTTACTACATTGTCAGCTCATGTCCAGCTTGTCATCCAGCAGTATCACCAAGTCCTCTGCAGGGCTGCTTTCTCAGTCCTTTGATCGCATGGCCTGTAATACCAGGGGTTGCCCTGATCTAGGTGCAGGACCTTGCACTTGGCCTTTTTGAACCTCAGGAAGTTGACATGGACACAATTCTTGAGCTTATACAGGTCCTTCTGGATAGCATTTCATCCTACAGGCATGTCAACTGTACCACTCAATGTGGTGTCATCTGCAAACGTCCTGAGAGTGTACTCAATTCTCCTGTTTATGTCATTGATGAAGATACTAAACAGTTCTGATCACAATGTGGATCCCTGAAAAATGCCACTTGTTACTAATCTTCATTTAGATTAGAGCCTTTGACCACTACCCTCTGGATACAGTCATCCAACCAATTACTATCCACCAAACAGTCCACTTATCAAATCCATATCATGCCAAATTACAGAGAAGGATGTTGTGGGGAACTGTGTCAAAGGCCTTACAGAAGTCCAAATAGAGGATATCCACAGTTCTTCCAACTGATTTATTTAACAGGGTAATTCTGAATATAATTCTTCAGCCAAAGATGTGCAGAGACAGTTAAACTGGACTGGTAATAAAAACTCAAGTAACACATAACACCAGGTAGACTCCTTAGGTGTAAATCTGTGCTAGGTGAGTAACATTATAGTATGTTCAAACCAAACCTGCTGTTGTGGTTTAAACCCAGCCAGTAATTCAGTACCATGCAGCTGCTCACTCGCTCCAAACCTCCCCCATCCCCAGGCGGGATGCGGAGGAGAATCAAATGAATGGAAGATAAGAACACAAGTGATGCACATACAATTGCTGGTCCTTCCAGATGACTCCTCCCAGCTTATACACTGGGCATGATGTGCTGTGGTATGGAATACCCCTTCGGCTAGTTTGGGTCAGGTGTTCTGTCTCTGCTCCCTCACGGCTTTACTGTAAACATCAAAAAAATGTGTCTTCTGTCTCTAAGCTAGTTGCGCAAGTCTCTCTTTAGAAAAAAATGAAAATATGCAATAACAAAGCCACTTAAAAAGGAAGATTAGTCTCATCTTAATATTGATCACATTTCACTGCATAATGCTGAGCACAAAAAGAGGCTAGTACCGCTAGATTATAGATGTACATTGAACTTTTGGATCATTACAGTTGTAACTGCTTGCTGCTTTATTTAATGCAATTTATGAAGCATACTACCAGGGACTGAACACATTGTTGGAAATAGAGTCAGTCATGCTTAGGAGGCTGGAAAGGATAAAACTTACTCCTGAATTCTAGGAAAAAGATGAGTTGCAGATTACAGTAACAGTTGTTAAAGTAAGGATCAGTTAGGTGCATGGTGCATCTATGCACGGTAAAAGTGATGGATTTAAGATTTCATATAACCTCATAGAACAGGAAATACCCCACTCTGTTTTGAGTGCTATAGTTTGGGATCTTATATAAGTAGTAATTCTTTTATGACCTGTATATAGATACATACACATACACACACAGATATCTGCATGTATGTGTATGCATATATATGTACATACAGAAGTAAATTTGACAGTTTAAACCACATAAATCACTACAGACTTCTTAATTTATATTTAGAATGTCCTGAATTTTGCACAAATGGTGTGTACAAGTCTTTACTGGTGCATGCATAAGATTATTGAATATATCTTTGCCAGCTGTAGTTAGTATAAACAGAAACACGTTCTGAATTTATGACCTGAACAAGAATTTATAATTGCTTATTTTTCAAAGCTTTTTAGCATTTTCATGTAGTTAAACCTAAACACACTTTCACACAGTTATCAGTTATTTCTATCTGTGAAGCTAATTTTACAAGTTGGGAGATGCTGATGTAAAAAGAATTGTCTATTAACAAAATCAGTTTTAAACCAGAATGAGCTCTGAAGCATGTTTCATTTCTAAATTAAGAAGAAACGTGAATAAGCATTCAAAAAAACCCCACCTTTTTTAATAATGCTTCATGGTACTCGTAAGGTGTCTGTTTAGACTTTCCTAATGTACATGTTATACCTCAGAGTGTAAATGCATTGATTTAAGTAGATAAAAACAATTAAAACAAGGATATAATTAGAATCATAGAATCATAGAATAGTTAGGGTTGGAAAGGACCTTAAGATCATCTAGTTACACCCCCCCCTGCCGTGGGCAGGGACACCTTACACGAAATCATATCACCCAAGGCCTCGTCCAACCTTGAACACTGCCAGGGATGGAGCATTCACAACCTCCCTGGGCAACCTATTCCAGTGCCTCACCACCCTATATTTTAAGCATGTATATCGCTAATTTACAGTCCAGTACTGATATTTTTTATAAAGTTGTTTAAACAGACAATATAGTTTTTTAAGGGGAGGGTAGAATGTGTACACCTCTTTGTGAATGACTTCTTAGTACATGATGAGAGCACAGAACGTTAAAAAAAATTTATGTGGTTGTCTCTTTTTAATAGGAGTTCCAAGTTTAGTTGGCTATAATCAGGAATTTACATTACTATTGCTAGAAAAAGCTCCAGTAATAACAAAAAAAAAAAGCATTCATCAAAATATTTGCTGATTCCCAGTGTTTTAAAATTTCCCACACTAATAGATTTCTAAATGTTTCCAACCAAAATGCAATTCTTTTGTAAGCAGAAAAAAAATCTCCCTAACAGTGACAAGCACCAGCTTAGGACATTTTTAACATCATTATTGACAATATTTCTTGAAATCAATAGGATGTAAGCATGTGAGTCCTGCTGTATTTATTGTAAACCCTGCCTAAAAGAAGAGTAGATTTAAGGCTGTATTAGAACATATTGTTCAAGGAGACCCTAAGTGAATAGTTGCAATAATATGAAAATCTTTCATCATAGGCATGTCTAGGTTATGCTGTCATACTGAATGCAGAGAGCTCTGTGTGAATGCTGGGCTGTGGCAGCAAGTCTGTATAACACAACATAGCAAAAGACATTGCCTGGCAGTTGTTTGGATTCATTACATTCTTTAGCTTGGGAGCAAATGTTACACTTACATAGCACTACATGACTAAATAGCATCTGGACCCAAGGCCATCCCAACAGCACATTACTCTTAGTCTTTTCTCAGCTGCCTCTAGTATTTAGAGATCAGCATGTGCAGAGTTCTTTCATGTTTTCCATACAACACAGTTTTCTACATGTATGATAGATGGTTTGTGTGTAAACTGGAGCATGATCTAACCTCAGTGGTGTCCTGGGTTCAGCAGTAGCAGTCATGTTTCTCCTTCTTGGTAGCTGATGCAGTGCAGTGTTTTGACTTTCGGCCTGGGAACAGAGCTGATAGCGATGTTTTGGTTTGGCCAAGGACTTTGTGAGCCTCATGCTCTGCCAGGGAGGAGGGGAAGCCGGGAGGAAGCAGAGACAGGACACCTCACCCAAGCTAGCCAAAGAGGTATTCCATACCACAGCACGTCATGCCTAGGATGTAACTGGGAGTTAGCCTGAAGGGCTGGGAGACTGCAGGGTTGGAGGAGGTATGGGTCGGTGCTTGGTTGGGCTGGGGAGGGGAGTTATCGGTCGGCTGGTGCTGAGGTGTTGTATTCTCTTCCCTTCTTATTTCCTTTATCATTGTTATTATTGGTGGTAGCAGTAGTGTTATACCTTAGTTTGTGTTATACCTTAGTTACTAAACTGTTCTTATCTCAACCCGTGGGAATTGCATTCTTTTCGATTCTCCTCTCCGTCCCTCTGCGAGTAGGGGGAGGGAAAGAAGGAGGGGAGTGAGTGAACGAGTTACCTGACTGGGTTTAAACCACGACAGTTCTTTTGGCACCCAACATGGGGCACGAAGGGTTGAGATAACGACAGATCTGACTGGATTAATAGTCACTCTTCACAATGCTGATTTCTTGGCTCTCAGAGTTGTTCCTCTTGATCTCACAGTTTCAGAATGTAGTACATTACTTAGAGCCGGTATTTGCTGTGTTAGTGTTTATCAAGTGTGGGGCTTGGGCTAAGGTTCTTGTCTTACTGTACTTTATGGCAATGGCTTGTAATACGGGCGGGCTCCAGCAGCAGGGCGGGACGGACGTGGCCGTGGACTTGTACCTGGCCGTCCGGCCGCTCTTCACCGTCCTGGCCCTCGCCTCCCTCTTCCTGAGGCCGCGGGGAGCTGAGGGGGAGCGGCCCCGGGAGCCGCTGGAAAGTGGAAATAACTCATCTACATTGTCTTTATTATTGTCAGATTCTTCTAAAAGATAATGTTAAGTTGAATGTTACATCAGTTCAGAAGTGTGTGCATATGTGAAATTTTCAATACAGAGTGCAGTACCCCTAAGATATGCTGAGGTAGCGCTCAGAACAAGACTCCTGACACTTCATATATTATCCAGGATTAAATTGTACGTAGTATTGCCTCTGATCATATTATGTAGACATGAATGTCAGACAACCAACATCCTTTGTCCCGTTTCTCACAGGAGTATTCACTGTATTCAGACAGTGTTTTTTCCTGTATTTTTTCCATTCTTAGGCATGCATGATCCTCATGGGCATTGGCAGACATGCTTACAAACAGTACAGCCATGTAACAATTGAATCCTAGTTCTACTTAAAAAGGGAAGAAGAAAGTCAATTATTAATGCAAATATTACTCACCCTTGGGGACCTATGCTGAAGCGTTTAGGAGAGCAGATTAAGAAAAGTCCTGTAGAAAAAGGAGCAATGAAGTTGTACAATATCATGGGAGCTGTGTAACAGGGAATGAAAAGTCTGAGAAGATACAGCAGGCATCTGGGCAGTACAGAACAGAGGCTGAACTGTGTCAACGAATCTGGACATTATGGATTTGAAAGGTTTCTTAGTTTTCATCTGTGTTAGGGTTTGGATCAGGAAGTTTTCTGTGTTTTCCAATAATAGAAACTAGAGCTCAAATCTCAGTATTTTATACTTTTGCATCCACAGATTACATTTTGGTAGTCTGCAAATAATGTGGCTTCAGGATTTATTTGTTTTGCAATTAGTTTAAAATTGCACTAGACAGTTATAGTCACTTGGTAGATGTTTATGGTTAGTCAGACCACACCAACACATGCCAATGCACTGATGTACAAATAGCAGTTCACTCTCCCCACATAAGCTTTGAGTTGGGAGTACGTAAAAAAACCTAGGAGCTATTCCTGAGCTGAGGCTTCCGGATCATTATTGATTTCCTGACTGGAAGCTTGCAGGATGGGCTAGGTTAGTGCATAGCTCTCCATATATGAACTTATGGTGATACACATACTCATCTTACATTTGAAATTGTTCCCATTATTTTGCCTGTTTACTTGTTTCTTATTTCAAACATCTGTAGAAAACTTCTTTCTTGCAAAATATTTATATCAGTGGGAACATTTATAACAAAGGGCTTACAACAGTACACTGGATACAACACCAAAAAAAAAACAAAACCACAAAGCAAGCAGTGCTTTTGCAGGCTAACATCTATGGCAGTCTGTGAGGTTTTGTGGGAAGTGAGAAGCTAGGAGTGCTGTCTTCTGGTTTTGTTTAGTATGAATTTTATATAAACTTCTTTACATAAATGAACTTTTGACCTTCACCATCTCACATACTTGAAGAAAAAAGGGAGGAAAGGTTATGGTCATATAGGTAAGTCTTCTGAAAATGATGTTTTCTCTATGTACAGGAAAGGAAAAGCAGTTGGAATGAGTCACTTATTTTTGGTGCTGAATAAAATTTGATGTTGCATACACAGAATATTTATGTGTTCCATAAAGTTAAGGAATATACTCTTTTCCTGTGAAGCTTTCAATTCTAGTCACACAAGCAGACAGTAAAAAATGCCATCTCTTTTCCACCCAGTGAAGTTGTTTCTAGGAATGACAGGCTTGGAACACCCTTTCTTTTGTCTGTCTACCCTACCACTACATTAGTGTGGGTGGGTGGGTGGATTCCAAACTGACTGCAAAACCTTAAATTGATCTTTCTTTTCTTGCAAATTTGTATTTCATTAATTGCTATACTTCATTACATTGCTGATCTAGTTTCAGCAAAGGCAGACTTACTGTATATTTAGTACATACAGGATCAAAACAAAGTAATGCCTTATGAAATATTTCAAACTATTTTAACATTTCAGTTCTTATTTAATTGAAATCCCAATGTGCTTTCAGAGTTACTGTGCATTTGGCTGGCAAATATTGTGTCTCACAAAAGATACTTATTCGAGGCACCTAGAAATAAAGGAGAGTGTGTAAGGACAACAGGCTGAAAAACTTCACGCAGGAAGAGTATTGAGCAGTTTGCAGCAGCAATAAGGAAAGTAAGAAAAGGATGTTCATAACAGAGATCAAAATGGAGCTTTTTGAACACAAGGGAGTTATTATGGCACATGGGCCATATGAGAAAAGCAGCCAGTGTGACATTTCCTGACATTTTGACAATCTGTAATAAAAGGCGGAAAAATAATGCATAGTCATATAAGTTAAAAGTCACTTGTCACTGTACCTGTGACTAAGTATTGTAGAATGTTGTCACTAGAAGTAATCTGTTTTACTACAAGTACTTCAAAATTAGAAAATATTTAGACCAGCATTTTGATTTAGCAAATCAAAATATTTTTAATTTTGTTATATTTCCTTGTCTTTACAGAAGTAGAGGACATGCAGAGAATGCAAACTTCATAGAAAAATTAAATTCAAAATAAAAGATACTTATTTTGGTTGTCAGATTTGTAGAATGGTTTGAATGGAAAGGACCTTAAGATCACCTAGTTCCAACCCCCTTGCCATGGGCAGGGACAACTCCCACTAGACCAGGTTGCTTATGGCTCTATCCAGCCTGGCCATGAACACTACCAAGGATGGAGCATTAACAGCTTCCTTGGGCAATCTGTTCCAGTGTCTAATTTCTTCTTTACATCCAACCTATATCTCCCCTGTGTAGGTTTGAACCCATTACCTCATGTTCTGTCTACTACAGTCCCTGATGAAGAGTCCCTCTTGTCTAAGTGCAAACCTTCACCCTTGAAAACTCTGATGGCCTGAAGTGTCATGGGCCCACCAGGCTCAAAATAATTCACTGTCCCCTTCAGCAGTTTCTGCAGCTTGTTGCTGGGGACTCCACACAGCTGCCTTCCATCTCTGACGCTTCCAAAGCACTGGAGGGGCCCAGTGGACTAGATACTTGCCCATACTGTCACACACACCCTGCCACTCATGACTCTCCAGCCTTGGGGAAAATCTCTTGGTCCCCCTGCATTGTCGTCTAACCCCAGACAAGACCCAAACCTGACTGCTTATCTTTTGAGATCCGACAAAATGGTTGGGGTAAAACACAGTCTGTGTGTGTCCCAACATGCTGATCCCCATCACAATCAGCAGGCAGGTGCCAAGGATACCCAAAGGCCATTCAAAACCTTCAGAACTCTCAAACGATGCTGCTGTACTTGTCACTGAGGCTGGTGTAGCTGCTGTGCTTGCCGGCTCTCCCACCACCAGCTTGTTTTTTCCTGAGTCCAGATCTTCCTCCTCTGCCTTGCTGGGAAATGCTGCATGGTCTCCTGCATCCTCCTGGGGCTCGGAGGGCAGCCCCGGGGACCCCAAAAAGAACTGTCATGGTTTAAACCCAGTCAGGTAACTCGTTCACTCACTTCCCCCCCTTCTTTCCCTCCCCCTGCTCCCGGAGGGATGGAGAGGAGAGTCAAAAAGAATGCAACTCCCACGGGTTGAGATAAGAACAGTTTAGTAACTAAGGTATAACACAAATCACTACTGCTACCACCAATGATAATAATGATAAAGGAAATAACAAGGGAAGAGAATACAACACCTCACCACCAGCCGACAGATAACTTGCCCCCCCCCCCAGCCCGACCAAGCACCCACCGATACCTCCACCAACCCTGCTGTCTCCCAGCCCTTCAGGCTAACTCCCAGTTACATCCTGGGCATGACGTGCTGTGGTATGGAATACCTCTTTGGTCAGTTTGGGTCAGGTGTCCTGTCTCTGCTTCCTCCTGGCTTCCCCTCCTCCCTGGCAGAGCATGAGGCTCACAGAGCCCTTGGCCAAACCAAAACATCATTGTTATCAGCTCTGTTCCCAGGCCGAAAGTCAAAGCACTGAACTGCACCAGCTACCAAGAAGGAGAAACATGACTGCTACTGCTGAACCCAGGACAGTTTTTGATTTAGACATCTGAATTCCATATTATGTCCATAAATGAAAATAAGACTATTTCACAATATATGGGCAACTGCTAATTGCATGTATAGATTTCTATGCAGGAAAAGTTATGTCAAGGCAATCACAACATGATTGGTTGGCAGTCAAAAAATAGACTGTTTTGAAGATTTTACTTTTTAGGATAGGTATCAGCTGATTACTAAGCATTTTAGGGTGATAATTTATACCACAAAATAATGTAAGTATCTAAAAGAAAAGGAAGATGATAGAGGTAGAAATGGTTGTTACAAGAAAATATTATTACGGTAAATATTTGAAATCCTCTCATACTGAATAAATAAAATTGCAAGTCACATACAGTACCCATTTGTAATTATAATTAATTTCTTTAAGAGAAGCACACCTGAAATTTGCTGTTAATTTTAGGTACTTAACTCTTGCAAAATGTAGGTACTTGTTGACGTGGGAGTCACGGACAACGCAGAGACAATCAATGTGATCAAGCAATTGCCAAATTTATTACAAAGCCTTAACTCCTTATATACTATTTCTTACATGCACTTACAGTGATTTGGCATATTATGATTGGATACATGTCTTGAAGACCCTTAGCGACTAACATATAATTGGTTAAACACAGGTGTGAGAACTTGACCTCAAAAGCTTGCCAACAGTTCACAGTTCTCATTAACTCAGTGAATTCCAGCTTCTTCTTATCTTGCTTGCTTAAGCTTCTTCGGGCCTTTCATGGCCTTGCTGTATCTTTCAGGGTTATTCAGATTTTATATACCAATTATGCATTCTCCCGTGAGAACACTGTCTCCACATCTCCCCCTTTTTGGTTTATATATGTTTTGGGTGACCCTACTTGAGCAGGGGATTTGGGCTAGACCATATCTCCAACATATGCCAACTACAGGCTGCTGGGCCAGCCCCTTTTTTCTCCTGTACGGCTCTCTGGTAACAGGGGAGGCCATCCTTCACATCAAGGTCTGGCATGGCATGCATCCCCACCGCTCCACGCCTGCTGGGTTGCAGCCAACAGCAGAGCTAAAGGTTCTTCTTGGTGGCAAACACAGAGGCCAACCCAGTCTTGCCCTTGACTGTGGTAGCAGGCATTTTGTCAGCCTCAGTCCTTGCACCTTGTTGTCAATGCAGTTTCACCTGCTTCATCTAGTAACAAATAGCTACTACAGCAAGGCACACACAAATTTACATTAGCAGAGTAACTATTACCGGGTGCAGCAGCATGTTGAAGATGCTGATGGCAGCGAGGGACTAGCCAAAGAAATTTCTTACCAGTTGTCCTGGGTTCAGCAGTAGCAGTCATGTTTCTCCTCCTTGGTAGCTGGTGCAGTGCAGTGTTTTGACTTTCGGCTCGGGAACAGAGCTGATAGAGATGTTTTGGTTTGGCCAAGGACTTTGTGAGCCTCATGCTCTGCCAGGGAGGAGGGGAAGCTGGGAGGAATCAGAGACAGGACACCTGACCCAAACTGACCAAAGAGGTATTCCATAACACAGCACGTCATGCCCAGGATGTAACTGGGAGTGAGCCGGAAGGGCTGGGAGACTGCAGGGTGGGAGGAGGTATCGGTCAGAGCTTGGTCGGGCTTGGGGGGCGAGTTATCGGTCAGCGGGTGGTGAGGTGTTGTATTCTGTTCCCTTGTTATTTCCTTTATCATTATTATCATTGGTGGTAGCAGTAGTGATTTGTGTTATACCTTAGTTACTAAACTGTTCTTATCTCAACCCGTGGGAGTTGCATTCTTTTGATTCTCCTCTCCATCCCTCCGAGAGCAGGGGGAGGGCAAGAAAGGGGGGGAATTGAGTGAACAAATTACCTGACTGGGTTTAAACCCCGACACCAGTGGAATTCTCCCACCCTCTTAATTTGTTCCATCACTTGCTTTATAGCACTATCATTGTATTAGAATCATTCCAGCTTTTGTCTTAGCATTTTCTAGCAGCTACTGCAAATTTCCATACTCTAACATCTCTTTTACAAGTGACAAATCTATACAATACAAGGCCTAGTTTCTTATTAGCAACTGGCTAGTAAATACGGGTGTTTTTATACACAAAATCACAGCCTCTAATAATAGCTCCTTTACAAGCACATATATTCAGAATGTTACTTTTCAGTTGCCCCCAAGTGATGTTTTGCAATCATTCATTTTTCTTTTCCTCTATCTCATTCTGCTTGGGGTATTTACGGTCAGCTCCTGTAGCTGAGGCATCAGGTTTTTCCATTTGTCTGTCCAGCTCATGGCAAGGCTTGACAAACTTTGCAGGCAGTCGCCATGGACCTGTAGGCAGGAGGAGACAAATATAGCCCCTCCTCCAGGTTACCAGTTCTTGAGAAGTAGACAGGTTAAACTGCACATTGTTAACGGTCAAGGAGTTTGCTGCATCATTGCCTCTTTTTTTTTTTTTTTTTTCTGCCACCCTGATGCTGCTTAGGCGACAGCTCATAAAGCTTGTGGTTGCACTACCCCTCTCGCTTTTTCAGTTAGCAGTTCTTATTTCAACCGATCTAGCTATTCCTCCAAGTCTTGGATTCACCCCCAGGTTACCTTAATCATACTAAGCAAGGCTCCTACCATGCACCCACTGTGTTGCAGGTGCTCTTTAAGCTTTGTCTCTGGTGTCTCTACAAACTGCCTCAATACCTCAATAGATTGAGTTTTGTTCGGGTTTTTTTTTGTTTCTTTGGTTTGTTTTTTTGGGGGTGTTTTTTTTTTTTTCTTTCACTCCACGGCTCTGGCGTCCATTCTGTCAGTTCCGCTGGTGGAGCACCGGGAGCTGAATCGGAGGTCAGCTTTTTTTTTTTTTCCAGAAGTCACTCACCCTGCTTTGCACAGCTACAAACGCCAGCTTGCTCGGCAGCAGCTACAAAAGCCTGCCTGCTTCAGCATCAAACGTAAATACCTGCCGCAACCGCACTTTTGCATTAACCCTTTCTTGCCCAAAATGTTAAACTGCTACCGGTTAAAAACTTTTACATGAACGCAACAACAAAAAATACACAGAACACCGTCTGCCCTCAACACACACACACACACATATATGGGATCCCAAAAGCACACGCCACACAACTACAATATTTGAAGCACAAAATCCAGACAATCATTACTCCCACTACAGTCCCACGTACAGAACGTGACACAAAGACGCTGTGGAGACTAACAGAAAAACAGCTCCGAGAAGCATCATTGCAGTGCAAGGTGGCAGGCTCAACCTTAGTGGGTGTCCTCGCAGAGGCTCTGCCTCCCTCACAGTGTATGAGGCTTGGGTTTTTATACTGACCAAAATGCACACTCATTCCAACACAGGTGGCCAGCCTATGTTGGAAGAAGTGGCCAGCAATATCTATAAAGGTCGCCAAAGGTTGACAGAAACCTGGACATACTTATATTTACCAATTTCTAGTACATGAGTATCACAGAGAAACTGTATTAAATGAGTTGCATATGGGCTCCCAAGTCTATGGTTCGTCACAGTCTGGCCAATACCCCTGATAAGAGCATAAGAGAGACCTTCCCACCACCAGAAAATCACACAATACATCTGTATCCCACGCTGATCTCGCTTCCCTGGAGGTTCGGGGGGGGGGGGGGGGGTGGGGTGGTGGCGGTGGTGGTAGTGTTTTTTTCTGTTGTGAGTTGTTTTGTTTTTTTTTACTTTAACGTAAAGAAAGGTTGCTCGCTTCACTTTAAGAAAGGCTGAAAACATCCATAAAACGGATGTCCTGAGCTCAAATTTCAATTCATTCAATCACTGACAAGAGGGGTGTCCTGGGGTGATGCTGACTCTTTCCAGGGTTTCACCGATCAAGCTGACACCCACCGCAAACCAGAATCTGTAATTTACACACATATAACCTCAACCAGTTAGTTTTACTTCCACAGGACCTTTCCAAATGCCGGTTTCCAAATCCTTGTACTGGACCAGAATACCCAGAGTTTTAGTTATACAACCTGAACCTAATGCCTGACCATGTATTATAGCAGGGGAGTCATTAAAGTCTCCTGTCAATCGCAAAAAAAGTCATAACATATACAGCTTGAGTATAAGAGGATTTTAACCCATATGTGGTCACCGCTTGTCAGGCCTCCTTAACTATTTTGAGATCAAAAGCTTCCCACTCTTTACCCCCTGCTGTGTAGTAAACACAGGATATGCAGAGAGGCCCATTGCAGAAAATTCACCAGTAATAATCCCATCTTTGATTAACCAGTGCCAACGGTGTGCAGGATTTGTGCCCCCTGATACCTCTCCCACCCCCTCCCCCTGTTTGCCTTCTTTAAGGAAGGGGTTTTGCGGAGGATAAGGTGGTGGCACAGATAGAGATGTGTCAATCCGAGTCTCGAGGGCTTCAAGCTTTTTCATCAATTGTTGCAGCTGAGCGTCTCCAAGGCCAGTGAGTAGTTGCTGATGAGCTGAGCAGACCGACCCGGGAGACAATGAGTCAGAGTCTGGAAGCAGAGGATATAAATCTGGCTCGGATTCAGGGGACTCAGAGTCTGATCCTGGGTCGAACTCAGGGTCTCAGTTGTTCGCAGCGATGTCTTTCTTGTCAGGTGTCTCTCGTTTGGTATGTGGCCATCTGCGGACCTGGCTCTTGCTTTCATCGGCTTGGGGCATTAATTTTTTTCGGTGCCTCTCCAGGTACCACAGGAGGTGCAAAAGTCATAGCTGCAGCACTATGATGGGTGTTAGGGGAGACAGCCCCTTCTGGAGCTGTGGCAGCAAATACAGAAGCTACCGCCGCCTTTTCCAATTTCATCTCTTTCAAAGTCTCAAACACCAATCTCCAAAGTGTAGAGTGTTTCTGTGCACCTTTGGTCCCTTTACTAACCTCGCGATCACGGGACCACTTTAACAGCCTCTGTAAGGCGGCACTATCATATTACAGTCCTCTCTTAGAAAGAATGCGTTGGAGGAGCTTCACCACCTCCTGTTCCTCTTTGGATAGCAAGTGCCCCATCTCCTCCCCAGCCACTCACCTGATCAGGGTGAGATTCCCGAAGTTTTGCAGACGTCTGACTTCTCAGTGCCAGGGCAGCACTGCCTTTCAACCAGCTCTCCGCCCCCTCCTTTTCATCGGACCTTCAAACTCGTCTTCGTCGAGTTATTGATCGGAGCGTCTCTGTTCGGGCGCCACTTGTTGACGCGGGAGTCATGGAGAACGCAGAGACGATCATGTGATCAAGAGATTGCCAAATTTATTACAAAACCTTAGCTCCTTATATACTATTTCTTACATGCACTTACAGTGCAATTACTTACAGTGATTTGGCATATTATGATTGGATACATGTCTTGAAGACCCTTTGCAATTAGCATATAATTGGTTAAGCACAGGTGTGAGAACTTGACCTCAAAAGCTTGCCAACAGTCCACAGTTCTCATTACCTCAGTGAATTCCAGCTTCTTCTTACCTTGCTTGCTTAAGCTTCTTCGGGCCTTTCACGGCCTTGCTGTATCTTTCAGGATTATTCAGATTTTTTATACCAATTATGCATTCTCCCGTGAGAACACTGTCTCCACGGGTACTCTTAGCATATTGAATTTTGCATAACACTGAAATAACTTGTAGTTTTCCTTTTTATGAAGTGACATAAACTAATGAATTAAATGAAGATAGTAATTGAGTAATTGACTGAGGAAATTATCTTGGGTTATTGTTGTAAATAAGCTAATGCTAAATTTATCGATGTTGTTTAGAAAAATATCTGATGGCAAGAAAATGTGAACTTGCATAAACATAGTTAAACAACAGCTATCAAATAAGGGTGTGTTTCATTATCTGAAATGCAAATACTACTAAACAAAAAGGTTTAGTGTCATTTTCTTCGGTCTGGCCTTTCTTGTGACTAGGCCTTCTGTTAATTAAGTCACATTCAGGTTTTTCTATTGTGTTTTTTCTATATAGCTGAAGATCAGTTCTTTAGTAGCTTCTAAAAATCAGGTTGAATGCACACTGTATTACATAATATTAATCTTCAAGAACTCTACATTAGCAAAGAGCTTCCTGAGCTAATTTGTGAGGGGTTGTTCTCTTTGGTAATTATCTTAACATCTACATACCTTTTTAAATGAATACTCCTTAGCACTTACGCAAATACATAGCACTTGTCTTTCCTTTGGTTTAGTGAATCTTAGACTAATAAAACTGCTGCACTTGATTTCTCTTCAATATCAACCCAGAAGATTTGGTTAGTACACCATAAATATTTGTTGTAGTTGCTTTTACTTTCATTTTGTCTTCTGACAGCACCATCTCTACTGTTTTTTTTCATCATAAAGGAGAATATTTCCATGATTATTACTCCATGATGATTTCTTTTACTTTACTTTGTTGTAATAACAGATAGAACTTTATTGCCTTCATTGCTCTCTTCCTTCTTTGTCGGTAGTATACACATAGGACTCTATATTTTGATATTTTTCCTATTTCAAGTACATTAATGCAAATTTCACTTTTTAGCAGGAAAATGAAACAGTTGGCAATATTTTTTCAATTGTTTTATTTAAAAATAAATGTTTTTTTTCAAAAGCTGCTATTTTCCAGTAGACTGCACACTTACTGTCCCTGGTTTAGTCTTATCGTGCTGCTAGCAAAAAAAAAAAAAAATAATCTTGCAATACTAAAAATCAGTCAATATTACTAGAAGTCGGGTATTCAATGTCATCAAAACCGTGCTGTATTGATACTCACAAGCTTTTAACAATTCTGGCCTCAAAGATAATTGCATGCATTCCTTTTTTTTTTTTGGTGTTTCTCTTTGTTAGGTTTCATATTTCTTAAAATTTGGTTTGGAGTAAATGAAAAACACTTAAAAATGCATTGATACTCAAGTTGCTGGGACTTCACAGGGATAGCCACAGATGTGGCTGAATTTCTTTGTTGTTGTAGTGGGGTAAAGAAATTGTAAGAGACCAATATCTCCTTTCTCAGGGAGTGAGATCAATTTTACTTTCTGACAGTTTCTAAATTGTCTTTGCCAATTGTGACTGAAATTATGGAGACAGATGATCACTGGTCTCGACCTTTCATTATTCCAAGGCCACTGAGTGAAGAAGTGGTACATCGCTTTTAAGCTTTCCTGCTTTATTTCAGTTTACAGGATCTCATTTCTGAAATATTTTGGATATGTGCAGTTAGCACATTGGAGAGCTTGATTTTCTTCTGTGTATTCCACTTCTATTGCTTTTGTAAGTATGGTCATAAATCTTTTAGGGGAAGGCATGGTCGAAAGGAGCATCCATCCTTCTGCTAGATCTATATTTGCCACTTCATTGTAACTGTTTAAATGATTTATGTAAATCGGGTATCAAATTAATTGTAACAGACTAAACCTAAGTTGCATTCTTATTTCTGCTTCTTTCTTAGTAAGCTAAGTTTAAATTTTGAAAGTTCCCAGAAGATGAAGCTTTCTCTAATTCAGTGTTGCATCTTCAATGTAAAATTTAGTCCAGAATTTTTTAAAAGCAAACTCATAAAAAACTTTTTAAAGTTTTAAAGTGGCGCCCGAACAGAGACGCTCCTATCAATAACTCGACAAAGACGAGTTTGAAGGTCCGATGAAAAGTGGTTATAAAGGACATTTACATACTGCTGGACAGACAACTAAAAAAAGATAAAAATATATTAAAGCCCTCATCAAATTTAAAAGCCTGTTCTTTGTTTTTCTTTGTGAAGGAATTGTGAAAAAGCTGTAATAATTAAAAAAATCAAACAACCCACAAACAAGAAAATTTTCACTAGGGTTGGTCTTTATAAGAAATGCACACTTCAGTTTTGATTATACCAAAAAAGCTTAATAAGTGTTCCGGCTATGAAAATATTAAATCACTTTTCTGCTTTTGAAATGGGATTTAATCTTATTTCACAATCAAGTAGGGAGAATTAATTTGCTGCCTGATTTATATAGGAAGAATCCTGGTTATTTCATTCACATTTTTAGCCATTTTTAGGATGGGTCTACTACAGGTATTACTGTAAATCTGTAAAATTAGTATCAATGTAAATTGATACACAGATTGGTGCACAGAAGTATCCAAGTACTGGATTTTTTTCTAAATATCTTATTTAAATAGTGAACAAAATGAGATTTTATGTGTAAATTTTGAAAATGTTTCTTATTTAACTGCCACAGCAAACCCCAATTTAAAAAGAAAGGACAAACTTTTGTATTGCTGGAGAAATATTTAATTATTTTAAGAAAACAATAAGATAGGAGTGCATGCAAATATTATATAAACTTTGTTTGCTTGTAAATTGTTGTTACTGTCCTTCAAGTTCATCTTTTCAGTGTCATAAATCCAACCCATGGATTTATTTAAACCTTTATTTAAAATTTATTTTTTCATTCTCATGATGAACACCATGTATATGGGAGTATAAAGGCTCTCCTGAGGATTTAATAATATTTTGTCACTGAATCAGGAAATGTTGGGCAAAGCTTACATAGAACTTTACCCAAATCAATTCATTAACAGATAACTTTTTAGTGTAGTTCAAAATTAAATATAAAAATAACAAAGCATTCAAACACTTTACACAGAGAATTTGAAAACAGAGTTTTAGTGCTTGTATTTTTTTTTTTTTACCCACAGGTTTTGTCTTGCAAAACACTGACTATATTTAATATTGAGTTATTTCAACAGATATTCTGTCTACATGGCAAGATTCCTACAACAAGAAGGCACTATAGTCTTAATGGCATTATGCATTCAATGTTTTAAATGCTGTCAGGCAAATCAGATCAGAACTCAATACTAAACCATATTGAACATTTTGCCACCCTGATTCTATAGATTATATAGGGCTATATATACAGGTGTGGCTTTTTGCTTTTCAAAGAATATATTAATTCACAAAATGTTCCATTTTCTGTGTTTTCTTCATCTTAGGCAGATCTTTTTTACTTTAAGGAACTACATCTTGTTTTGGCTACATGTCCCTTGGATGTTGCAGATGAGAGACTGAAACAAGTGATGAAGCTTTTGCCTGAAAGCAGGAAATAAAGGGCAGTTTGAGACTGTGAATTAAGTGTACTTTATTAATGACATAGGAATAAGAATGCTAATAGTTTATCTTTTCAGGGAGTTTTTCAGCCAGAATTGTTAGATTGTGCCTTTCAATGTTACAGATAATAACGGAAATCACTTTTAGTGTAACTGCTTTATGAAGTAACATGTTTCGATATCTTATATAGGCATAACATAATTGAGAGTGCTTGTTGGTTATTTCCTACACTGTTGCAGGAAAAATGACATACACCACCATCCATGTGTTGGTGAGGTTTGCATGTGAGATGCATTTGAAAAAATACTTTACAGTACTCTGAAATATTTGCTTATGCCACAACGCACCAGAATAGTTTATCAAGTACAACTGTGCAAATATGATAACCCTCATTATCCTCTGTAAATACAGAATGTATATTTTGTATGTATTTTATATTTACAGGTGTACACACAAATACATATAATATCACATTTATGCATCGTATCAGTAAAATATTGGTTTATGCTTTGAATTTCAAAAAAACAACAAAACAAACAAGTGTAACATAACTGAATTTAACTTTGATATTTTTAATATTTCATTTTAAGTTTTACATTTATATTCCCCTTTTCTCTTCCTTTTTTTTTTTCCCTTCTCCTTTAGCTGGCAGTGCAATCACAGTAACTGATTTCTTTCCTGATTACTATGTCAGTGCTCCAGTGAAAAGAAAAACAGACTGAGTTTCAAGATAGATACCAGAATTATGCTTCCAGGGTTGCTGACCACCCTGGGAAGGCTGGACCCACAGCTCTTGGGCACTTGGCAGAAATGTTCTGCACTATGCTCTGCAGCTCTGCTCTCTGGGCAAACACCACTGGGAAGTATGCTGAAGCAAACCATGGTCCCACTCTCCTCAAGTCTAGAAGACTTGAAGGAAACCAGAACACACATGGGGAGGCTGAATACTCAGATACTGGCATCATGATGACTACTGTTTTGACAATGCATGCCTCCAGAGACATACAGCCAAGTGCTCTTTCTTCAAACTGTAGAAAAGTCAACTGAGGTTAATCTATAGTGATGTTTCTGATTTCTCTGTGGAAACTAAGCCACACAAGGGCATGTTTCAAGATTTAAAAAAAAAAATTTATGTCAGAAGGGCAATTTCAGAAAGTACTGGTTATGTAGAATGATTTGATTGAAATGTTCTAAGGTTTAAATATGGACAAAACAAGAATATTTTTATTCAAATATGAAAAAGATACTACCTAGAAAAAGAGATAAGGAAGGACCACAGACTTATGTAGAAGACTATTCTACAGATGCAAGAATAGGCACCAGACTTAGGGGTAGAAACATGCATTTTAACAAGGGAAAAATATACTGCCTGAGAGCGCTGGAAATTGACTTTATAAAGAAAATGTAAATAATCGGTTTTGATGAATGGACCATTTGGTTGCTAAGGAATTGACTGTTGGGTCACACTCAAAGAGTTGTGGTCAACAATTGAATGTCTAAGTGGAGATGAGTGAAGAGTGGCTTTCCTCAGGGGTCAGTATCGGGACCAGCACTGTATAACATCTCTGTCGGTGACATGGACAGTGGGATTGAGTGCACTTTCATCAAGTTTGCTAACACCACTAAACTGTGCAGTGCTGTCGATGCGTTGAAGGAAAGGGGTGTCACACAGTGGGACCTTGACATGCTTGAGAGGTGGAACAGTGCAAACGGCATGATGTGCAAGGTCCTGCATCTGGTTTGAGGCAAGCCCTGGTATGAATACTGGGAGATGAAGGGACTGAGACTACCTATGAGGAGAAGGACTTGTGAGTGTTTGTGGATGATAGATTGGACATGAGCAGGCAATGTTTGCTGGCAGCCCAGAAAGCTAATAGTATTCTGGGCTACATCAAAAGCAGCATGACCAGCAGGTAGAGGGAGATGATTCTCCTCTGCTCTGCTCCCTTGAGCGCAGTACCTGCCGTACTGCATTCAGCTCCAGGTCCCCCAACTTAAGAAAGACATGAACCTGTTGGATTGTGTCCAGAGGAGGACTATGAAGATTTTCAGGCATCTGGAGCACCCCTCCTATGAAGACAGGCTGAGAAAGTTGGACTTGTTCATCCTGGAGAAGAGGAGGTTCAGGGGAGACCTTAGAGCAGTTTCCAGTACCTAAAAGGAGCCTACAAGAAATCTGGAGAGGAACTTTTTCAAGGGCACGTAGGGACAGGACAAGGGGGAATGGCTTTAAATAAAAAGGGGTAGATTTAGATTAGATATAAAGAAGAAATTAATTGTGAGGGCGGTGAGGCACTGAAACAAGATGCTCAGCAAAGCTGTGGCTGCCACATCCTTGGAAGTGTTCAAGGCCATGTTGGATGGGTCTTTGAGCAACCTGGTCTAGTAGAAGGTGACCCTGCCCATGGCAGAGGGTTGGAACTAGGTAAGGTTTAGGATTCCTTCCAACCTAAACCATTTTATGATACTATGATTCCTTTTAAGCTAGTTAATTCTTCCAGCTGTGAATTATCTACAGTGCTATCTCCTGATGAGTTTCAGCTCTCATTAGAGATCATTTGGCTCTCAAGAGATGCTAACATCTCACAAATGCTGTAAACAATGGCTTTTCAACCTTGATTGTAGGTACTGTATTCCTTGATTAATGTTTGTGCACTAATATAGAACAAGAACATAAAGACATTTAAATTTCTTGAAACATTTGAAAACATGGTCTTGATAAACAAAATCTTTCTGAATGCCTTGTGAAGATGGTAACAAGTAAAAATTCTTTCCTTCCTTTTCAGTTAAATTAAGAAATATCTGAGCAAACCTCACTGACAGATGAGGCAAGGTGACATGAAGATTAGCTTTTAAATAATAATGTTTTGCAACAAACAGGGTGGAAATATGCTAGCATAGACTGTCAGCCCCCCAAAATATATATATTTTTAAGTGGCAGGGAATCCTGAACGTTTCTCTTGGCATTCATAATTTTGCTCTTAGCTCATTGAAGGAGAGTGGCTTGAGTCAAACTTTCAGCCTTTTTATAGAACAAAACACCATCATTTCAACATGACAGAAGAACTGGTGATTACACAAACAAGACAAAGTCTGCGATGGTCCTACTGGATTGTAGCTGTAGGGAACATTTCAACACACTGCTGCATGGTAGATGACCTCTGGAGACAAGAGCTTCAGATTTAAAGATAACCATATTTATAAACTCACCAAGCCAGAGCACAATACTCACTGTAACAGTAGGATATTTTGTTCCCAAAGCATTTCAGAAATCTGAGGATGGTTTCATTGAATATTGAAAAAGGTGTGTTGTGTTTGTGTTACTGTGCCCTCAGGTAATGTGAAGAGAGATGCAAACCCAGCTGTGCAGCCTGAAGCTGGCCTCCAGCATAAGCTGTTAGAGCTGTGACCTCTGTATGTCAGGCAATCACACAGGAAAAAAGGGTAAAAGGGGAAGCAACTAAAGTAAAACTAATATTACAGATTATTTTGAAATACCCTGTTTAGGCACATAAACAGATTATGGAAAATACATGTATAAGGTAAGACCTGGGTGAATGAAATAGACTTTTAAAGTCACTGCCAAGGTGAAAGTAGGAGTAATTAATACTCATGAGGAAAGATAGCACAGAAAGGGAAAGATGAGCTGTAGTTGACAAAGATACAAATCTAGGTTTCATCACAATACAGCAGAGGGTAAGTGGGCTAGAAACAGGGAGAGGAATTCTAAGTTGTAGTAAAGCATTCCTAGCAACTTCCTTCTCATCCCTAGATAGAATTTTTTGAACATAGGAAACATCAAGATAAAAAAAAAAGTATTTGAGCAGATAAAATATTTCTTGAATTCTCTAGAGGTATAGGCTCCATGAAACAGAGAAAAAAAAAAAGTGGATTTTTTAAATTATCTATAAAGATAATTCTTATATTGAGCTTATATCAGCAATCATATCTATGCATTGAATATCATATCAGTGAAAGGTCTGATTCTGTGGTACCCCAGATTGTTGCTGTGAGAATATTATCCACTCACAATCCTTCTTTGTGATCTCACCAGAAGAAAGGGTAAAGCAATTGAGTAGCATGTAACTGCATTGTCCCTGTGCAAAATATCATAGACGAATGGTAGATGTTGGTAACAGCTTTCAACAGGTCTATTACTGTAGACATAGAGAGCAAACATCTAAGATACATTTTCATTTTTCCACTGTGGTCTGTTAACCTCTGATATTTACACAGTTTGAGGATTTGCCTATTCAGTTTTAAGCTGAATTTATGCTTCTGTTTATGATATCTTTAATAATAAATTACCCTTAATCATATCATGTTTTCTCTGAAATCTAAATTACAATTTTTGTCTTATTACCATCAATTTAAATACCTTATTCTTTACTGATTTGAACAGTCACCTTTTCATGAAGTTTGCCATAGAAGATATCGTTAATACCATTTTAAAAAGCGAATAAAGAATTACATATGTGAAAATCATAGTTTATTCTCCATTATTCTAATCTTTCCTAAAAATAATTGAAGAGCTAAATAACCAGTCTCAGTCCTTATTGATTATCTTTTCACTGTTTCATTTATGGATATTTGCCCAAATTTTTATATGTTTCAGAAAACCACCAAGCCATGGTATGTTTATGTTTCATAACCTTGGCTTTGATATGTTAATTTAAGAGTTTAATTTAGTCTAAATTAACTAATTTAGGAGCCAATTTGGCTTAAACAGAGTGTTAATGGAAAGACAGACACCTAGACAGTGATTCAGGACTGCTAAGCATTACTTAAGCTCTAAATTACCCATCTCTTTTCAACGATTGCATTCATAGGTTTGTTCCCATTTTCTACTTCCTGCTCCCTAGTTTAAGCATTTTAAGTAATGTTTAGTTGGAGACATTAGTGCTACAGGTTATAGCTGTTCTGCCTTTCAGTGCATCTGGGTTTATTTCCCATGGAATTCTCCTGCAGAAATCAAAATGCATGAGGCAACCCAGACGGTGAAGTCTCAATATCGATGTGGGAGCAACTCCATCCCTAAAACAGGAGTGTTTGAAAACAGTGTTTAAATATGATTAATGTTAGTAACTTGATCTTTTGAGCTTTCAATGCTCTTAAATGTGCTCATGAATATTTGTAAATATTTTAAACTATCACCATCATATATATACATATTACGGTCAGGTACAAACTTTTAAACTAGAAGTATACCTTGTTCTACATCAATTAGTAAATATTTTTAATATTGTGACAATTGACCAGTATTGTTTTATGACATTTACAGAAACATTGAACTGTAGGTAATACTGTAGTATAATAATCAGACAGTATACTAAAAGCTCTAAGGACAAAATAATTGTTTCCCAAAGGAAACTACAATCTGTTAGGAGGTTCTTTGGGGATATCTCTGTTCTTTTCTGTTTGAATACTATAAAACTGAAAAAGACTATAGATCCTTAGGTTGAGCTGGTAAGACCTTTGGATTTTTAAGCAAGCCCTGCAGAGGGAAGAAGAGCCATAGATTATGAAGAAGAGAAAAAGAGGACAAATACTCTCAGGACAATTAAAACAGGATTCTAAATTACTTTATGAGTCAGTTCCACTGAAACAAGCTTACTGTTTTAATGTATGTAATGCCATTCTGTAATTTAAGGCCCTGTAATCCAGATTTTCTTTTAACCACATCAGATTCTTAAAATATTTGAACAGATTGTATTTTACAGTTACATTTAATTGGAAACTGAGAAAAGAATATCACTGCCTTGAATAGCAACTGAAATGTCCATATATCTTCTTCCATGTTCACATTACAGAATAACAATAGTCAGATAATTTGCAATTGTCAAACTGTTTCATTTTATTTTGGCAATAGAAGTGTGAAATATCATTTTCTTGTCAAATACGAGCTAAAATTAGATTGCTTGGCTTTCTGGCTGCAGAATAAGTCCACCAAAAGAAGTGGGTTGGCAATGTGCTTCAGTCAATATTCTATGGAATACGATTATTTATGACTAACTTTTAACCAACAATACTAATGTCTTTGTTTAATTTTTCAGTGTATTTCTGTACTTCACACTACTATTTTACCTTTGGAAGCTGCCAGATGTATTTAACCACATTTTTCTATGGGAAAGAGGTCTTAAAACAGAAAACCTGAGCTAAAAGGCAGGCGTATTTCTAATTTAATCTTCATTTTATTTATTGTTGTCATATTTGAAATACTCCTTGACTCTGTCCACCAGGTCACATTGCAAAGAAACACTGAATACCCGGGCCGAGGTAGGCCACACTCTTACAGGCAACGTGGGGCCTCTTGGCCCTTATGTATAACATCGCAAGTTCAATCATCATTCTCCAAAGTTACCCTGTAGTACCACAGACTTTATGCCCTCTCAAGCCGCATTATAGCACTTAACCCACTTTTTTTTTTTTCCTGTGACAATTAACATTTAGCATGTTTGGAAATAAACTTTTTCAGCTCTGAATTCCCTGTGCTGTTGTGTAAATTTGGTGAGAATGGAGTGCTATGGAAAAAGTGAGAAGACAGAAAAAGCTTTCTGAACAGAGCTGAGATAATTTGAATAGGTGAAAAAATCTTGTGAGACGAAAACTTGACTAGAAATTCAAAAAAGGTTTCACTGTGAGGTTTTTGTGTGTCTGTAAATAACCTGTCTCTTTCACCTCCTGAACAATGTTTCCTTCTCCTAAATAAACAGTAAGAGGATAATTTGGTTTATATTGCTTTTATAACCTGTAGAGTACACTCAAATTATTTTCCTTAATTTTACAAAAATACAACATTTAGGTCTATCTAACGAAAGATGCTATTCATACAGGTTTGTGTTGACAAATTTAATCTGAGTGGTCAACACTGTAAAGTGGATGATTCTTTGCAAATGTTGCTAAAGCAGACCAAGAAGTGGTCCAAATGAAAAGTTACTCCTTAAAACCAGCCAAGGCTAGATATTTTCCTTAATGTGAGGTAAAGCAGGACAGCATCAGTTTAAAGTAATACATTATCTCTGGTAACAAAGGAGAAAATTTACTGTGAAATCAACTGCACGTGTTTTAAAAAGTTCTGGTAATAAAATAATAGAAACAGTATTATTTTTCACAAGGACAGATATTGGAATGTGTATACTAAGAACAGAAATACATTTTTATATAATACTGCCTCCTATAAGAAAATACGTACAGAGAGATTGCACAAATAGCCACATGGAAATAGTGCAATTCAAGACATTCATCCATGTTGCAAAGCTATCAGTATCCTTGTATTTCAGTAATAAATTGGGTAAAGCTAGTCTGCCTTTTGTCTGAACACCAGGCACTGATCAAGTATGGAAGGATGGAAGTGCTCTACTAGATTTTCCTGACAACACAGCCTACAGCTGTGAGCTGGAAAACACTGGAGAAAAGCAAGTATTTAGTTGTTGGTTTTGGGTTTATGGATTTTAAATACCTCTTTGCTACTTACTTGATTTTACTGCACTCACTAGGAGAAGATGTCAAATTCTATGATATTTTTTCTGTGTGCAATATTGAAGTGACCCGTATTTATTAGGATTTATAAACTTTGCACAATTTTAATCCAATACCACTTGGTAATTTCTAAATTATAATGAGAAGTAATCTCTTCCTGCATGGCCCTGCTGTTGTTATATGTGGCTGTGTGGTACACAGAGTCCTAGCCTCAGCAAAAAAAAAAAATGTGAAAAATCTGTTTCAAACTGTGAAGTAGCACTGGATCCACTGATTAGTAAGAGAAAAGGATATTGCTTTATTTTAGTGCTTGTAATTTGAGCCATTTTTAATGATATCATTGATGTATCAGAAATCTCTTACAAATTGGTCTGATAAATCTGAGAGTTAAAGCATGGTTTGTAAAGCATGCACCAACACAATGGTTCATCCCCCCGAGACCTTCAGAATGCTAGCATACATTTAAAAAAAGCTCACTACAATCTTTATTGCTTCAACTAGAATTTACTTTCATTGTAAGACTTTGATTTTTAAAATACTTTTAAAATACTGAGTTTTTCCTGCTTCAGTTTCTAGACATTGAATCTTCCTGTATCTTGCTGTTAGTGTAGAATCTCCTGCAGTTTTGGTTCCTTTAGTATTTATACATGATCACCAAATCTGTAAATATTATTTTGAAAACTGTTTTCAGTTTCAGTTCAGAAACTGAACTGACTCCTTAGGATATGTTTCCAAATGTTTTCATGATAGCAATTTCTGTTCCGTAAATGCTTCCCTATTTCTTCAGTATCTTAAAGAGCAGACAGCAGTTCATTACAGAGTCACATTTTCTTCATTAAAGACTATCTCATTATGATATAAATATTGAAAGGTTTTTAATCAGTGTACTAAAAAAGGTTATTATATGTGGCACAGTCTTTCTTTTAAGAAAAGGGAAAATGTTAAAGGCTTGTATTGCCTGAGGCAGGGATCTGTAGGAGCAGACAGAAATGTCTCCTGAGATCCCCTATTTAAAGCTGCCCTGATGAATGTTAATTCAAGTTTTTCTTCCTCCCTGCTGCAAGAAAAAATATCACATATGAAGGAAAAATAAAAGTGTGTACCAAGTATTCTGGAGAACCAGCTTGAAATTGGTCTTATGGTCTGATTTGCAGAAATGCCAGATGCTTGTAATGGCAGTTGGTGCTGTTTAAGTACTCTCTTTCCTAGATCCTGCTTAAATACATGCTGTTTGTCTTTGTTTTTATTTTATTTTTCTTCTTCCAAGAGACTTCGGCCTTTTGTTTTACCTATGCCTTACTTTTTGTACTGATTCTGAGACAATTTTTGTGCTTCCATTCACTGTTCTCCCCACCCTCACTTTCTCAGTGCTGGTTCTTGGCCTCTATATATCTTCTTTCTTGACTATTTTCCATAACTTTCCACAACTTTTCTCTCTTTACCTTTCTGCTTTGACAATAAAATGGGAGCCTTTTACTCTCCAGTTGTCTGTGAAATAGCAAAGAAGTAGAGATAATCATTACATCGTCTTACACAGCGGAGCAATTATTTCAAATTAAACATTGTGGACCATCTTCAGAACTGAAGTTAAACCTATTTTAATAATTAAAATGCTGAGTTTTGTGAGTGTTACTGCTGAGTACCTGAAAATCGTTACAGATCATTTAATTCACAGCCTCAGCAAGACAGATACTGGTAGCAGTCTGACATGAGAAAAAAAATTATTTTGAGAATCCAGATTGCCATGATGTATGAGATAATGAGTGATCTAAAATCTCTAATCCACTGGGTTGTCTGTCCATCAAACTTACGCCTCTCCAGTTTGTGGACAAGGATATCATGCAGGACACTGTTGAATGCTTTGCACAGGTACAGGTAGATGGTGTCAACTGCTGCATGAAAGACAAAACCCTCTTCTCACTTCTTCGTTAGCAATAATTTGCACCAAGCAGGCATATTATTAGGAAAGATAACTACAACACACATATATAGAGACTGTTCAGAATCCAGTGTCGTATACAGACTATAGAGCACATCACTGGGAACCCAAAGCTTCCCTTTTCCTCACTCTTCCTCAAAATCAGGATATTGTGAACAAAGCAGCAGACCCATTACCTTCACTATTTTTTTTTTCTTCTCTCTTGTTTTTATATAGTCTGAAGGGCTTCGCACTTCACACTGTAGTTTAAGAGTCAGATACTTGCATATGAGGTAACCTTCCCAAGATTCTCAAGGAAACCTCAGAAGCTGGGTATTTAGGAGAAGGAAGAAACATCCTAAACATGGCTCCAATAATCTCTTCACATGTCACATTTTCATTCTATTTATATCACAGTAAACCTGATCACCCACAAAATGCAAATAATTTTAACAATTTGGTTGTGTTAACTCATTATTGAATAATCTCCTTCTCTTTCAGTTCCCCTTCCATTCACTTTCCTTCTTCTTAAGTTTTGCATGTGCACTTCATGCCATTCCCAAACCTTTCTACCCAAATGAGCACCAGGATCCACATGTATGTGCATCTTTCCCTAAATCCAGTAAAAAATTACTCTAAAAGGCCAGAATAATTAAAAACAATGGGTATCAGGGCACCTCAGTTGGATTCTGATTTCAATGACTTCTCAGACATTTGGTGTTAGGATGCAAGCAGGATTAGTGATTCGTGGCACCCATCCACTAGTAAATTACCATATTTAAATGCTGTATTTATTCAGTCAGTTATAATGAAACAACCCCTCCCCCCAAAAAACACCCTAAAAAAACCTCACAAACAAAAACAAAGCCCTTATTCAGTAACATGTTAACTAAACCCAGGATGTGTTATTTGACTTTTTGTTTGTTAATCTTGCTGAATTCCAGCTAGTCTATTATTAATAAAGTGTTACATTTCTAATATAACTTTCTACACCAAGATTTATTGCTACTAATATTTTAGCATTTATAGTCAATGTGTCATTCTGAAAAGGTCAAAGGAAAAAATCAATTGTCATATTATAGTTGGTTTTTCTTTTTCCATAAATCTGACAAACACTAATCCCTTCAAACACTCAGATGTAATCATACAGAGTTTTTTGCAAACTATAAATACATAAGATACATATAATTTTGTCTAGCAGAAAGTTTACTATTCAAGTCTTATGTAGAATTTAGTGGTGAAAACCTTTGTGTCTTCTATTTATAATTCTGCTTTTCTCTTATTTTTGATTTTTATTTGAGTGTGTGGTGCTTTAACAGTTTAATTCCTCATTTTTCTCTGATATTTGTCTTTGGCATATGGTATTACGATTCAAACAATATGTTAGGAATAATGATTGGGTTTGAATTTGCATAATGATATTTCTTATCTTGAGTATAACATGTTTTAAAAGAAACCAAAATTTTGAGTGCTACAGTTTTCTTAATTTCCACATCTCAGCAATAATTTCAGTAGTTGTCTCAAATATAAATTATTCTAAGTAGTTGAAAGTGTGCAAGAGAAATCTAGACCATAACAAAGTCAGCAGAGGTTCAGATGACATCAGGATTTCATCTCAGCTCTTCAAGGACGTCAGTTTACAACCTTTGTTCTGAAGGTGGTACCTGAAGGCAAAAAAACCCACATTCAAGTGCTAAGAAATAAAGCATATTAGCACGGGCTCTGTGACACACTAATGGGGTTGCGCAAGCTTCTGACTGATTTGGAGCAAGGGCAAAGGAATTACGCATCTACTCCGAGAACATGTCAGGATGTAGCATGTTTATATATGCGTGGGAATAGAAGCTGCAAGAAAAAAAAGTCCTCAAAGATCCAAGGTGGTAATATTTTGAATAAGCTGTGTATTAGTTCTTGAAGATACCCTTCAAATGTCTTTTATTTCTTTTATCTATTTTTCTTTCTATGTGTGCCTGGCAAGGTGTACATGTGTGCAAGCCTAAATATGTGTGTAACACAAAAAAAATGAAAGTGAGAGGTGGGATTCAACTCTTCTACTTTATGTATCAGTAAGTGGGACTTTAAATCAGAATTAACCTAGAGTTCTTTTTGTCAATAGAGAGAAATGTGTATCTCCAGAGCATGATTGATCAAGACTCTTAGACACTTATATAAGAATTTCTTCTTAGTTTAAAATTTATCAGATATTTTCTTGTACTTCACAACATCTGAAGATAAATCACAATTAAAATATATTTCTCTGTATCATAATAGTATTCTTTAAAGCTGCACTAGCAATGTTAAAGAAATATATATAATATATACTTATTTACTGCTTCTGGTTTGGTGTTTGGAGACCAGGTATCTTGCTCTACCTGTGTAGAAGTAATTATGTTACTGTGTAGCTCTATGATTGGAGCTTCTAATTCTTGGGTTTAGGGAGCTAAGAGAACTTAAACTAGCTTTCTGTATTCCAGTACAGCATAGAGGCAGTAACCATTAAGAAAAAAAAAGCAACAACCCACTACTCCAATTTGAAATTAATTTAAGTATATGAAAATAAGAATCTTTCTGCTAGTACGTGGCAATTTGAGAGGTGTAACTGGTGAACCACTGATAGCATCAGAAATTTTGAGCAATTCAGCAGTGCAGCTAAACAGTTTCTGAAGGAGCTGGTTAAATCTGGACATGTATTTGATTATGGAAAGACATGGTACGGCTGTCATTCTTCACAGGCAAGAGCTCAACGGTGGTGTAAGCAAATGCCTAGTAAAGAGAAGCAAGACTTTTAGGACAACAACAAAAGCCTTCTTGTCCTTTGCTTTGCAAGGGCCTTTTAGATTCCACTCTCTGTTTCATGTTATTTATGACAGCACAGATCATCAAGCAGATAGTTACATCAACTGGGGATAAAACGCCAGCATGACTCACTCTCCTCAGTTTGTCCAAGGAAAAGTAAGTCTAAGAAGTTTACCAAAAAACCCAAATTTGAAATTTTGTAATAAGTAAATAAAGTTAAACAACTCAAATTAGCACGTTTCTCTAAGTTCCTGATAAAACACGTGTCATTCCAGAAGTACAACACGTTGGACATACTACCGTATGAGATTCAAGAAGATGTAAAAGGGAAAAACCTGTGGTACCAGCAGATAGCACAAGCAATTTTAGATAAGAAAAGATGAAAGAAAGAACTCGGAACATTTCAATGTTTTGGAAAGGTGAGATGTGATCTGAAAAGGCTGATTAGCATCCGAGTTGTTCCTGTACAACAGACCCATTCCACTTTTCTTGTAACTCAGTTATTTCAGAATGAAACAAATAGAAATGTGTATAATGTACACAAATAGTGTATAATCAGCACAAGACAAAGCCCTGCTTTTGCCTGTAGTGATATACACTTAGAACACTAGTTTCATAAATCACTGTCAGGGTAGATCTCACAGTTAAAAAGACCTTAAAAAATTCACAGGTCTGGTGCCAAATTTTTTACTGGATAACATGTGATAAAGTAGTATAAGAAACAGTGTTTGATTCTCTACTATAAGTACCTTTGTTCAAGTCTTTCTATTCCAGGTTTTATGAAGGCTACTATGCCTTTTACTATTTTTTGTAAAATTTATTTATGTATTTTGCATGTTATTTACAAGAATAGATGATTGGAATTCTGTCTGTTACAGTTGCTGAGTGCAGTTATTTCCAGATTACAGCATGTCCAAAACTCCTCAGCTCATCTTTTAGCCTTCAGTATTAAGAGACAGCTCATTAATACTATCTTTGAAAGATTTATAGTGGCTGTTTCAACTAGAATTATTTGCAAGATACTAATTCTATTTGCTACGTTATTAAATGAACTTAAAGCCTCATCTCCAAACTTCTGACAAGCATATACCATGCGAGGATCCTTATCTCTCTGTTCAATATCCTTTGAACTACACGTCTTTCAAATGGAAAGCCTATGACTAAAATTTGCTCGTCTCCTTTTCTCTATTGTAGTAGGTTTCAGGGTTTGTCTTTGTGGTTTTTTTATTTGTTTGGGTTTTTTTATTTTTTGTTTGCTTTCTACATTTTTTTATTTCTTTTATCTACAATTCAGATATATTGGATAAACCTAAGACAGCTTCATTTTTTTCCTTTTATTTAAATTTTCTGTTTGCTTTTTTTTAATTATTATTTTGGTGTTTTTTTTTCACTAGAAAGTAAAACCATTAGACATGAAATATGCAGCTGACCGCCCCATTACTTACAGGGTTTTCATTAAAATACTATATCAGATTAATAAATCCTGCTGAATTCTTATTTCTGAGTCTTCAAAGGTGCATGAGATTTTTATGTTCATGCCTGAAGGGGAAACAAGACTCTCCTCATTTCATATTATCCAGCAATCAGCTGTCCAATAACATTTTTTTGTATCCGTTTGAAACCGCTGGTTTCCAGCATAAAACTGACGTTAAAATAGCGCTCTCTTGAAATGAATGGAGATTGATGCTTAAAAATTTAAGCCAAAATATAATACAAGAATTTGTTTAAATATATGGTTACTATTTTATTTTGCATAATACTGTAAACTTCAGAGCGGAAGTTGGTTGTATTAACTTGTTACTTCAACTAAGAAACAGTTTAGCTTTTATAGATGCTTGTGCTAAAAACAGCTCTGAATTGCGTAGTCAGTTTACTAAATGCAGAGGCAGTGAATGAAAAAAGCACTTGATTTTCTCAATATCATTTTAGAAGGCTTTCTTTGCTAAGAAGGAAAAACTTTAAAACTGAGTTTCAGAGTCCCTTGAATATTCTTTTAGGAATCGATCAAAATACTTTTGCAGTATTAGTTCATTGGCTTTGTTGAGCTAAATCACAATTTCTTTACACTCAGATTACTTTTATATTTGTAATATTATCAGGGTCACAAAGACTTCAAATATACTCCATCTGCTTCCTTTATTGCTACAATAATTTTCCTAATTTCTTAGTTCAGTGTTACAACAGTCTAGTCTCAAAATTGTTACCATGTAGTAGCATAACATATTCATGCATCACCGGACTTTTATTACTTGTTATACTTCTATGTCAAAACCAAATCACTTCCACTGCTGCTTTGCCAGTCTACATAATTTCCAATCAGCTAGGCCTGTCAAAAGCGTTATTCCTTCAAACTTTCACCACTATAAGCACTATAAAATTTTGTTATGTACAAGTGTGAATATATCGACCACCACTTAACTACTCAATGAATAGGGTTTTGTTAGGTTTCAGCTTCAACTTTTCATATTAATTTAATTCATCAAAGCCCAGTATGTTATATTTTGAATATTTTATGTTGCATTTTTCTTTGCTTTTGTTTTTGTGTTGTTTGGTTTTGGGGTTATTTTCAGATTATCTCAGCCACCTTGCCTGTGCTAACCCTATAGAAACAAAACCTGATGGTAGAAGAATTTAATCTTTCTGTCAATGTTTTGCTGTACTTTACTTCCCCATAGCTGCTTCTTTATCTTTTCAGATATGCATGCTTTACAGAGATTTTATGTTTTTCCTTGAACAGGAAGCACTATTGAATTCATTATGATTTTTGTGATATACCCACCATTGAGTTTCCATCCATTGACTTCACCAGTACTTCAACTGGTTGAGAATTACTAAATTCCTGTTTTCATTTTACATTTGATTTATCTGTCATTAAACTTCAACAGCTAAATGTATATCTATTGCTGGCAGCAGAAAGTTTCCATAGGAAAACAGCCAAAGGAGGAACGTTCTGCTTGGGTTATTACTGTGCCCTGGAATGCCTCCATGAACGTGGCAAAACCAAACACAGCTATGCAGGAACTTTCTACACAGTTCTGTTCCCAAGAGATTTTTTCAACTACTACATTTCCTTCAATCCATGTCTATCACATTTATTGTGCTGTGGTATGGAATCCCCCTTTGGCGAGTTTGGGTCGGGTGTCTTGTCTCTGCTTCCTCCCAGCCTCTTGTGCCTTTCCTCATTGGCGAGCATGAGACTGAAAAGTTCTTGAATTGCGGTAAACATGACTCTGCAACAGCTAAAGCATTGCTGTATTGTTCTCAGACGCATTAAGTGCATTTTCCAATAGAAAAAGGATTATGTGCATGCAGGCTGAGACTGAAATAACACATACTGCATAATTGTAAAGGAATTAACATCTGTCTGTCTAATACTTAAAGCAAATTATTAATTCTATATAATGTTATACTGATTGTACAATTATTAGGTAATTGTAATCATCACTATAGAATAGCAGATCGGTAGTACTTACATTAAAATATAAAATCAAGAAGCTAATAGTTTAGTAAAGCAATCTAAACACATAAATTTAGAAATCAGACTTTGCTAGTGCTCTGCACTGTGCAGTGGGCCAGTCATAAGATGTTTTATAAAAGCAAAATTCTGTTTCAAGAAGCATCTGAGAATTTTGTAGTTTATTATCACACGCATGAGAATGAAACTGGACTCTCAAAATGTAACAAAGAATGTCATCAGAGTCAGGTCCATTTTTAACAAATATCTTTCAAGAGCCTATTATGCTTTTTCAAGTGAAGAGGAGCCTAAAATGAAAACATAGATTTACACACCTAAATCTGAGGCAGTAAACAAGGATGTATGAATTCCAATCATCAACTTGAACTCTTTAATTAATTAAATACAAGAGAGAGGAATATACACATTTATATCCAAATTGCTAGATTATAGACCTCTGAGCTCCATCTGCAGCACCAGGAACTCTGACTCGAATCCTGGCTCTGAACAATAGGTCACAGAGACCTGCTAGTATACCTTTATCAACCAAAATAAGGCACCATTGACTCTTACAGGGTTGTCTTTTCCCTTCTAGCTCTTCAAATAAACAAATTCTATGCGTAAACATCAGATGTTTAAAAATAAATACTGCCCAAACTAGAGGTTTTAGTGGCCAGCCCCCATCAACAGGTGTAATAAAACCACTTGATGTCATGGCAGAACTGGGCAAGTATGTTCTTTTTAATGTAGCTCCCAAAAACTACTAAATCACAGTCAGAGTTGCTGACATTAGGTGCTTAAAATAACCTGAAAAGTGGACATCTGAATTAACATGAATTAATTAATCAATTAAGTCATTAAAGCAGAGCAGTTCCTCCCAACATTAACGTAGGTTGAATTTGATCAGTCTTTTTCCAGATAGTGAATAATTTCTCTCCAATCATAGTATTTTCTCTAAAAATACATTACCACTAGCTATAAAAGTGACATTTTTCAAAACACAGCTTCATGTATGTAACAACCAAATAGTGCATAGAAAAAGAAAAATAAACATTAAAGTCCCCTTTCATGTTCTGTCTGTTCCCTTTGACACTGATATTTTAGGAAAAAACATCTGAAGTATGTCTTTTCCATTGCCTCTTAATCATTTGCTAGACATTTTTTTTTCACTTCCTGCTTTTTACTTCCTATTCCCCACATTCATCTGCAGATACATTTTTTAACTGTTTATTCTTCTTTTTGTTCTGAGGGTCAGATGTTGGAGGTTATAATGCTTATTGCTTTTGTTGAAATTAATCAGAAGCATCTGCAGCCTCTAAGGGGACCTTGGAAGGCTGCATAAGTAGAGAAGAAACGATTCTCAACAAGGAGAAATGAGAAGTCCAGCATCTGGAGAGGAATAACCTCAGGGAATTACCAGTCCAGTAACAGAAGTTACAAATAAATTTAATGTTTGCTTGGGTTTTTTTAAACATGTTCTCACTTCTATTACAGAGTGATTTGCGAACTGTGTGTTCTTCAAAGCGTGATACTTGCATGACTTCACACATTACTTCCAAAACTCTCAGAAGGTACTTTCAGCTACCATCCTTACTCCAGGAAAGATGTAATGTGTAACAAGAGATTCCTAGAGGAAGTGGTTGCTTATGTTGAATTGTAACTGATTATAACTGAATTTTGTTAATTCTTGTTCATCGCCTGTTGTGACAAAACAATAATTTGCTTTTTTGCAAGTAGAAGATACTTTATACATTTTGAAGTGCAGTGTGAGATAGTAGTTACTATTAGCAGCAGGAAATACTATTTTCAAATACATTGTATGTGTTTCCCTGAATCTGGAAGAAAAAGGAAGGAAAAAAAAAGATTGGCACATTACATATGTTGCCTTTATTAATCTACAGATAACATCTGATTGACAGCCGGCAAAAAAAAGAATTTGCTATGAAAAGAGGAAATCAAGTTACACACTCAAGTGATAAGTAGCAAGTTCCATAAACGCTGGGAGTTCATGCAAATTAATTGACAGGCATACACAAAAGAGACAGATTACAGACACAGAGAGGCACCCTAACATGGGTTACTATTACACACCTCAAGTTAAATCAGATGCTTAGCCCTGAAATTCTGAGAATGGTCTTCCTTGTATGCACCTGTGGTTAGTTCCTTTTAGCTCAATTGGTCTTGTTAATGGCCAGGTCTTTTATTACTGGGAAGAAAATAAGTTTTACTGAAATAGCTTTCTGTACAATACTGCAATTCAGAGATCTTTACAAAAAATCAAAGTGGCTATTCATTGTTTCCATTTTCAGTATGTATTTTTTTTCTTCAATTTGTTAAACTAGAGCATACAGACAAATAAGAAATAACTCAGATATCTTACCTGTCTTCTGCCAGTTAAAAGTAGAATGCTTGTACCATCTATTTTTTTCAGACATAATTTCTAATTGAATTAAATCTTACAAAAACTATTGTACTATGTGAATGAATTTCGGGAAGATATAAAACCTGAGAAGACCTTGAAACATAGCGCTTCATTTTGATGCTGAAGATCAAGCATTTATAGCTAAAAATGTTAATAACTCCAGGAAATGGTCAGTAGGCCCTGGACCTCAAGCTCATACCATCCTTAAATACCTTTCTGTGATTTTATTCATATTTTGCTTTTGTGCTTCAAAATAAAAAAAAAAAAGGAAAAGTTAAGAGAGTTTAGTCTAAAATAATTAAAAGGCCCAGAATTGCAATATTATGAATTATGGATATTATGCATTTTGAAATCACTGAATTTGTAAAAGAACATGAGATCCTATGTTTTTTTGATCTCTTTGAGAATACAGTACTATGCAGTTCAAATGTGAACTATTTTACCAACTGTAGAAAATAAGGTTTTCATTCTCAACGTCAAGCATAACTTTGCAAAATAGACATGAGAGATTTTAGAAATCTAGTTAACATTGATTTAAAACAGACAGACATAAATCCCAGACACATATTTGTACTCTCTTGTTTCACAGAGGTCGCCTGAAAACATTTTACTTATTATCAGTAATGTAACATTAGAAAATAAAGTGTCACTTGCCTGGAAAATGCTGTAGACTATTCACATGGCTTTTTTTCTAAACTGTTTAAATCTCTTCTGGCTTTATTGTTTTGCAAATATCAAATTTATCTCAAGAAAAGTCTCAAAATACTCTGTTGTTAATATTTCAAAGCCCCAGTGTTTGAGCAAAGAGCTGGTGCATTTTTCAGTCCTTATTTTTATGTCATCCAAAAGTCTTTCTAACAAAATATGGAAGATGACTAGCACCCTACACTGGAAAACAAAGTGGATAAAATCTGTAAGAAAAGAAAACATTGATACCAACATCGGAAGACCCGAGATTCCTCTGAAGCCTTGAAATATACACATAATTCTTAAATTTCTGATTATAATGACATCTAAAGGTCGCAAGTATAAAGTGATTAGAAAACTAAAGGTTTTTATACAAAAGGAAGTTAGTCTCCAGCAAACTAGGTTTACAATTCTCAATGTATTATCTCTTCTTCGATGACAGTTGACTTTTTACATTAATTGCTTTAAGAAGTTAATATAGAATCCTAACATGTTAGTTTCCTAATTACAGACTGTGTTTATGTTCATCAAAGACAAAAAAACTTGAAGTACTTGCCAGAGCACATAAGTCTTATCATTCTTTACCATACATAAAGATACTCAGACAATTATTTCACTGACTTAAGAGGAAATCTAAGTCAAAAAGGCTTCATACTCAGACATCAAAGTCCAAGGATGGGTATGATGTAGCCATAACCCAGCAAAAAAAAGTTTTGCTCCCTTCACGCATACATAAAGGGAGCCAATCTGCTATGTTTGACAGAGTTAGGAAGTAAATTTATTTTCATTATAAATGATACAAGTATAAAATGTTATATAAGAATAAAACTACTGTAGAATAGGGAAAAAAAAAACAAACACAACAAAAAAAGGGAAATGTTAAACCTTTTCCAGAGATTGGTCTTGAATGAAACTTACATTTAATACTAATTTTTTAATTTTATCACAATCAGAATAAGTGGCAATATTAAACACAATACACTGCACAACCCTAAACCAAGAATAAGAATGCTTGTATACAGGTTATCACTATAAAAAAGACTTTCAAGTCTTGCCCTAGAGTTAAATGGTAAAAATCTTCACAAAAAGAAAGGCAAAACCTACTGTTTCTAAAGCTTTAAGCCAAGTAGAGAGAGGAGAAGTTAAAGGGGAAAGGGCATTTTTAAGTGAGTCATTGTGTAGTTCCAAATTCCTAATAATGTATCCTGCACTCTACAGACAAATACTTTTAGTCATTTGGGATTTTCTAGGCTAACAATATAAAAGCATCTCTTCTCCACCTTTTCATTAATGAACGTATTTTGTGCTCCATTACCTTCCATTAACTATGTATGATTAGCAGCATTATGCAGTATTTCTGTCATTCCATCAGCTTGATAGGAGCATAAGCCAGTGTATTTTGTTAGTAAGAGGAGACATAATAAGGGGGAAAATTGATCACTTCTTTAATTCGACAGGAATCTTTGCCTGAGACGAGGACAAAATCTTAGGGCGTTTTTCCAGGCCCTAACTCCCTTATGTATTGTACAAAATTGTCAGCCTTTTCTGTTGAAACATGATTGAAAATTATCTATTCAAATGTTTTCCTTTTGATACGTTTGAAAAGAAGGGTCAGGAGGAAATCAGAAAAAGAGCACTATGTACACTTTTTTCAGATATTATGAAGTGCGTTCAAGTTATTTAAACATGCACTGCTTGGAAAGAATGCTAAGGTATTAAAATGCTAATCAAAACGTGGACATCGTAAGTTGAAAGTTGTAGAGCATTTTCAGATTGCTTTCAGTTCCACTTTTGCTTCAGACTTGTGTTCAAAAAACACTTAACAATTTGTGCCACATAACGAACCACAAAAAAAAAATTCAGTATACTGAGAAGCTGCCTAGTTCATCCTACACTATTAATTGATCTCTAATTACAATATAGTATAGAACCAGTATTTCAGAACAAGTATGGGATCATCAGTAGCAAAATGTAAAAGGAAAGACATCAAAGTTTGGAATATAAAATGTTATTTCAAAGAATCCTAAATAACTGGTGAATTTAATTTGATTTAAGATGACTGGTACAGAATTTTGTGGTAATTTCACTTGACAGTCTTGTAAGCGTTAAGAGATAAGAAAGAAATTAGTGTGGAGATTCAAAAGTAAAAATACAGAAACACATACTCAAAGTAATAGAGTTATGTACTTGTCAGTTTGGGAAAACACAAATAGTCTGTCAAGACACAAAGAATTTCTTTAGAATTAAGTACTGTTCAGCTGATCTAGAGTATATGTTTGTCATATGTACAGATTACACCAGAGTAGGCTATTTGAAATTAAGGTAGTAGGTTCAGCCTGGTTTTGATTCCTTGTTTGTTTTAATATGCTTAATCTGGTTGAGTTACATAATGAGTACCCGTGGGGGAGAGATTTAAACTTCAAAACAATCAAGATACAAAGAAAAATACCTGAAATCAATAAATTCCAATATAAAGACAACTGTGCTCTAAGGGGACAAATTTAATGGTGATATATAAAAGAGAAGCTGGATAGAGATCGTAATGTAGGATGTTACAGTAGACCATATGTTAGATATAAATCAGTGATTGATCCATGTCACAGAAATAGAAAAGGTGTGATATACATGAATGTTTGTCACTACATTAGGGACACCTACATCTGCAGTTCACCCTACTTTTTCCTTATAGTGTGACCAGTTCAAATGTAAATAAAGATGGCTAAAATTAAAAAAGATAAATTGTGTTATAAACATTATGACTGTTCGTAGTTCATAAACTACGATAGTTAAATGACTAGAAAATTTAGAGATGAACTGATAACGCTTTTGAATACGTAAAGTCAAAGTACATTGGATTTAGATTTTGAACATACTGTAGCAAAAAAAAAAATACAGCTAAATATTGGAAAAATTTTCTAGGGTGTTGTCCTGGGTTCAGCAGTAGCAGTCATGTTTTTTTTTCCTTTGTGGTAGCTGGTGCAGTGCTGTGTTTTGACTTCCAGCCTGAGAACAGTGTTGGTAAAGTCGATGTTTTCAGTTGTTGCTAAGTGGTGTTTACCCTGACCAAGGACTTTGTGAGGCTCATGCTCTGCCAGGGAGGAGGGGAAGCCGGGAGGAAGCAGAGACGGGTCGCCTGACCCGGGCTAGCCAGGGAGGTATTCCATACCACAGCACGTCATGGCCGGCGTGGGGGGTGACTGGGAGTTACCCGGAAGGACACAGGCTTCCAGGTGGAACTCGTTTTCTTGGCCGGTGGTATCGTATTCTCTTCCCTTGTTATTTTCTCTTATCATTGTTGTAGTTGATAGTAGCGGTGGTGATTTGTGTTGTACATTGGTTGCTGGACTGTTCTTGTCTCAACCCATGGGAGTTGCACTTTTTCGATCCTCCTCCTTGTTCCTCCGGGAGTGGGGAAGGGGAGAACCCCGGGGGGGGGGGGGGACACAGACCTCGATTGTTGTCAGCTCGGCACCACTCACTGGGAGTGAGTGAACAAGTTACCTGACTGGGTTTAAACCACGACAGGTGTCTTTGTGATCATCATCAGACAAAAATATTATGGTGTCAGCGTATGTGATACAACCTGAGTGAAGATGAGTTGAAATACCAGGTCTCATGCAACCACTTTCCACACCTACATTGCCATTTTCGAGAAGATTTACCCTGCACTAAAATCCTCATGGCAGTTTCTGCTTTGGGGAATGTGTGTCTCAGTTTATTAACAGTGCTACTTCTTGAAATCAGATGTGGGACTTACAAGCTTGGTTTATTCACCTTGATGTTATTCCTCAGAGTGCTGCTTGAGCACTGGCACATTGATTTACAGCTGTATGCTAGAACCACATACCAGGTAAAGTAGAGAACATGAACTTTTCAGAGTTTTAAGACAAGATAGTTGTATTTATGGCACACCACAGTCTTTAAATTAACAAAATCTAGATTCTTCATTTATGTACAACTCTTGATAGTGAGGTTTAGGCATCTCTTATTTATTCTCCTGGTGGCACTTTCCATATTAACTGTGCCTCTGTTTCTCTGTTGTGTGAACAGCTGTGAGGAGCACAACTCTGGTCCAAAGGTTACTTGGAAGGTTCCACCTCATAGAAACCTGAAACAGAATCATCAGGTTCCTTCAGCCAGGCTACTTCTTATAGTGAAAATACTCAAAGAATTATTTTTTTTTTGCTTGGAAAAGAACAAGTACTAATGAATTCTCTGTTACTACATCAGGAGATGTCAGACATGATAATATGCTGTTCTCTTACCTGACATTCTTTAGTACTCAAAAGTGTAGCACGCATTCTTCAGCTATACCTACAGTGTAAATTATAGTCCACATATTTCTGCAGGTGCAAATCTATCAAGATAGTTCAATGTCTTTTTAGAGAGTAAAAGGTATTAGAATAAATATTTCTCAGGCTAGCAGGTGAGCAGCCTCTAAACAGCCCATAGACTAAATCACTGTTCACTTTAAACTTTTTTCTTATTTTCCTCACACTTTCAAATTTTTTTAGGATTTCTGGTTTTCTCATCTATTTTGTATATTGTCATATGTGTTGGGGTCACTTCATGTTTATCTTTTAAACATATCTCCTCATTAGAATTTAAATAATTACTTAAAAGTTTTAGTCTTATAGTAAGATATAACAGTGCTTACTGTATTAAAGTTTCTGACATGCAGAAAAGAATTTTGACTTTTAGAGTACTAATCTGTAAATATGTTCTCCATAAGATGATCCTAAACCAGACACCAAAATGTAGCCTGCAATAAAAGTATTTTAAAAAAATCTTAGATGTCTCGTTTCCCATTCTTACCAATCTATACAAATGTCTGAACACAGACATC
The DNA here is from genome assembly GCF_028554395.1 of Pezoporus wallicus. Classification (NCBI taxonomy): domain Eukaryota; kingdom Metazoa; phylum Chordata; class Aves; order Psittaciformes; family Psittacidae; genus Pezoporus; species Pezoporus wallicus. Next base: position 387,289 of record NW_026638964.1, on the reverse strand, counting down.
TTAATCTAAAATTAAGCCTACCTTCAAAGTTAGTGGCTTGATTTCAGTTTCCTAAACCTCAGTATTTCATTTGAGATGTCCTTGGATAGCTGCAGTATCCACCTTGTGTCAGATCATACAGTACATATAAGGAGCCCATTTCCTTCTCAGCTATAGGAGAAAAATGCAAGATAATTTAAAATGGTGATAGATGTCTTCCTGCAACCAACTGGACTAAGCCTGAGGTGTCTGAATCCAGACAAAGTCCACTCCAAAATACACCAAGCTTATCCCTTGCAGAACTTCATTAACTTAATTTCTGTGTGAATTGCAAAACATTTGTAGTGTGTCAGTATTAAGTCTTTATGTTTTCTCTCCCCTGTCTAGCTGAGGAAGGTGGAGTAATAGAGCAGCTAAGGTCAAAGCACAAGTCTCAAGAATTTGAGTTTGAATTGTCAATCTTCCTTTAAATACATTGTATTTGCATATATTTGTGGGGATCAGGTACTTGGTAGAAATTAAATAGTATGTTAGGAAAGTACTATTTTCATGTAATGTCCCTTTCACAAGGTGCAAGAACTTGATGTGTGGCTATCAAACATGGAAACAGGCTATATTCTCTGTTTGAATGGGGCAGAAAAGAGTCCAAACCAGTAATATAGTGAGGCTCCTAGGAAGGGATATATCAAAGAGTATTCAATCCGGCATTTTAGCTGAAGTTCCAGAAAGCAGCTTCTTTTCTGTTTTGTTACATAGTATTCCCAGCATGGATTCTGCATGCTTTGAATACAGAATACACTGTATTGAAACAGGAAATATAAGCGGGAAGAATAATAATGGTGTGGAAAAGTAGAAACGTGAAGACCTTTGGCCAAAATATGGGAACCAAAAGGCACTCAGATACTTTTGTGAACACAAGACAAGAATGCAGCTTAAGAACTACTTGCAAACAAGTAGTACAAAGCAGAAGATAAGATTTAAGCAAGGTATACAGGATGAAAATATAGAAGTCATAGGAAAACTCCAAGTTTAAAGGGGAAAAAAAATTAAAATATATTTTAAAATTAACACAGTGACCTGGTAGGTTTAAATTGAGAATTGATTAAAATGGTCAGTGCAGCTGGGATTGCAAAATTCAGAAAGAAATAGAAGTAAGGGACTGGGACTATGTCCTGGGTTCAGCAGTAGCAGTCATGTTTCTCCTTTGTAGTAGCTGGTGCAGTGCTGTGTTTTGACTTCCAGCCTGGGAACAGTGTTGGTGAAGCCAATGTTTTCGGTTCTTGCTAAGTGATGTTTACCCTGACCAAGGACTTTGTGAGACTCATGCTCTGCCAGGGAGGAGGGGAAGCCAGGAGGAAGCAGAGATGGGGTGCCTGAGCCAGGCTAGCCAGGGAGGTATTCCATACCACAGCACGTCATGCCCAGGGTGGGGGGTAACTGGGAGTTACTCGGAAGGACACGGGCTTCCAGGTGGGATTCGTTTCTTGGCCAGTGGTATTGTATTCTCTTCCCTTGTTATTTTCTCTTATCATTGTCGTCGTTGGTAGTAGCGGTGGTGATTTGTGTTGTACATTGGTTGCTGGACTGTTCTTGTCTCAACCCGTGGGAGTTGCACTCTTTCGATCCTCCTCCCCATTCCTCCGGGAGCAGGGAATGGGAGAGCTCCGGCAGGGGAGGGGGGGAGAGGGAGCGCCCTCGATTGCTGTCAGCCCAGCACCACTCACTGGGAGTGAGTGAACAAGCTGTCTGGCTAGGGTTTAAACCATGAGAGGCTAAAAAAATTTAAATAAAAATGTTTTTGTTTTTTTTTTCGTGTATGTGTTTTTTTTGTTGTTTTTTTTAATAAAAATATTAAAAATTTTTAGGAATAAGCAGCGATATTTTGGTTTTTTGCTGTTATCATAGGTAGCCTGATAGTTTTTTCTGTTTTTTAATGTGCTCTTTGATGGAGGTGGTAACAGAAGACAAAGCCCCCTATACTGAAAGAGAATGGGGAGCTGTTTGTGCTGAAAGTTGTGTGGCCAGAGGCAGTGCTTATGGCACTGAGGTAGTTCCTTGTTGTTTTTCTGTTATTCTCTGTGTAAATCTCTGGTCAATTTTTCATGGAGAGGGACAGCCAGAAATGCTATGGAAAGAATGAGCAAAGAGAGACAGGAAATGCTGTAGGGAAATTACTGAAACTGACATAATTTCTTGAATCTCAGTTTCCATAGATATGAGATGGGTTAAGCGTTTGTATCAACATGTTTTAAGGCACACTCTTCATATTAATATAATTCAGTCTTTAACATATTACTAATTCAAAATTTCAATTTAGAAATTATGGTTTACCTAGAGTAGCCAAAAATTCATAATTTTAGTCAATGAGCATACTTGTACACTGCATTTTTAAATGAAGTGAAAAATTTGAAAAATTCCTCTTTTAGAAAAAGTGTAATTTTTACTACTGACAATGACAATAAACCCAAACAATTCTAGTTTTATCTTACAACTTCTTCTCACAAATAAAGTGTCCTGCCTTTACATTTATTTTGTCTGTAAAGATATGTATTGGATTATACAAATAAAACAGAAAAAAACACTCTTCCAATTATGATGACTATGCCTTCTGACTGCAGTTATTAACTGTTGTCTTGTAGCACTATGAAGTTAGTTTTTCTGGGCAGATCCTGAAAAACCTTTGAAATCACAAGTTTGCAGACCATGTTGATAGAGAACAGAAGACCCTTTCTGAAATTTTTTTTTAAATATTTAAAAATTCTGAGTTTTGACTTTGTTTTATATATACAGAAATAGGGAAAGCAACAGTGTTTTGACAGATACTTTGACAATATTTGTCAGATATTTTGTTGTTACTAAACAGATATTTAACCTTGGTCAAAATATTAGATCATATGCTCAGTTCATACTAGCTTTTGTTGATTCTCTTGATTCAAGACCACTCAAAGGCAGCTGTGGTAAGGACAATATATACTGTTTGAGCAATGGCTTCAAGTGTTTCAGAAAAATCAATTCCTATGTACTGAAGATAATCATCTCCAACAGTTTGTGGTAGGAAGGTAAGTCTGCTATGAATAAATACTCTTCTTGCTGTCAGACTGTCTTCCCTTGTACAAGACACACCTTCAGTTAACTAGTGATGGTGAATGTAGTTTCAAAAATGTTGGTTCAATCTATCATTACCTTGTTACATAAATGCGTAGATTTCTCTTTATAAGCTTGATGACTTGCGACTCACTGGGTAAAAAAATGCAAAAAACATTCCAGAAAATTCATTTTTATTGATGTCTATGGCATCTAGGCCACAGGCATCCTGTGAAGAAGCAGTTCATAATTTAGTTTTATAAGCTATGATATTACTTATTATTTACTGTAATGTGGCTCACAGCAGAAGGAGTGGCTGTCACAGTAATATACTTCAGTGATTCTTCTCCATTAGTCTTGGAAGGACAGAGCTGTTGTCAGCCAGTATGGAAGATACACAGCTGAACATTATGTAAATTATATTGTTTTCGATGTCAGTTAAGAACTGTAATTAGACATTAAGCAAAACTTGCAGTGACAAGAATAATGAAGGTTGTGGATGCCGCTTAGAGAAGTTATGGATAATCCATACAGGAGAAATTTGAAAACAGAATGTATAAATATCTGCCAGCAATTACTCAAGTGTGATTACTTGCAGAAAGAAGTAATTTCTGTCATCAGCAGCAAACAGGCAAGTCTTCAAACTGACAATGCTTTTTTAGGTCTGAAATAGGAAAAGAAAAAAAACCTCAGTAAAATACAATTTATGAATAGTGTAGTTACTACTGGCTTCAAGTCAGAGAATATTCCATATGGTCTCTTGAGGCCCCAGTTTTCTATTTCCTATCTACTGTTATTTTTTCCTGTGCTAATTATGACTGCATTAACTAGCAAACCATCTTCTGTACCTCATTGCCTATAGGATTCTTAGCAAAATTTGACTGCACAGGACAACCAAGTATAGGTTTTGGTGGAGAAAACACTCAGAATGGGTTTATTCTCTAGCTCCAGTCTGACATGGTTAGCTACAGAGCTGTTCCATGGGTATTAGAACAGCCCCAATCATTGATTTACATCACCTTGTATTTGTCTTTTTCCTTCTTAAGTTCTTCTCCTTTACTCACCCCATTCCTTTTCAAATAAACAGCTCTCTTCACTTTACCCTTTTTCTACTGGCCATGGTTTAGCAAGCTTTATAACCTAATTTCATGTTTATGATTTGATTGCCCTGGTAATTTCCACCTTGTTCTGTAGTTCTGCTAAACTACTACATTCTTTTGCTATCTACGGTTTCCAGGTGTGTCTTATGTTACTGCCTTGCTAATAGTGTTCTGGGTCAGAGCTACCCCTCTGTGCTCTGTGTATACATTACTCCAACCTCCTTATCTGTTGCAGCCTGTTATTCCTCATACTGCTATTTTTCAGAGGTACTACATGTCAAGAGTCACCATAACATCCTATCTATCTCATAGTTTGAATGTCTATATAGTTCTGTGACACTCTTTCATTTTATTATCTAGTTATATGGATGTGCAGTGGTGGCAAAACTGGAAGTAAACTTTTTTTTTTTTATCTAAGTAAAAATGCTGTTTTTTTTCCCATCAATTTTCACAACTGACATTTTAGAAGTAATTTTCAATGGAGGTGTTGAGTAACAACATTGTAAACATTGTCTGGCACATGATGTGGCACTCTATCCACTTAAATGAAGTATTTTCTTTCTGCAGCTCTCACTTGGAGGATAAAAGCTAAGTGCAACTTAGGTAAGGAAATTAGACAGACTGGATTCTATCCACAGAGCTTAAAAAGGAATAATGAAACAGAGATAAAGTTCTGGACCTAACGATTTAAGGTTATTTAATTTCTTGATTTCTTTTGATATCAGGAGATCCATTTCTTTGCATTTTATCAATGAGAATTTTGCCCTGACCTATAACAATAAACTTGAATAATTGGATTACTAGTGTTTCAATAGAGAAAGAGTTGTACATTTAATTACTTAATTATTTTGAAGTTCAGTTTGTAAAATAAGTACAATGACTCCTAAAGGAAGAAGATCTGGCCAGCTAAAATATAGGATCAGATATAGGGCAAAACTGTAATGAACATTTAAAGTGAAAAACACCTACTTAACAGACCTCTGATAAATTAAAGATGTCCTATTTTTTTCTTAACATTTAGGGAACTTGTGTAGTAAGCCTTAAAAGGAGTTAATTCAGTCCTTGAGATAAGCACAGAACAGAACTGAAATCCTCTAAGTATGGCCGAAATCCTTCTATTAATCCTTCATTGATAATAAATCTTGTTTTGTAAGCTCAAGCAAAACAGGTTTGATTATTGAGTAATCCTTAAAACAGTCTGTGCTCATCCATTGCATACTGCAAGGAAAGGCCCTCAATAGCAACTAAAAGAACACTGCCAACTAAAATTTCTTTGAAAGAGAAATGGAAGACGTTAAAACAGTTGGTTTAGGCAGCTACCTTCAGGGAAGTCATTTTTGTATATGTTTTTCCAGTGTTTCACCACAGTTATGGGAAACAGGATAAAATCTTTCTTCAGTTGTCACAGTGATGTAACCAAACCTAAAGTTGCTCTAGGGCTTGATTGTACAGGCTTTTTTTACTTGAATTGTAAAGACTATTTCTCAACTAAACCTTGTCCCATCAGTTCTTACCCATTTCTTCCTCAGGAAAAAACTCTTGGCTTCATTTGGCTTCACATTTTGTGAAGGGTAAGTGACAGTTCTGGGCGTTAGGCTTGTTTCCTAGTATTTCTGAACACTGAAACATTTTGGAGTACAGCAATGTTCCTGCTGAATGGTAATGGTTGTCTATGATTACAGTAAAAAATGTAATGGTAAGCAGTTATTCATATAAGTGGTTTTACTACACAAGGCCTGTATAGTTTTAAGAGAGCCTGGGAGTGAGATGAAGCACTGGACCCTTGAATATCCACATTGCTTAATGGTCAGTTCATTCCATTACTTTATCTGAGTCTCCCTCAGCTAGTTCTCTTATGTGGCCTTCACTAAGTAAGTACTAACAGTATTGATGTACTACTATGAAGTTGTCTGCACAGATCAATCAAGCTGTGGAAATGAACTTGAGGGTGAACCACTAGTCTTACTAAGGTATTTGTGCTTAAGAACATTATCAGTGAACCTATTGTCCTCTTGCTCAATGCAAATATTGTGTGTAAACCTTGAAACTCCACATCCTCATGGTTATTTTTTCTTTTACTCTCTTGTTAAACTCATCCTTAACTTCCACAGTGCACACTATGCTAGAGATTGGAAAGGACCTCAAAAGATCATCTAGTCCAATCCCCCTGCCAGAGCAGGAACACCTAGATAATGTTACACAGGAATGTGTCCAGGTGGGTTTTGAATGTCTCCAGGGAAGGAGACTCCACAACCTTCCTGGGCAGCCTGTTCCAGTGTTCCGTCACCCTCACTGAGAAGAAGTTTCTTCTCAAGTTTAAGTGGAACCTCTTGTGTTCCAGTTTGCACCCATTACCCCTTGTCCTATCATTGTGTCGTGGTTTAAACCCAGTCAGGCAACTTGTTCACTCACTCCCAGTGAGTGGTGCCGAGCTGACAACAGTCGAGGGCTGCCCTACCCCACCAGGGCTCTTCCCTTCCCCGCTCCCGGAGGAACGGGGAGGAGGATCGAAAGGGTGCAACTCCTACGGGTTGAGACAAGAACAGTCCAGCAACCAATGTACAACACAAATCACCACTGCTACTACCAAGTACAGCAATAATAAGAGAAAATAACAAGGGAAGAGAATACGATACCACCGGCCAAGAAACGAGTCCCACCTGGAAGCCCGTGTCCTTCCGGGGAACTCCCAGTTACCCCCCACCATGGGCATGACATGCTGTGGTATGGAATACCTCCCCGGCTAGCCCGGGTCAGGCGCCCCATCTCTGCCTCCCCACAGCCTCCCCTCCTCCCTGGCAGAGCACAAGCCTCACAAAGTCCCCGGTCAGGGTAAAAATCACTCAGCAACAACCGAAAACATCAGCTTCACCAACACTGTTCCCAGGCTGGAAGTCAAACACAGCGCTGCACCAGCTACCACAAAGGAGAAACATGACTGCTACTGCTGAACCCAGGACATTATCCACCCCTTATTCCATAACATTCACGTCGTGCTCAGATCCCACATTTTCAATACACCATCGCTCTCCCACATATATACATCCATATGCATACAGACCAAGAGGAAAAGATCATTTTCTTAGTGCATGGACCAATCCCTATAATGCTGCCGAGTCCATTCGGTCCATGATGTTCAAAGTTCATTCTCTGTTGGGATGATGGCTGAAGGGAAGTCAGGGCCAGTCGCTGGTGACCTGGAGACATCTAGTTGATGGGCTATAAAAGTATTACACAGCAGGCAACAGCATACAATTGAGTTCACTGGCTGTTTTCCCCTAAAATCAAATCCCCTTGAGGTATACATCGGACTTCCCCATCTTCCCGCATTACCCACCAAGTATATCCAGGTCCCTGAGCAAAAGCAATCCCACGAGTGGGTTTGCCTTTACCTGAAGCAGGAATAACCCAGACTGTCTTCCCCAGCAAATTCTTCATATGCACCACGGGAACTTTGTCCCCCTCTACAATATGTAAAAGTTCTGACTGGGCTGGGCCAGCCCTGTTGGCAGATCCTCTGGTGTTGACCAACCAGGTGGCCTTTGGTAAGTGTGTATCCCAATGCTTGAAAGTTCCCCCACCCATTGCTCTCAGTGTAGTTTTTAACAGCCTATTGTACCGTTCAATTTTCCCAGAGGCTGGTGCATGTTAGGGGATGTGATATACCCACTCAATGCCATGCTCTTTGGCCCAAATATCTATAAGGTTATTCTGGAAATGAGTCCCATTGTCTGACTCAATTCTCTCTGGGGTGCCGTGTCGCCACAAAATCTGTTTCTCAAGGCCCAGGATAGTGTTCCGGGCAGTGGCATGGGGCAAAGCGTATGTTTCCAGCCACCCGGTGGTTGCTTCCACCATGGTAAGCACATGGCGCTTCCCTTAGCAGGATGTCGGCAGTGTGATATAGTCAGTCTCCCAGGCCTCCCCATATTTATACTTCAACCATCGTCCTCCATACCAAAGAGGCTTTAACCTCTTGGCTTGTTTAATTGCCGCACAAATTTCACACTCATGAATAACCTGGGCAATAGTGTCCATTGTTAAGTCCACCCCTCGATCACGGGCCCCCCCACGGGTCTGCTTGTTCCTCCCTGCGCCTGGTGGGCAGCGCTAGAACTAACCATAGCTTAAAACATGGCTTACCTTATGTGTTCTAGTTAGCACCTTTTTCAGTTGCATTTTTCACATAAAAGAGAAAGCTAATTTGAAAAAGAATCTATGGCCTCTTAAATATTTATTTCCTCTAACTACAGCTTTGTATGCATTTACCAAAAATTTCAAGGGCTTTATTATGTTGATTTCGTTTGTGTTGTGCTTTCAGATATCTTTTTTGTTTTTTGATATTTTAGTTTTTCTGTGGGGTGTTGTTGTTACTGTTTTTTAATTAAAGGGATTGTATCACTTATTTTCCTCTACTAAAAAAGGTAAGTTTGACAGACTTTTTGTCTCTTAACAGCTGTGTATACTTACCTTTCAAATATTATCCTCACTTTCAGGTAGATTAAGTTGCTAGTTCTTTAATTTGTCTCATACACCTGTGGAAGTAAAATTCCGATTTAAGTCAGATATCTTGGCACCCAAAATTAAATCTATTCTTAGCAAAGCAATTGCCTGTCAACTGCCGCAATACAGCCACAGTGAAAGCTAATTTAAAAAAAAAAAAATACAGTACGATTTGGAAGCACTTTGAAACAAACTTTTAACAATATGTATTTGCTCAGAATGCCGAAAGCCTTATGCATTTTCATGGTAAAATTTAATAAATGGGAAAATTCAAGCCAGAATGTCTTTTCCTATTGACCTCCCAGTGCACCTTGTCTCAGACCATATATTTGTGTTTGCAGCACCCTCCCTCAGAACATGCAGTCTTCTCCCCTTGAATTCCAAGCACAGATAGACAAGTTTTTCGCTGCTGATGTTCATCCTTCCTCCATGGCTTTTATTTATAGTTGATTTCTTTGTTGCTACATTGGCAGTAAAAGGAAGGTTAAGGACAGTGTGAGTCCATTGCTTAAAGAGTCAGGGGAATAGTGACAAGGAACGTGGCTGTGGTAATCAGTATCTTCTTTTGCTTTAGTTTTCCCTGACTGGGCTTGCAATCAGGCCAGTCAGATCTGCTTATCAAGAGTCTGTGGGATGAGCAATATCCACAGCAAAGGAAGAAAAGAGCTAGAGATCACTTAGCCCACTTGAACATGCAGAACTCCATGGAACCTGATGGAATGCACAGGTATAGGGAAAGATCTAGCCAATGGCATTACAAGGTTACTGTCTAAATCTTAGCCAGGTCACAGTGATCAAGGCAGGTTTCTGTTGACTGAGAAAAAAAAGACATTGCATTCATCTGCAAAAAGGGGAAGGAGGATGCAAGCAACTATGGCCAGTCAACTCAGTCCCAAGGGAGGTCATGGAGCAAATCCACCTGGAAGATATTTTGAAGCACATGGAAGACAAGAAGGTAGTTGGGAACAGCCATGGGTAAACCACACCTTACTGACTTCATTGCTTTCTATGATAAACTTACTAGTGCTGTGCTATGGGAGAACAGTGAATATTGTTTACTTTGAATTTACCAAGCCTTTTGCAAAGCTTCCAGTTTTCCAGATTCAAGTTACTAAATTGGTGAGATAGGTAGTGGATAACTGGATGATAAGGTGTGTGAAAAATTGGCTGGACAGCTGGGCTTGAAGAGTTGTGATCAGCAGTGCAAATTTCAGCTGATGATCAGTTGGCTACTAGTGGGGCCCCTCAGGGATCAGTACCAAGACCAGTACTGTTTAATGTCTTCATTAACAACCTAGATGAGAGATAAGAGTGAGCATCAATACAAGATGAGAGTGGACAGTATTTTCTTTTTGAAGTTGGTACCTAGGGTATATGTAGACCATTCCGTTTTGAATACCTCAGGTTGAGCAGCCTCACTTTAGATCTTCCACTTCCCAGTGACAGGTCTAACCACATAGTCTTTCTTTCTGAGATATTTGCTTTAAATGCAAAAGCAAGTGTCGTGGTTTAAACCCAGTCAGGTAACTTGTTCACTCACTCCCAGTGAGTGGTGCCGAGCTGACAACAATCGAGGTCCGTGTCCGTCTCCCCCCCGCCCCTGCACCGGGGCTCTCCCTTTCCCCGCTCCCGGAGGGACGGGGAGGAGGATCGAGAGAGTGCAACTCCTACAGGTTGAGACAAGAACAGTCCAGCAACAAATCACCACCGCTACTATCAGCTAAAACAATGATAAGGGAAAATAACAAGGGAAGAGAATACAATACCACCGGCCAAGAAAGCGAGTTCCACCCGGAAGCCCCTGTCCTTCTGGGTAACTCCCAGTTACCCCCCACCCCGGGCATGACGTGCTGTGGTATGGAATACCTCCCCAGCTAGCCCGGGTCAGGCGCCCCGTCTCTGCTTCCTCACAGCTTCCCCTCCTCCCTGGCAGAGCATGAGCCTCACAGAGTCCTTGGTCAGGGTAAACATCACTTAGCAACAACCGAAAACATCGGCTTCACCAACACTGTTCTCAAGCTAGAAGTCAAAACACAGCACTGCACCAGTTAACACAAAGGAAAAACATGACTGCTACTGCTGAACCCAGGACATTATCCACCCCTTATTCCATACCATTCACGTCGTGCTCAGATCCCACATTTTCAATACACCATCGCTCTCCCACATATATACATCCATATACATACAGACCAAGACGAAAAAATCATTTTCTTAGTGCATGGACCAATCCCTATAATGCTGCCGAGTCCATTCGGTCCATGATGTTCCAAGTTCATTCTCTGTTGGGATGATGGCTGGAGGGAAGTCAGGGCCAGTCGCTGATAACCTGGAGACATCTAGTTGATGGGCTATAAAAGCATTACACAGCAGGCAACAGCATACAATTGAGTTCACTGGCTGTTTTCCCCTAAAATCAAATCCCCTTGAGGTATACATCGGACTTCCCCATCTTCCCGCATTACCCACCAAGTATATCCAGGTCCCTGAGCAAAAGCAATCCCACGAGTGGGTTTGCCTTTACCTGAAGCAGGAATAACCCAGACTGTCTTCCCCCTTCATAGGCTGCCAGTATCTCTTTCTCAGTTGGGGTATAGCTGGCCTCAGATCCTTTGTATCCCCGACTCCAAAAGCCGAGGGGTCGACCTCGAGTCTCCCCTGGAGCTTTCTGCCAGAGGCTCCAGGTCGGACCGTTCTCCCCAGCTGCACTGTACAGTACATTTTTTACATCTGGTCCGGTCCGGACTGGTCCAAGGGCTACTGCATGAACTATCTCGCGTTTAATTTGCTCAAAGGCTTGTTGCTGCTCAGGGCCCCATTTAAAATCATTCTTCTTCCGGGTCACATGATAGAGAGGGCTTACAATCGAACTGTAATTTGGGATGTGCATTCTCCAGAACCCCACTGCACCCAAGAAAGCTTGCGTTTCTTTCTTATTAGTTGGTGGAGACATTGCTGTTATCTTGTTGATCACATCTGTGGGGATCTGTCTATGTCCATCTTGCCATTTTATTCCCAAAAATTGAATCTCCTGTGCAGGTCCCTTGACCTTACTCCGTTTTATGGCAAAACCGGCTTTCAGCAGAATTTGGATTATTTTCCTCCCTTTCTCAAAGACGACTTCCGCTGTATCGCCCCACACAATAATGTCATCAATGTATTGCAGGTGTTCTGGAGCTTGCCCCTGTTCCAGTGCAGTCTGGATCAGTCCGTGGGAAATGGTAGGGCTGTGTTTCCACCCCTGGAGCAGCCAGTTTCAAGTGAACTGGACACCCCTCCAAGTAAAAGCAAACTGTGGCCTGCACTCTGCTGCCAAAGGAATGGAGAAAAATGCATTGGCAATATCAATCGTGGCATACCACTTGGCTGCCTTTGACTCTAGTTCATACTGAAGTTCTAGCATGTCCGGTACGGCAGCACTCAATGGTGGCGTGACTTCATTCAGGCCACGATAGTCTACTGTTAGTCTCCATTCTCCATTAGACTTTCGCACTGGCCATATGGGGCTATTAAAGGGCGTGCGGGTCCTGCTGATCACCCCCTGACTCTCCAGTCTACGGATCAGCTGGTGGATGGGAATCAGGGAGTCTCGGTTGGTGCGTTATTGCCTCTGGTGCACAGTTGTGGTCTCAATTGGCGCCTGTTGTTCTTCGACTTTCACCAACCTCACAGCAGAAGGATCTTCTGAGAGACCAGGCAAGGTGGACAGCTGCTCAATTTCCTCAGTCTCCAAAGCAGCAATACCAAAAGCCCACCGGTACCCTTTTGGGTCTTTGAAGTACCCTCTCTTGAGGTAGTCTATGCCGAGGATGCATGGAGCCTCTGGACCAGTCACAATAGGGTGCTTTTGCCACTCCCTCCCAGTCAGGCTGATTTCAGCCTCCAGCACAGTCAGCTCTTGGGATCCTTCTGTCACTCCAGAAATATAGATGGGTTCCACCCCTTGACAGCTTGATGGCATCAGGGTACACTGTGCACCGGTATCTACTAGAGCCTTATACTTCTGTGGGACTGATGTGCCAGGCCATCTGATCCACACAGTCCAGTAAATCCGATTGTCCCCTACCTCCACCTGGCTAGAGGCAGGGCCCCTCTAATGGTCATCACAGCGTTGGACACTTAAGTCGGGCAAAAAGGGATTATTCTTCATTATCACAGGAGCTGGAGTAAAATCAGCTCTTCCATTCCATCTGGGAAACTGCTCACCAGAGACTGAAGCCGTAGCTCTCATGGGACGATCAGTCTTGGCCCTTGCTCCCCTCTTCAGTTCACTCACCCGTTCCTCTAAAGCTGAAGTAGGTTTTCCACCCCACTTTGTCATGTCTTCTCTATGATCCAGCAGGTAAAACCATAGGGTAGCCCGTGGCGTATACCTCCTGTATCTCCTCTCTTGAACAATAGGACGCCTTTTGTTAATAGCTGAGACGTGTGTTGGTACACGTGAGGAGCTGGATAAATCAGATACATCGTCCCTCAATTGTTCGAGGTCCTGGGACAGTTTTTCCACAGCTGAGATGATAGAAGGGGTGAGATTGTCTTCGAACTCTCGGAGTTTATGAACCATTTCATCCACTGTTAGTGGTACTATGTCATTCCAGGTCACTGTTGCCGATGAATGGGCATATGTTGACGGTGCATTCCGTGCAAGTTTTCGCCACGAGTCGTGTACATTCAACTTCATCTGGATCTATAGGTGTATCCCTCTTATTTGGCTTGATGTGATAGAGCATCTCTACGATGGCTGATTTCCTCAGAGACTGGATGCCTGTGTCTATAGTAGTCCACTTGGCCGAACGACTCGTAACATCGTCCTTGTACGGAAACCTTTCTTTCACAGCTGCCAAGAGCCGCCTCCAAAGACTGAGGGACTTTTTCTCTCTTGCAATTGCTTTGTCAATTCCCCCTTCTCTAGCAAGTGATCCCAGCTGCTTGGCTTCTGTACCTTCTAGTTCGTGACCATCGGCCCCATTGTCCCAGCATCGGAGTAACCAGGTGATGATGTGCTCCCCTGGTTGACGGGTAAAATCTTTTCACATATTCCGCAGCTCGTTTGAGGTCCGAGGTCGAGAAGTTACCTCTTCTTCTTCTTCTTCGTCATGTGATGATGACTCCTGATCAGATTCTGGACCGGGTGGTGAATTCATTGGTTCTTCATCTCGCTTCACCCTTCTTGCCTCATTTTTGCTTGTTCTCTTGCGTAAAGGAGCAACCGATATTGGTGTGAATTGGTCCTCTGATTTGGCTGCAGTGATTATCACTGCGGTTTGAGTAGCAACTGTACTTGTTGCTGGGGGTGGTGCAGCTGCTGTGCTTGGAGCTGGGGTAACCGCGCTGTCTGTTGCAGTTGAAGTTTGAGCAGCTGCTGTACTTGCCACTGGGGTAGCTGCGCAGTCCATTGCAGCCAAAGTTTGAGTAGCGACTGTCGCTTTGCCCTCAAATCCGCCGACATTCTTTTCCTTTTGAAGGTGCTGGATAGTGTTGAACAAGGCCCTGTAAGCATAGGCCAAGCCCCAGCACGTTGCCGTGATTTGTCCATCTCTGGTATGGCCAGAATGACCACACACCTCATTTAAGTGTTTTACTAATTCTTCTGGATTTTGCAGTTGTTCAGTAGTGAAATTCCAAAGTACTGGAGGGGCCCACTGACCTAGATACTTGCCCATACTATCCCACACACCCTGCCACTCATGGCTGTCCAGCCTCTGGGAAAATCTCTCGGTCCTCCTACATCGTCGTTTGACCCCAGACAAGACCCAAACCTGAATCTGCTTAACTCTTGAAATCAGTAGTGGGCAAAACACACTCTGTATGCGTGTTAGCATGGTGATTCCCATCACCATCAGCAAACAAGTCTCAACAGCATTAAAAGGCCATTCAAAAAATTCAAAACTCTCAAATGTAAATGGTCTGGGGGGACGACTAGGAGGGTAAAAGGATGTCTCCTTCACAGGTTGAGCACCTGAGAAGGAGAAAAATGATGTGTAATTGCTAAGCACCTCCATCATATACCTCCCAAAGTATAAAGGTGGTGACCACACTGGGAACATAAGCCAGATCAGTTTCATGATCAATGATTCTATTGTATTACAAGTCATTACCATAAAGTACAATGGGATAAAAACCTTAGCCCAAGCCCCACACTTTAAAAACACTAATACAGCAAATACCGGATGGACGTAAGATACAATATACTGAAACTGTGAGATCAAGAGGAAAAACCTTGAGAGCCAATAAATCAGCATTGTGACGAGTGACTATCAATCCAGTCAGATCTGTTCTTATCTCAACCCCTCGTGCCCCACGTTGGGCGCCAAAAAGAACTGTCGTGGTTTAAACCCAGTCAGGTAACTTGTTCACTCACTCCCAGTGAGTGGTGCCGAGCTGACAACAATCAAGGTCCGTGTCCGTCTCCCCCCCCCCTGCACCGGGGCTCTCCCCTTCCCCGCTCCCGGAGGAACGGGGAGGAGGATCGAGAGAGTGCAACTCCTACAGGTTGAGACAAGAACAGTCCAGCAACAAATCACCACCGCTACTATCAGCTAAAACAATGATAAGGGAAAATAACAAGGGAAGAGAATACGATACCACCGGCCAAGAAAGCGAGTTCCACCCGGAAGCCCCTGTCCTTCTGGGTAACTCCCAGTTACCCCCCACCCCGGGCATGACGTGCTGTGGTATGGAATACCTCCCCAGGTAGCCCGTGTCAGGCGCCCCGTCTCTGCTTCCTCACAGCTTCCCCTCCTCCCTGGCAGAGCATGAGCCTCACAGAGTCCTTGGCCAGGGTAAACATCAGTTAGCAACAACCGACAACATCGGCTTCACCAACACTGTTCTCAAACTAGAAGTCAAAACACAGCACTGCACCAGTCAACACAAAGGAAAAACATGACTGCTACTGCTGAACCCAGGACAGCAAGTCACATCCTGATACATTCATGAAACAATTTTGGGCATTTGCCTTGAGGTGTGGATTCTGAATGGAAAGAAGCCCCTGCCTGTAGCATCAAATTTAGCCAAAATAGCTGGAGAAAGATGGAGCTGAAGACAAACTCCTGTTAAGATTCCTGGCCTAGCTGTCTGTTGGGTACTATTAAGCCATCTAAGCCTACCTTTTCACTAGGTTTTGACATCCATGTGTTTTGACATCTGTTTCTGAGGTGTATAACTGCCCCAATGCTCTGTGTAACAATCTGGTTTCACAATACAGTTCTTCATTCCAACCCTAACAAATACTGAAAGAGGATGGATCTAGATCCCTAATTATCCACTTTGAGGCATGCAAATACTTTTGACATTTGAATTGGTTTCCACTAATATGGAAGTAGGATGTAAAAGGGAAAGTGAGAGCAAGATAGAAGAATAACCAAAAATCAAGTTCTATGGATGGTGGAATACTTAATTGGATGGGTAAAATGTGTGTTCTTGTGACAAAAGAAATTTAGACTATAGCACCCACATCCTTGCAAAGTAATAATCTTTAACAAGGCTTCCTATAGAAGCTAGAAACAGTAATCTCAAAACTAATCTCATAGAGTCGTAGAATAGTTAAGGTTGGAAAGGAGCTTAAGATCATTGAGTTCCAAGCCCCCTGCCATGAGCAGGGACACTAAACCATGTCACCCACGGCTCTGTCCAGCCCTGCCTTGTGGTTGTATCACAAATTGCATGTAGGAAATTTATTACACTGTTCTACTTTATCTGTCCATTGAGTGTAAAATATAAAGTTCCTATTTTGTAACCTACAGATTGAAATAGGAAAGGTCTGAAATTTTTAGTACAAAATCAGAAATTCTACTTGCTATACCACCAAACACTGCAGAAACATTTAGAATGATTAGACAGCTCCATTCAGGTGCTGAAAGTTCACTTATCAGATGCATAGAAACACACTGAAAGTTATTGCAAGCTAAAGATAAGACATTTTTGTGGATTCAACTGCCTTCATATGTCTTGACTAATTTTTCCCAAAAATTATTCAGTACAAATAATTTTTTGTAATATGCTACTCGTGACATTGTTTGCCAGGCAAATTATACTGGGTACCAATCTTCTGGTAAGCCACAAGAAAATGAAATCCACATCGTTCGCAGGAACGTGTACTAACCGACAGACTACAGACACATATTATTACGTGCATTGGTATATGTTAGTTGGTGGTACCCTTTGTAACTTTTGATTAAATTTTGTCAACACAAATCCAAGAATGTAAACTTCTTGGAGAAAAAGGCAAATTTATTCACTTGTTTAGTTGAGGTAGTTTTACCTGTGCATAGGATGGTCATTGGAATTAGGTTGCCGAATATCAGAAGAGGTTGTACATCTTTCACTAAACCCTCATTTGATAAAAAAAAAACCAAAACCCACAAAGACTTGAAAAAAATATATTTGGCCAGAACAGGATACCATCCTTTCAGGTAAGGGTGAAAATGAACTTGAAGCTGTCATTCTCTGAATGAGATCAGTAATTTCTGGAAACCATTATTTCTTCCTTTACTTTCTTTTAAAGGTGATATAAACAGAGATCATATGCCAAGTTTTGCATTTGAGGGGAGAACTATGCTGAAGAGAATATCAGGAAATCATGAGGAAGCAAAAATATCCCTAGGACGTCATGCAGCATGTCACTAGCTACTGAATGAGATGCAGTTTTAAATCTGGTTCTGCCCTTTGGAATCTCTTAACGCTGTCTGCAGACTTCTTCAGAAGTCAAGACAGATAGGCACTTAAGTCAGTTACTTTGAATGGTGGGTTGGGCTCAAGTGCTTAATTTTACATAATTGAATTCAGGGTACCTCATTTTACCCTGACTTCTTCATTCTTCCTATGCTTCCCTTTCCATTTGGCAAAACTGTGTATGGGCATCTAACTGAAGCAGCTAACATACACAGCAGTTTGTGCAGAAAGCAACAAAGAAGGAGCCAGCAGGTCTGTGCCGACCAGCATATATGTACTTAGCTAGGGTGGTGACATGCCACAGGTGACAGGGCAAGGTTTCCGGCTGCTGTTAGAACTTCTGTCCCTGTGACATACAAGGCTTGACCCAGAGAAATCTTCAGAGAGAGGATTTAGATCTACAAATCTCAAGCTGCAGGGGCTGCCTGGGACATCTCACTGAGATTAGGCTAGATGGTTGTACAGCTTGTAGCAGCTGTTCAATTGTCAAGAAGCTGTGCCACCAAATGAAAGAGCTGCAGGAATAGGTCAGCAGACCAAGAAGCTTCAGGGAGGAAAAGAAAGTAATTGAATGGCTCTTCTCTGAGAGTCTGCTGCTTCAAGAGCTCAAGACTTCCAGCTGTAGCAGAGGGACAGGCAGAGCCTGGTGCCTGTCAGGGTGGCAAGTGGAAACCCCCATGATGGCAAGGGATGGAAGCTGGCACCAGGAAAATGCTTTCTGCTAGTCCTGAATACTTGCACCGATAGAATAGGTTCACTGCTTCATAGCTGCTAAGGACCTTTGTGGAGACAGTGTTCTCACGTGAGAATGCATAATTGGTACATAAACTCTGAATAATCCTGAAAGATACAGCAAGGCCGTGAGAGGCCCAAGGAAGCTTAAGCAAGCAAGATAAGAAGAAGCTAGAATTCTAGAATTCACTGAAGTAATGAGAACCATGGACTGTCAGCAAGCTTTCGAGGTCAAGTTCTCACACCTGTGCTTAACCAATTATATGCTAATTGCAAAGGGTCTTCAAGACATGTATCCAATCATAATATGTCAAATCACTGTAAGTGCATGTAAAAAATAGTATTTAAGGGGTTGTCCTGGGTTCAGCAGTAGCAGTCATGTTTCTCCTTCTTGGTAGCTGGTGCAGTGTTGTGTTTTGACTTTCGGCCTGGGAACAGAGCTGATAGCGATGTTTTTGGTTTGGCCAAGGACTTTGTGAGTGTCATGCTCTGCCAGGGAGGAGGGGAAGCCAGAAGGAAGCAGAGACAGGACACCTGACCCAAACTGACCAAAGAGGTATTCCATACCACAGCACGTCATGCCCAGGATGTAACTGGGAGTTAGCCGGAAGGGCTGGGAGACTGCAGGGTTGGAGGAGGTATGGGTCAGTGCTTGGTCGGGCTTGGGGGGTGAGTTATCGGTTGGCTGGTGGTGAGGTGTTGTATTCTCTTCCCTTGTTATTTCCTTTATCATTATTATCATTGGTGGTAGCAGTAGTGATTTCTGTTATACCTTAGTTACTAAACTGTTCTTATCTCAACCCGTGGGAGTTGCATTCTTTTTGATTCTTCTCTCCGTCCCTCTGGGAGTAGGGGGAGGGAAAGAAGGGGGGGAGTGAGTGAACGAGTTACCTGACTGGGTTTAAACCACGACAGGGGTTAAGGCTTTGTAATAAACGGCTTTTTTGTCTGATCATATTGATCTCTGACTGAGTCCATATATATTCTGCTGCAATTAGTGCCCGAACAGGGACCCTCCATATTTTTCATATTGAAGCTGAAAGAACTAAAGTGCATGGTGCCGAAGAAAGTGGAAAACACGGAGCCAAAGGGACGTCGGCTGGGTTCGATCCGGCAGGACCAGGATCGGGAGGTAGTCGCCTCGGAACGGAGCCTAGTGAGCCCGGAAGACACTGCGCAGTGCAAATAAGGTAACAGCCGATGGGGTCTGGAAGAGGGTTAGGATGTGAAAAAAAAAAAATGGTCATCTTTAAGCTCTTCCAACATATCCTCTCAGTGAGAGGGATAGAATATGACAATAATCTGTTAAAAAGATTGTTGCCCTGGAGTAAAGAAAAAGAGCTGATCCAGGGGGTTAATGAAGCTTTTGATCTCGGGACTTGGAAAAAAATTGGGGCACACCTGTGGGATCAAGTTACTTGTGGGTTTAAGGAGGCGAAGTCTCTTGCTGCCCCCTGGTTATTACTAAAAGGGACTCTAGACGCAATGAAGGCTGAGAAACGAGCGGCAAAATCCATTTTTACAGCTCTCTCTGACTCACCTTCACAACAGCAGGGCTCGGCACCTACAGTAGATTCAGCACCCGGTGCTACAGCCATGGTAGTGTCGTCTGTTTCAGGCATTAACATTCTGGTCAAAAACCGGCGCACAGTGCAGTACGAAAGTTTGAGGACCCTGCGCCTTTCCCCTACCCTGTGTCGATAACGCCTTTACCGGTGGTAGCTCTCCAGCTGAAACTCAGGAGCCAGTAGCGGCTACTGAGCAAACAAAACAAACTGATGTTAACCCTTTTCGTGCTGCTACTGCCCCTAAACTTAATCTCTAAGAATTTTTGCTGGGGTGGGAGTCTCCTGAGGAGGAGAGTGTAACTCCGAGTAAACACCCACCTCCGCCACACACACCACCGCTTGCATCGCTCCCACCGGAGCCGCAAAATGAGTGGAATGGGGGACAATGGACAAAATCCTTAGATAAACAATTGCAGGACTTGGGGGACCGTCTGAACAAATTGGGGGAGGAGAGGGAGCAAGCCCCAGAAAGAACGGAAAAAACGGGTAAGATCAGTCCTTGTGATGTGTCGTTACCACTGACTCCTACATCTAATAAAGTTAATCCGAGTACCATGAGATGGCGAGGCTGCATTCAGGATGCAATTATAGACGGTACTATTTTACCCATAGATGTTCCTGCTGCATTCCCTGTTATTATAAATCCTCAGGGACAGTCTGTCTGGACTCCTATGGACTGGAAAGTTATGAAAGAAATTAAGGGAGCAATTGCCAGTATGGGTTGTCTTCCTCATATACACAGCAAATGTTATCTGATTTCTTTTCTAGTAATGTTCTAACTCCAAATGATTGTCTCAGAGTGGCTGCAATTTTATTAACTCCTTCACAGCTCCTACATTTTAAAAGTGGGTTTGAGGAGCTTGCTGCAAGGGCTGCAGATGAGAATTTAGAGTGTAATCCCCATCACCCTTTGCACGGTGTTTCATCTGAAGTGTTATTGGGAAAGGGACAATTTCACCCTGATGGAGTACAAGCTCATATGAAAATTGAAGTTTTACAGCAAGCACAGCAATTGGCTTTAGCTGCTCTGAAAGCTGTGCCGGAAGCAGGAAAGCCTAATCCTTCATATACATCAGTAAAGCAGGGACCTACTGAGCCCTATATGCAATTTATTGACAGATTGACAGAGGCTACCGAAAAGAATATTGATCTGGCATCTAATGCTAAAGAATCGATGCTTATATCTCTGGCTATGGAAAATGCTAACCCAGCTTGCAAGCGTATTTTGCAGGTTTTGCCAAAATCTGCTGGTCTTCAAGAAATGATGGATGTATGTTCTAAAGTGGGCACAGCAGAGGAAAAGGCTGGATACATGGCTACTGCCTCCGCCACTGCTGTTAAACCCCTCCTACAACAAGGTCAGGGTGATCGTGGGGGTACTAAAGGTACGAGATGTTAGAATTGTGGATGGATGGGACATTTTAAAAAGCAGTGTACTGTAAAGAAAATTAGTTCAGCAACCTGACCCCCTCAGGGTGGTGTTACTGGTCTTGCAGACAAATATATTAAATGTGACAAATTTGGCCACAAGACAACTGAATGTCGTTCAAAGTTTAAAAAAGATGGGACCCTGTTGGAAAACTTGAATGTGAGCGCGATGCCACCCTGCGCAACGACACAAAATCAGGGTGTCTGGACTGCATCCCCTCCGCCACCGCAGGGCGTGCCGGAGTGGACGTGGCAACAGCAATAGATTTTACCATAACTGATACTTCTGTTCATTGTATTCCATCTGAATTAAATGGGCCTCTTGGTCATGGGTTATGTGCTTTGCTACTGGGATGATTATCAACATCAAGAAAAGGAATCTTTGTATTACCTGGTGTAATTGATGCTGTCTATACTGGAAATATTGGGACCATGGTGCAAACGCATGCTCCTCCGGTCAACATCCCTGAAAATTCGAAAATAGCTCAAATCTCAAATGATGATCTGACCGCTCTCATGCCCCTTTTAAAGGGTGAGTCAAAGGCAAAACAAAAGAGTTCTATCAAAAGCTCAGTATGAGGCCTTAGATCACATCATGACAAAAATCACTAATCTTCTCCCGATTGTCAAGGCCAAGCAGTAGGTATAGGCCTTGGAGTCAACCCTCAAGGCCTCCAGCTTTGGCAAATGGATGTGACTCATGTATCCTCTTTTGGGAAATTGAAATATGTCCATGTTACTATTGACACTATTCTCTTACAGGACAAGCTGTTATTGAACGAACACATCAAACTTTGAAACACTTGGAAAAACAAAAAACGGGGGAAGAAGGACATACACCAGTAGCAAGGATACAGAAAGCTGTATATGTTATGAATTTTGTGCAATTGACAGGAGACTTTAATGACCCCCCTGCTATAATATATGGTCAGGCATTAGGTTCAGATTATATGACTAAAATCCAGGGTATTCTGGTCCAGTACTAGGATTTGGAAACCGGCATTTGGAAAGGTCCTGTGAAAGCAAAACTAACTGGTTGAGGTTATATATGTGTAATTACAGATTCTGGTCTGTGGTGGGTGCCAGCTCGATGGGTGAAACCCTGGAAAGAGCCAGCACCACCCCAGGACAACCCCCCTTGTCAGTGATTGAATTAATTGAAATTTCAGCTTAGGACATTCGTTTTATGGATGTTTTCAGTCCTTCTTAAAGTGAAGAGAGCAATCTTTTTTACGTTAAAGTAAAAAAAAAAACCAAAAAACCACACCCCCACCCCGCGATCCTACAGCAAGACAAACACGGGATACAGGTGTATTGTGTGCGTTTTCGGTGGTGGGAAGGTCTTTCGTATGCTCTTATCAGGGGTGTTGGGCATACTGTGACTCATTTAATACAGTCTCTCTGTGATACTCATGAACTAGAAGTTGGTAAAAACAAGTATGTCCAGGTTTCTATCAACCTTTGGAGACCTTTGTAGATATTGCTGGCCACTTCTCCCAACATAGGCTGGCCACCTGTGTTGGAATGAGTGTGCATTTTGGTCAGTATAAAAGCCCAAGCCTCATGCACTGTGGAGGAGGCAGAGCCTCTGCGGGGACGCCCGCTAAGGTTGAGCCTGCCACCTCGCACTGCAATGATGCTTCTCTGAGCTGGTTTGCTGTTAGTCTCCACAGGGTCCTTACGCCAGGTTCTGTACGTGGGACTGTGTAGTGGGAGTATTAATTGTATTTTTGTGTTTCAAATACTGTACTTGTGTGGAGTGTGCTTGTGGGATCCCACACATGTGTGTGTGTTGAGGGCAATCAGTGTTTTGTGTATTGTTGGGTTCATGTAAAAGTTTTTAAGGGGTAGCTGTTTAACCTTTCGGGCATGAAAGAGTTAATGTAAAAGTATGGCTGCTGGCAGGTATTTATAGTTGATGCTGAAGCAGGCAGGCAGCTGTAGCTGCTGCCGAGCAGGCCGGCATTTGCAGGGATCAAAAAAAAAGAAAAGGGGGAAAAGAGCAATGATGATGCTGCAAATATGCAGTTTAACCTGTCTACTTCTCAAGAACTGATAACCTGGAGATGGGGATATATTTGTGTCCTCCTGCCTACAGGTCCATGGCGACTGCCTGCAAAGTTTGTCAAGCCTTGCCATGAGCTGGACAGACAAATGGAAAAACCTGATGCCTCAGCTACAGGAGCTGACTGTGATTACCCCAAGCAGAATGAGATAGAGGAAGAGAAAAAAAAGAATGACTGCAAAACGTCACTTGGGGGCAAATGAAAAGTAACAACTTGAATATGTGTGCTTGTAAAGGAGCTATTATTAGAGGCTGTGATTTTGTGTATAAAACCCCCTGTATTTACTAGCCAGTTGCTAATTAGGAACTACACCTTGTATTGTATAGATTTGTCACTTGTAAAAGAGATGTTGAGTATGGAAATTTGCAGTAGCTGCTAGAAAATGCTAAGGCAAAAGCCGCTCCCCCCCCCAGTGAGTGGTGCCCTGCAACAATCAAGGTCCGTGTTCTCTCCCCCCCCCCTCCCTCCCGCTCCCGGGAGGAACGGGGAGGAGGATCGAGAGAGTGCAACTCCTACGGGTTGAGACAAGAACAGTCCAGCAACAAATCACCACCGCTACTATCAGCTAAAACAATGATAAGGGAAAATAACAAGGGAAGAGAATACGATACCACCGGCCAAGAAAACGAGTTCCACCCGGAAGCTCCTGTCCTTCCGGGTAACTCCCAGTTACCCCCCACCCCGGGCATGACGTGCTGTGGTATGGAATACCTCCCCGGCTAGCCCGGGTCAGGCGCCCCGCCTCTGCTTCCTCACAGCCTCCCCTCTTCCCTGGCAGAGCATGAGCCTCACAGAGTCCTTGGTCAGGGTAAACATCACTTAGCAACAACCGACAACATCGGCTTCACCAACGCTGTTCTCAAAACTAGAAGTCAAAACACAGCACTGCACCAGTTAACACAAAGGAAAAAACATGATTGCTACTGCTGAACCCAGGACATTATCCACCCCTTATTCCATACCATTCACGTCGTGCTCAGATCCCACATTTTCAATACACCATCGCTCTCCCACATATATACATCCATATACATACAGACCAAGAGGAAAAAAAAATCATTTTCTTAGTGCATGGACCAATCCCTATAATGCTGCCGAGTCCATCCGGTCCATGATGTTCCAAGTTCATTCTCTGTTGGGATGATGGCTGGAGGGAAGTCAGGGCCAGTCGCTGGTGACCTGGAGACATCTAGTTGATGGGCTATAAAAGCATTACACAGCAGGCAACAGCATACAATTGAGTTCACTGGCTGTTTTCCCCTAAAATCAAATCCCCTTGAGGTATACATCGGACTTCCCCATCTTCCCGCATTACCCACCAAGTATATCCAGGTCCCTGAGCAAAAGCAATCCCACGAGTGGGTTTGCCTTTACCTGAAGCAGGAATAACCCAGACTGTCTTCCCCAGCAAATTCTTCATATGCACCACGGGAACTTTGTCCCCCTCTACAATATGTAAAAGTTCTGACTGGGCTGGGCCAGCCCTGTTGGCAGATCCTCTGGTGTTGACCAACCAGGTGGCCTTTGGTAAATGTGTATCCCAATGCTTGAAAGTTCCCCCACCCATCGCTCTCAGTGTAGTTTTTAACAGCCCATTGTACCGTTCGATTTTCCCAGAGGCTGGTGCATGGTAGGGGATGTGATATACCCACTCAATGCCATGCTCTTTGGCCCAAATATCTATAAGGTTATTCCGGAAATGAGTCCCATTGTCTGACTCAATTCTCTCTGGGGTGCCGTGTCGCCACAAAATCTGTTTCTCAAGGCCCAGGATGGTGTTCCGGGCAGTGGCATGGGGCACAGCGTATGTTTCCAGCCACCCGGTGGTTGCTTCCACCATGGTAAGCACATGGCGCTTGCCTTGGCGGGTTGGTGGCAGTGTGATATAGTCAATCTGCCAGGCCTCCCCATATTTATACTTCAACCATCGTCCTCCATACCAAAGAGGCTTTAACCGCTTGGCTTGTTTAATTGCAGCACATGTTTCACACTCATGAATAACCTGGGCAATAGTGTCCATTGTTAAGTCCACCCCTCGGTCACGGGCCCATCTATATGTTGCATCTCTGCCCTGATGGCCTGAAGTGTCATGGGCCCACCGGGCCAAAAATAATTCACCTTTATGTTGCCAATCTAAGTCCATCTGAGCCACTTCAATCTTAGCCGCTTTATCCACTTGTTGGTTGTTCTGGTGTTCCTCAGTGGCCCGACTCTTGGGTACATGGGCATCTACATGACGTACCTTCACCACCAGGTTCTGCACCCGGGCAGCAATATCTTTCCACAGTGCAGCAGCCCAGATGGGTTTACCTCTGCGTTGCCAGTTGCTCTGCTTCCATTGCTTCAACCACCCCCACAGGGCATTTGCCACCATCCATGAGTCAGTATAGAGATAAAGTACTGGCCACTTTTCTCGTTCAGCAATGTCCAGGGCCAGCTGGATGGCTTTCACCTCGGCAAATTGACTCGATTCACCCTCTCCTTCAGCAGTTTCTGCAACTTGTCGTCCAGGACTCCATACAGCTGCCTTCCATCTCCGATGCTTTCCCACAATACGGCAAGAGCCATCAGTAAACAAGGCATACTGCTTTTCACTTTCTGACAGTTTATTATATGGTGGGGCCTCTTCAGCACGCACCACCTCCTCCTCTGGTGACATTCCGAAATCTTTGCCCTCTGGCCAGTCCATGATGACTTCTAGAATGCCTGGACGACTGGGATTTCCTATTCGAGTTCGTTGTGTAATTAGTGCAGCCCATTTACTCCATGTAGCATCAGTTGCATGATGTGTAGAGGAGACCCTGCCTTTGAACATCCAGCCCAGCACGGGCAGCCGGGGTGCCAGGAGGAGCTGTGCTTCAGTGCCAATCACTTCCGAAGCAGCTCGAACCCCTTCATAGGCTGCCAGTATCTCTTTCTCAGTTGGGGTATAGCTGGCCTCAGATCCTTTGTATCCCCGACTCCAAAAGCCGAGGGGTCGACCTCGAGTCTCCCCTGGAGCTTTCTGCCAGAGGCTCCAGGTAGGACCGTTCTCCCCAGCTGCAGTGTACAGCACATTTTTTACATCTGGCCCGGTCCGGACAGGTCCAAGGGCTACTGCATGAACTATCTCGCGTTTAATTTGCTCAAAGGCTTGTTGCTGCTCAGGGCCCCATTTAAAATCATTCTTCTTCCGGGTCACATGATAGAGAGGGCTTACAATCGAACTGTAATTTGGGATGTGCATTCTCCAGAACCCCACTGCACCCAAGAAAGCTTGCGTTTCTTTCTTATTAGTTGGTGGAGACATTGCTGTTATCTTGTTGATCACATCTGTGGGGATCTGTCTACGTCCATCTTGCCATTTTATTCCCAAAAATTGAATCTCCTGTGCAGGTCCCTTGACCTTACTCCGTTTTATGGCAAAACCGGCTTTCAGCAGGATTTGGATTATTTTCCTCCCTTTCTCAAAGACTTCTTCCGCTGTATCGCCCCACACAATAATGTCATCAATGTATTGCAGGTGTTCTGGAGCTTGCCCCTGTTCCAGTGCAGTCTGGATCAGTCCATGGCAAATGGTAGGGCTGTGTTTCCACCCCTGGGGCAGTCGGTTCCAAGTGAACTGGACACCCCTCCAAGTAAAAGCAAACTGTGGCCTGCACTCTGCTGCCAAAGGAATGGAGAAAAATGCATTGGCAATATCAATCGTGGCATACCACTTGGCTGCTTTTGACTCTAGTTCATACTGAAGTTCTAGCATGTCCGGTACGGCAGCACTCAATGGTGGTGTGACTTCATTCAGGCCACGATAGTCTACTGTTAGTCTCCATTCTCCATTAGACTTTCGCACTGGCCATATGGGGCTATTGAAGGGTGAGCGGGTCCTGCTGATCACCCCCTGACTCTCCAGTCTACGGATCAGCTGATGGATGGGAATCAGGGAGTCTCGGTTGGTGCGATATTGCCGCCGGTGCACTGTTGTGGTCGCAATTGGCACTTGTTGTTCTTCAACTTTCAGCAACCCCACAGCAGAGGGATCTTCTGAGAGACCAGGCAAGGTGGACAGCTGCTCAATTTCCTCAGTCTCCAAAGCAGCAATACCAAAAGCCCACCGGTACCCTTTTGGGTCTTTGAAGTACCCTCTCTTGAGGTAGTCTATGCCGAGGATGCATGGAGCCTCTGGACCAGTCACAATAGGGTGCTTTTGCCACTCCCTCCCAGTCAGGCTGATTTCAGCCTCCAGCACAGTCAACTCTTGGGATCCTCCTGTTACTCCAGAAATATAGATGGGTTCCACCCCTTGACAGCTTGATGGCATCAGGGTACACTGTGCACCGGTATCTACTAGAGCCTTATACTTCTGTGGGACTGATGTGCCAGGCCATCTGATCCACACAGTCCAGTAAATCCGATTGTCCCCTACCTCCACCTGGCTGGAGGCAGGGCCCCTCTAATGGTCGTCACAGCATTGGACACTTAAGTCGTGTTGAAAGGGATTATTCTTCGTTATCACAGGAGCTGGAGTAAAATCAGCTCTTCCACTCCATCTGGGAAACTGCTCACCAGAGACTGAAGCCGTAGCTCTCATGGGACGATCAGTCTTGGCCCTTGCTCCCCTCTTCAGTTCACTCACCCGTTCCTCCAAAGCTGAAGTAGGTTTTCCATCCCACTTTGTCATGTCTTCTCCGTGATCCAGCAGGTAAAACCATAGGGTACCCCGTGGCGTATACCTTCTGTATCTCCTCTCTTGAACAATAGGACGTCTTTTGTTAATAGCTGAGACGCGTGTTGGTACACGTGAGGAGCTGGATAAATCAGATACATCGTCCCTCAATTTGTCGAGGTCCTGGGACAGTTTTTTCACAGCTGAGATGATGGAAGGAGTGAGATTGTCTTCGAACTCTCGGAGTTTATGAACCATTTCATCCACTGTTAGTGGTACTATGTCATTCCAGGTCACTGTTGCCAATGAATGGGCATATGATGACGGTGCATTCCGTGTAAGTTTTCGCCACATGGGTCGTGTACATTCAACTTCATCTGGATCTATAGGTGTATCCCCGTTATTCGGCTTGATGTGATAGATCATCTCTACGATGGCCGATTCCCTCAGAGACTGGATGCCTTTGTCTATAGTAGTCCACTTGGCCGAACGACTCGTAACATCGTCCTTGTACGGAAACCTTTCTTTCACAGCTGCCAAGAGCCTCCTCCAAAGGCTGAGGGACTTTTTCTCTCTTGCAATTGCTTTGTCAATTCCCCCTTCTCTAGCAAGTGATCCCAGCTGCTTGGCTTCTGTACCTTCTAGTTCGTGACCATCGGCCCCATTGTCCCAGCATCGGAGTAACCAGGTGATGATGTGCTCCCCTGGTTGACGGGTAAAATCTTTTCGCATATTCCGCAGCTCGGTTGAGGTCCGAGGTCGAGAAGTTACCTCTTCTTCTTCTTCTTCGTCATGTGAGGATGACTCCTGATCAGATTCTGGACCGGGTGGTGAATTCATTGGTTCTTCATCTCGCTTCACCCTTTTTGCCTCCTTTTTGCTTGTTCTCTTGCGTACAGGGGCAACTGATATTGGTACGAATTGGTCCTCTGGTTTGGCTGCAGTGATTATCACTGTGGTTTGAGTGGCGACTGTACTTGTTGCTGGGGGTGGTGTAGCTACCGTGCTTGGAGCTGGGGTAACCGCGCTGTCTGTTGCAGTTGAAGTTTGAGCAGCTGCTGTACTTGCCACTGGGGTAGCTGCGCAGTTCATTGCAGCCAAAGTTTGAGTAGCGACTGTCACTTTGCCCTCAAATCCGCCGACATTCTTTTCCTTTTGAAGGTGCTGGATAGTGTTGAACAAGGCCCTGTAAGCATAGGCCAAGCCCCAGCACGTTGCCGTGATTTGTCCATCTCTGGTATGGCCAGAATGACCACACACCTCATTTAAGTGTTTTACTAATTCTTCTGGATTTTGCAGTTGTTCGGTAGTGAAATTCCAAAATACTGGAGGGGCCCACTGACCTAGATACTTGCCCATACTATCCCACACACCCTGCCACTCATGGCTGTCCAGCCTCTGGGAAAATCTCTCGGTCCTCCTACATCGTCGTTTGACCCCAGACAAGACCCAAACCTGAATCTGCTTAACTCTTGAAATCAGTAGTGGGCAAAACACACTCTGTATGCGTGTTAGCATGGTGATTCCCATCACCATCAGCAAACAAGTCTCAAGAGCATTAAAAGGCCATTTAAAAAATTCAAAACTCTCAAATGTAAATGGTCTGGGGGGACGACTAGGAGGGTAAAAGGATGTCTCCTTCACAGGTTGAGCACCTGAGAAGGAGAAAAAAGATGTGTAATTGCTAAGCACCTCCATCATATACCTCCCAAAGTATAAAGGTGGTGACCACACTGGGAACATAAACCAGATCAGTTTCATGATCAATGATTCTATTGTATTACAAGTCATTACCATAAAGTACAATGGGATAAAAACCTTAGCCCAAGCCCCACACTTGAAAAACACTAATACAGCCAATACCGGATGGACGTAAGATATGGTATACTGAAACTGTGAGATCAAGAGGAAAAACCTTGAGAGCCAATAAATCAGCATTGTGACGAGTGACTATCAATCCAGTCAGATCTGTTCTTATCTCAACCCCTCGTGCCCCACGTTGGGCGCCAAAAAAAGAACTGTCGTGGTTTAAACCCAGTCAGGTAACTTGTTCACTCACTCCCAGTGAGTGGTGCCGAGCTGACAACAATCAAGGTCCGTGTTCGTCTCCCCCCCCTCCCTGCACCGGGGCTCTCCCCTTCCCCGCTCCCGGAGGAACGGGGAGGAGGATCGAGAGAGTGCAACTCCTACGGGTTGAGACAAGAACAGTCCAGCAACAAATCACCACCGCTACTATCAGCTAAAACAATGATAAGGGAAAATAACAAGGGAAGAGAATACGATACCACCGGCCAAGAAAACGAGTTCCACCCGGAAGCTCCTGTCCTTCCGGGTAACTCCCAGTTACCCCCCACCCCGGGCATGACGTGCTGTGGTATGGAATACCTCCCCGGCTAGCCCGGGTCAGGCGCCCCGCCTCTGCTTCCTCACAGCCTCCCCTCTTCCCTGGCAGAGCATGAGCCTCACAGAGTCCTTGGTCAGGGTAAACATCACTTAGCAACAACCGACAACATCGGCTTCACCAACGCTGTTCTCAAAACTAGAAGTCAAAACACAGCACTGCACCAGTTAACACAAAGGAAAAACATGATTGCTACTGCTGAACCCAGGACAGCAGGTGATGGAACAAATTAAGAGGGTGGGAGAATTCCACTGGTAAGAAATTTCTTTGGCTAGTCCCTCACTGCCATCAGCATCTTCAACATGCTGCTGCACCCTGTAATAGTTACTCTGCTAATGTAAATTTGTGTGTGCCTTGCTGTAGTAGCTACTTGTTACTAGATGAAGCAGGTGAAACTCTGCATTGACAGCAAGGTGCAAGGACTGAGGCTGACAAAATGCCTGCTACCACAGTCAAGGGCAATACTGGGTTGGCCTCTGTGTTTGCCACCAAGAAGAACCTTTAGCTCCGCTGTTGGCTGCAACCCAGCAGGCGTGGAGCAGTGGGGACACACGCCATGCCAGACCTTGATGTGAAGGATGGCCTCCCCTCTTACCAGAGAGCCATACAGGAGAAAAAAGGGGCTGGCCCAGCAGCCTGTAGTTGGCATATGTTGGAGATATGATCTAGCCCAAATCCCCTGCTCAAGTAGGGTCACCCAAAACGTATATAAAACAAAAAGGGGGAGATGTGGAGACAGTGTTCTCACGGGAGAATGCATAATTGGTACATAAAGTCTGAATAATCCTGAAAGATACAGCAAGGCCGTGAGAGGCCCAAGGAAGCTTAAGCAAGCAAGATAAGAAGAAGCTAGAATTCACTGAGGTAATGAGAACTGTGAACTGTTGGCAAGCTTTCGAGGTCAAGTTCTCACACCTGTGCTTAACCTATTATATGCTAATTGCAAAGGGTCTTTAAGACATGTATCCAATCATAATATGCCAAATCACTGTAAGTGCATGTAAGAAATAGTATTTAAGGGGTTAAGGCTTTGTAATAAATGGCTTTTTGTCTGATCATATTGATCTCTGACTGAGTCCGTATATATTCTGTGGCAGACCTGGGAGCACTGTAAAAAAAAACACTTCACAGCAAGCTGAACCTGAGCCATACAGAAGCATCAGGAGGAAAGCGTTGGTAGTGGGAGACACTGCTGTAGCAGTGGGATTTCCTACCTGCCAACCTGACCTGTGAACTATGGGGGTTTTCTAATTGCTGGAGGTTCACACTGGAGTTGTTCTGGAAAGGCTGCCAAGGCTCATCAAGGCATCAAACTGTTACCTGATACTGCTTTTCCACATAGACATCAAGTATACTTTTCTGGGATGACCTAGAAAGTATCAAGGATGGTTCTGGGAATGATGGTCAAGGGTGTGGGGGTACAGGTGGTTTTCTCCTCTATCCTGCCAGTGCAGGGTAAAAGGCTTGAGGAGTGGCTGGATTCTGCAAGAGAAGAACTGGTCGTGGAGCTGGTGTCAGAAACGGGTTTGGTTTCTATGACAACTGCATGCAAGTGGTGCAATCCAACTGACTAACTGAAGCAAAAGTATCTTTGCCAGCAGGCTGTCCAGAACACTTGTAAGCTAGGAACAGCAGGGGAGGGAGAGAATGATCAGCAATTATGTGAGAAAGTGGGGGACTGGGTGAGTGACTGAGTGAGCAGAGGATGCAGATGATATGAAAAAGGGGAATTTTATAATCAATGGCATGGGGTTGAAGTGGGGTCACTCCAAGAGTATGCATACAAATAAGGAACTGCCTGTGCGACAACATTGCAGTGAATACTCCCATGCTGTTTCTGGGAGATTGGCATACTTAGGTGTCTCTATAAATTGTCTGTACACTGGTGCGTGCTGCATGGAGAGCAAACAGGAGGAATGAGAAGTCCCTATGCAATTGAAGGGCTATGGTCTCATTCAGATCACAGACATGGTGGCGTAGTTGACAAGACTGGACTGTTGCAATGTTCAGAGAGTCGGTGACAGTGAAAGCAGGAAATTACCCTGCATGTGAGGGAGCAGCAGGAATGCATGCAGCATTCCTGTTCTCCAGCTACTTTGAAGTCATTCATGTCCCATCAAGGTAAAATGAACAAAATGCAGAGTAGAATCCACAGTTACAAGGGTTATGAGACATATATGGAGTAACAGAAAACAGAGTTAATCTAATTCCTTTCAAATGTAATCAAGTTGCATTAAGATTTAATCAGAAAGGTTTCTTACTCTTTCTTCAGCTGAATTGCATTAGATCTTTTCTGTGACCTGTCTACCAGGAAGTCTTTCTGTATAAAACCTACCCAAGGTTGCATTTATTAGAAATAACCGTTTATTTACGTATTATGTCAGCTGGGATCATTAACTGAGTTCAGGAGATGTAAAAATATGCAATGTCTGAAAACTATTTTCATTTTTTTTCTTAAAGGGTAGCGAGTCAAATTTAGTTATGTAAATGTAGTTACTAGTGACAATTTAGGCAAATACCTGAACTATACATATGGGGCTGTCAGTTGCAACAAAGCGTATGTGAGATCATTTCCTCTGGCACTGGCAGTCAGAAGGCAGACAAGATGAGCCAATTCATCTCAAATGGCCTCAGAAGGTGCCTAATTATAGACAGGTGATACCGCCACTCTCTGTATTTTAATTAACTAATTACCTTCACTTGAGATTTAAATCTCTTTTTAGACCAATATGATCACCTGTTTCTAAGCAGTACCAGCTCCTGGCATCTGCAGTAACTACTGTATCTTGCTTTTTTTTTTACATAGGTTTTACCATCCTATGTAAGCAGATCATCAATAGCAGATATTTCAAAATGGCAGTATACCCTCTCAGAATCAAAGTACTGTGAGATGTTGCTGCAGACACAGCTGCTTGTTTTGAACTATAATGCATGGCATTTGTGTCACAGTGATAATTTTCTCTAGAACATTTCCTCTCATCTCTCCAACTCATCAGAATGCTACCTAAACAGCCTCCAAAAATTGCTACCCATATCCTTTTTTTTCACACATTTGCAACATATTTTCTTCCACAGGCAGTCACTTTCAATACCGGATGCAGAGTGTGTAATTAGAAACTTATTGCTTGGAACTGAAGTAAGAGAGAAATCCAGTTGCTGGCCATTCCACTATACATGAGAGGCATGTGGAACTGGGATGTGTCATTAGAGTTCATCTGGCATCGCTGGATTGTCTCTTGGACAACCAAAACATTTCTCTTGCTCTTTCAGGATTGATTGCTGTTTGTATGACATAAACAGCTATTTCTAGTATTTAGTCTGACCTCTGGACCCTGCATTTTATTCCATGTTTCTGAATGATTAAGTATTTATTTCTTCCGTTCTGGCTGTGCTGAACTCTAGTCCTGGTCTATTTACTGTGAAGCAACAATGTCAGAATTCAAAAATCAAATACAAAACCACAAAGTATCAATAGAAAGAATCTGACTAACAAGATGTTGCTGACCATATGTCCAGATTATGCAGCAATATTAACAGGCTTGGGGAGAATACTTGTTTAATTTCTTTTTTTTTTTTCATTATAGATTCATATGAATTGATTATTTCTCAAACTACCGCAAATGCATAGAACAAGAAATAATTTATTTTTGTTGAAAAGGAAAAACTACCAGACAAAATCACTGCTGAGCTGGACCACAGAGAAGAAAGTCTTTAGGGAAGCAAGAGCACAAGCAGAATTGGAGCTATCTGGGAACCTTTTCATTCAGTTCACAAGAGGGAGAACTGGTTGCATAACTGCGCTGACCTAAAAATGCTTTTCAGATTCTTCAATTAAAGCACAGGAAGGTAAGACCGTGCCTCTCTGTACCTATTGGCTTCCTATAGGTGGTTCTCATTCAGTCATTGTTCCAGTTTGAATTCAGAGTCATATAACCAATCATGAGTCATGAAAAAGGGTTTATGCATCTCACACTACTATCCCCTGCAGAGGGTTTGTAACACTTAAAAGTCAAAATCTAAAAAAGTTAATATTTTCAGATGTGGTTGTTTATTAAATTTTATCTATAAAGCTTAAGGAACTGAAATTCTGTTCATTGGCCAAATTCATTACTCTCTGCAAACCTCTCATCACAGCCCAAAATACCTATAGAAATTATAAAAAATGTAGTATGGTAGATTTTTCATGTGATTTCACAGAATACCCAATGACAGATTATTTTAGGAAATACATAAACATACAAACTTCCTTATTGTACATGTCTATTAAATTCTCTTTCAGAAATCAGCACTGTTAGAAAGATTATTCAGATAGAGAATTAAATTTCAATCACAGCAGGACAAATGACTGGTTCGAAAATGGATTTGCTAACTAGGACAAATGATAGGAAGAGAATTGTGAAAAACTAGCAGAAATTATGGGTACAGAAAATGATGATAAAACAGTTCTTGAAAGTGAACTTTTTTATGTCCTCTTCATTTAAAAGGAACTTCTGAAACCATTGATTTCCGTTCACTGTTAGTTTTCTAAAAATTAAATATTACACAACTCAATGCCAGAAGAAGAAACCACAATGTTTAATGGAGGCACACACAGCTGTAGACTCATTGCAGGAACACTGTAATGCGTTTTAAAATCTGTTTACCCAAAAGCAGCTGTTGGAGAGAAACTATCATGCAAAATAAACAGTAAGATGTATTCACCATATGTCCAGTGTCCAGGGGCAATGCTCATGGGAAACTCCCCTAGGGATTTTTAACCTGTGAAAAACTAAGCAGCTTTTCCCAAGCACTGGGATTTGAGGTTTGGACAGGTTATTTCCCCAATTTCTTCAATACTGCTGAAAATCAAAACTATCTACTCCCTCATCCTTGATCAGAATATTACAGAGTGGGCAGCATTGTGACTGGGGAGGGAAAGCAATTATTTGCATGGCACACAACTAATAAGGAGAAGGTTTTGACTTGCAAAAAGACTCAAATTAGTACTGTCAATGTCAGTGTCAACAGGAAGTGAAAACTTTGAGGGAGACCTGTAGTTTATACACTAATGAAGTTATCATGCTGATTTTTATGCTGATATTCTATGAGAAAGAAGGTCATGAAAACACACAGCTAGATCAGTCTATAGACCCCTTTTAGTATTCTGTGCTGGTCTCTACTTGTATGTTTGTGTACTGTTTTCTGTTCTGCTACCACCAAAACACTTCTGCCCATCCACATGACTGCCACTGAGAAGGATAAAAAAGTGCTTGATCTTCTCTTCACAATACCTGTATTGGCTGCAGGTGCCCATGTTTTAGTAGTGGGAGGGCTACAGGAGTGATATCTGTATGGAAAGGCAGGAGCTGCCCTGTGCAAGGTACAACTAGTTACAGGCAGCTACAACAGAACCACCCCAGGGGATGGCTGAGCCCTCCAACTAAGGTGGTGGCACCGTGGGGAAAGAGTATTTGAGAAAAGCCAATAAAATGCCATTTAGGCAAATGGAAAGGGGAGAAAAGAGTGAGAAACACTAGAGGAAAAATATATTTAAGGGGTTAAATTGTTCCTGAGACAGAGGAGGGAGAGGAAAAAATGTTAAAAACTGCCTTGTAGACACCAAGGTCAGTGAAGAAGGAGATGGAGGAGGTACCCCAGGCACATGAGCCAAGGTTCCCCTGCAGCCCGTGGTGAAGATGATGGTGGAGCAGTTCTGGAGGGACTGTCTCACATGGGAGGGACCCCATACTGGATCAGGGGAAAAGTGTGAGGAGGAAGGAGCAGCAGAAACAACCTGTTATAAACTCACTGCAACCCCCCATTCTCTATCCTCCTGCACCGCTCAGCAGGGAAGATGTAGATAGGCACCAACAGTTTTCAGTCACTTGAAAGGTGTTTTTCTCAGCTGTATCAAATGTTAATGTGGACCACATTAAAACATGTAAAAACTGTGAGCTTTAATACTACATCTAAGCAGGAGCATGAATGGAAAACTGTAAAAAAATCAGATGGGCAGCTTGAAGAGGTTTTAGACAAAAAATGCCTACACTGCTGAATTCCAGTGATGCTTGTTTTAGTGGCAAGGAAAGAGTAGTCCGCTTATATTAAAAAAACACCTCCTGATGAAAATATCATTTCTAGAATCATACTAGCTTCTAGTCCTTCCGCAGCAAAATAAAACAGTACCCTCCTGGGCACCCTGAAGTTACACTTGACAATTTTGACACCTTGAGAACCTATTTTGGTACACTTAAAGTAAAAGTGTATCTGCTTTATGAGTTTTTCCCTGTGGTTTCTGTCAAGGTAAATGGCAAGCTATTTTTTCTTGTACTGCATCTGTGCTGAAACCCTTCAGAGATACTGCAACTACAGACATACTAGAGGGATACATATAATACTGTTGAACTAAACAAGGTTCTGGAAGAGGCTTACAATGTTTGTGAAATGTATGAAGTTTTTCTTTTGATTATATAAACTTGTACCTCCATTAGAAGCAGAAAGCTTCAAGTTACCCAGCCTGGTACCTGGATGCTGACAAAAAAACAACCCAGTGCATCAATGATCACAGGCAGAAAGGCAGCTTTGCTTTGCAGTCTGAATGTATAAAGGAAAAAAATAAATCACAAAATACAAAATTGCGTACATGTTTTAAAACTCTGTGGGATGTTTTCCAGGGATCCAACCTTCACAACAGCATTGTCATAATGTATGGTTACCACTTTTTTTTGGTTTATGATGCAACCCCTGTGATTTTGTTGTTGAGAATGTGGCCACTGTCTCATGGAGGCACAGCAAATGATGCATGACCCTGGAATGCAAAACTAACAGTTCACCATTGCATGGGCACACCTAGAGGTTTATGATTTTATAGATGCCCTTCAAGACATTTATCATGACGTGGTATTTGTGAGTTGTCAAGCTGTTGTTTAAAAGTTAAGGGCATCTCTGTAAACAAAAAGAACAGACAAAAGAGAGGCTTTACGTTGAATGGAAATACAATAGCCTCCCCTACAGCTTTTGATAATGGGCATGCAATGCTTATGGTTGGAGATAGGACTGGTGAACACTTTGTTTTGCCTGACAAGGCTATTAAAGTGTGGCTGGCAACTGCTATATCACCTCCATAAATATCAAAGATATCAAATCTGGGGAGGAATTACCTTACAGTTTCACTGGTAACCAGCTTATTTACCCTTAATAAAATAAACATGATTTGATGAATTGTGTATTACAGTGGTAAAACTGAAAAAAACTTTTACTAAGCATGTGCCTCACTAAAAGCTTAATATCCTGTACATTTTTTTTTTAAGGGCTAAAAACAGTCATGACTTCAATCAAATGCAATATACATGATGTTATTCAACAGCCAGGTTGTATCCCTAAGAAGACACATGAAATCTTGGCAAGACTGGGTTCTTTTAAGTAGCATTTGAAGATGCTACTAAGCCTCCATGTGGGTATCTGTAAATTCTTCTAGGCAAGTAAAGGCTTTTAGGCAAAGAATCGGCCTCTTTTCTGATGCAAAAGTCAACTATATACATACTGGTGAGAGGGATAGGGGAAGATAACTTAGAAATATAAAGAGATGCACTGGCCATACCTGACTGTGTGAACGGTGGTGATTAAAGACCCTGAAAAGCTATTTTGGCTCTTAAGTTCTATGTTCTAGTCAGCATGTGACCAGCATCTATGCGATCAGCGTATTCTTAAAGACTAGTCAAAGGCAGAGTACTACCTACAGGCAAACAGTTCCCAGAAAACCAACAGAAAATGACCTTTCATCTGTAAGAGATGCATACATTCCTTCATACAGCACCTGTTTTCAAAATAAGGTGCTACCCACACTTTTTTTCACAAACAGTAAGGGGAAGATGATAACCAGTTTATGCACCCTTGTTGCTGGGAAGCTCACCAAATAAGAACTGTCTTTGCTGAGCATCAGCTTAAATTTTTCATATATGCTAATCAACAAAACCTTTTATTAGAAAAACAGAAAAATGTTCAAACCTGTTATTCTGGGCGTTCAGAGACAAGTGTTGCCTAAACCTGATTAATGAAGCCATCTATCATGATCATACAATCGTAGAATGCTTTGGGTTGGAAGAGACCTTAAAGCTCATCTAACACCCCTGCCACGGGCAGGGACACCTTTCACTAGAACAGGTTGCGCAAAGTCCTGTCCAACCTCGCCTTGAGCACTTCCAGGGATGAGGTACCCACAACTTCCTTGGGCTACTAGCTCCACCACCCTCAGAGTAAAGAATTTAATTCTAAAATTTGATCTAAATCTACTCTTTCAGCTTAAATCCATTCCTATGTTTACTTGCCCTTGTAAAAATTCTGTCTCCAGCTTTCTTCTAGGCTCTCTTTAAGTCCTGAAAGGCTGCTTTAAGGTCTCCTTGGAGCCTTCTCTTCTCTAGGCTGAACAAGCCCAGTTCTCTCATCCATTCTTCATAGGAGAGGTGCTCCAGCCTTCTGATCAGCTTCATGGCCTTCTTGTGGACTCACTCCAACAGGTGCATGCGCTTCTTACGCTATGTAGCTCATCTCTGACTTATACTAAGCAGAAATGATAGTATAGTTAGAACTTTTCTGACATTGTAAGTATTTACAAGGTATTACAATCAAGTTTGTAGTATTGCCATATTGGAATTGATACTGTAATATTGACATATTATAATAATGACATATTTACACAGCTTCAATTTATGAAATGACACTTTCAATCTTATAAATCGAGAAGCAGTTGCACACGTATATAAAAATAATAAAACTAATTGGCGTGTAGGCAAAATCTGTGCAACATTAATTATAACCCCCAAACAGCATTACGTCATTGGTGCACAAATCTGTTATGGTTAGTGACATTTTTTAGTTATTTATTATTTTGTTGCAAATTTTTATAATAGAAGATTAAGCAGTACTCAGACTAGACTCAACTATTTGAGTCATAAAGCAAATGTCATGTATACATCACATATTCCTATTTGTTTCCATTTCCCACTCACAGTTAAAATTTTAAGTTTGTGATGGAACAGTCAAAGGCAACAAACTATAACTGTGTGATTCTATGGTCTACTTTCCAGTGGATTAGGAAAAATGATGAAAATCACTGGAATTAGATTATAGACATGAGCTGTAAATATTTTATGAAAGGATGCTACATACTCAGCTCCATTCTTACTGCTGCTTCTGTTTTCCTTACAGAAAGAACTCCACTGTTCTTCCATAATTATTTATAAAAACATTCATCACCCCCTATCCTGACAGAAACGATTTTCTTTCCAAAGTATCTCAAGTGCAGTGTAGACACTGTAATTCCGTAATGATACTTCTTTTACTGATAAGCATAAACTTTTCTAACATACATAAACATTACACAGTCAAGACACTATTTTCTTTACATGAATTCTGTAGAACACAAAGGCATGACATTTGATTATGCTAGATTTCTCATTTCACAGATAATGTTTATATCTCTTTTCAGCTTAGTAACCAGCTTATATCAGCCATGTTATATTTTCAGCTAACATTTATGACTTTCTGTGTCGGTTCTGTTTGGAACTATTGCCCTAGAAATACCTAAAAGGCTTTCATTATCTTTTTTTTTTTTTCTTTTCCTAAATTATTCTTGTCCATGATGAATTTTAAAACCTTAACAATAAAAGATATGCCAAAATCAATCATGCTGTCTCATTGTTTCTTTGGTTTTCACATCTGCCTGTCAATTACCATCTGTTATCTCATGATTACACTTAGATTATAAATTCTCTCAGGCTAGGAATATCTTTATGTCTCTATGTTGCTTAGTATAACATTCTGTTTCATCATTCCATCAATAAGCTACTATTAGTCTAATTCATATCTTAGCATTATAATTAAAAATGCACTTGTAAGACAAGGACAATTCATCTGAGTCTAAAGGGACCTCAGGGAAGTCCTGTGACCCTGCTCTGTGAAATCAATTAAAAGTCTACGTCCTTTATTCAGTAAAGTGAAAAATACTGCTTGCTGGGCTACACTGAGTATATAAAAGGTAACTTTGGAGGAAGAGCAGATGAATAACAACTAGCCAATAATTAATGTGCTAGAATGGTAGATATGCTATATTTTTAATTCTTTCAGAAAAGCTTTAATTTGCTTTGATCAATTCCTAGCTGCTAGCATGAATCTGAGGTACTTGTGCAGTGCAGGTTTCCTTGGTTGTAACTTCAGTAGACCGTTATAGGTGTGCCTGTGGTTCATATCACCACACAATTCTTAGTCTAAAATATGCCTGACTGGTAAGAAGTCTGAAAAGTGCTGGTCTTTATGTAATGGTGTATTTGGCCATGTGCACATGCTAACCTCCAGAGTCCTGCCACCATATAGCAGGACACTTGGTGCTTTTTGTTACTGATCTGCATGACACAACTATACATCTGTAGCTGGGAACAATTTTTTTTGTTGCATTGTTTATATTTAAGTATGTTACTGTAAACGTTTACCAGATGAAGAACTGGAATCCAAATTTTCTTCTTCTCAAATGAGCAAAATCAAAAACCTAGTTTCCTTACCTTTCTCTCCTCTTTATGGCTCAGTGACAAATTAATGCCTTTGTTCAAAATGAGCCAATATCCTGTTACACTTCTTCCAGTGAATACCTTTTTTTGCTCCCAGTTTGATAAAGTTCCTCTGACAACATCCCATATATTAGAAAATGCCATTTTTGCAGTAGGAGATTGGTCGGACTATGTTTCTACTTTCTGTTAACCATTAAGATTGAAAGTATTCTGGATGTGTAAAGGCTTTTTAGGATAATCTGTTAAGATATTTAGGTTCTTTGCTCAGATCCTCACCAAAATGTAGTTACCTGAGAGTCAGACTAGCAGCAGCACAAGCTAACCACCCAAGTTTCCTACAAGATAACTGAGAGAAATACTTAGAAGTAATTGCAGAAAAAGTAGCACTCTGAAGTGTAAAGAATTAAAGTCTGGATTGCCCTCTGTACATTTATATATATATATATATATATACACACGCATAATAGACAGTTTATAGTACTACTTTAGGACAGCATTTTCCTGTTAAGCTGCTGAGGAAGAGTTTAGGCAAATCACAGTGAGTAATGGTTTGCATATCTGCATCTTGTTCCATCTACTACATGATTACCTTCCATACATCATTAGAAAGATGATCAGGAAAAGCAACAAGTAAACTAGTGTTATTTGAAGGTTTTAGTTAATTAGTCATTTTTTCTTTTTTTATATTCTTTCTCTCTTTTTTTTTTTTTTTTTTACAGAATTGTTCTGTCATACTGAAAATCTTGTACATACTTCTTTTCAGGATTTCCAGCCAAAATATGCATATACAAATCTAGTTGAATTGAATTTTCAAGGAGAATAATAGCTTTTTAATGTATATATGGGAATGAAAAAAAATTAATAATTTTGAAGATACATCATAGAATCATAGAATGGTTTGGGTTGGAAAGGACCTTAAAGCTCATCTAGTTCCAACTCCATGGGCAGGGACACCTTCCACCAAACAAGGGTGCTCAAACCCCTGTCCAACCTGGCCTTGAACACTGCCAGAGCTGTGGCATTTACAACTTCTCTGGGCAACCAGTTCCAGTGTCTCACCACCCTCACAATAAAGATTTTTTCGTAACATCTATTCTAAATCTCCCCTCTGTCAGCTTAAAGCCATTCCCTATTGTCATATCCTCACAAGTCCTTGTAAAAAGTCCCTCTCCAGATTTCTTGTAGGCACACTGCTTTTAAACACACACTGCCAGCTCATGTTGAGCAACTTATCCATCAACACTCCCAAGTCTCCTCATGGCTGCTCTCAATCCATTCTCCTCCAAGCCTGTATTTCTGCTTGGGTTTGTCCCAAGCAAGGTGTAGATCCTTGCACTTGGCCTTGCTGAACTTAATGAGGTTCGCGCTGGCATACCTCTCAAGCCTGGCACAGTCCCTCTGGGTGGCATCCCTTCTATCCAGTGTGGTGACCACATCACACATCTTGGTGTCACTGGCAAATGTATTTTTGTATGTATGCGTTTATTTATTTTGCTTCTAAGTTTCACGGAAACAGCTCACCTAAATTTAGGCATCTGTGATGAAAACATCTGCGTGAGTTGGCTAGGTATTTAGCAACAGTGGGTGGACTGATTCTTTATGACATAGTTCATAATGTTTTAAAGTGTGTACTTCAGATTAGATGAGCCATGTCTTAAAACTGAATATTGCTGCCTATCTCTCTGGAAAGAATATTAATGTGACTACCTCAGAAAAAGATAATCTACTTCACAGAAACTTACTTTCACTTCATCCACCTGAGTCATAGAATCATAGAATCATAGAATCGTTAGGGTTGGAAAGGACCTGAAGATCATCTAGTTCCAACCCCCCTGCCGTGGGCAGGGACACCTAATGCTAAATGATATCACCCAAGGCCTCGTCCAACCTGGCCTTGAACACTACCAGGGATGGAGCATTCACAACTTCCCTGGGCAACCTATTCCAGTGCCTCACCACCCTAACAGGAAAGAATTTCCTTCTTATATCCAACCTAAACTTCCCCTGTTTAAGTTTTAACCCGTTACCTCTTGTCCTGTCACTACAGTCTCTAATGAAGAGTCCCTCCCCAGCGTCCCTATAGGCCCCCTTCAGATACTGGAAGGCTGCTATGAGCTCTCCATGCAGCCTTCTCTTCTCCAGGCTGAACAGCCCCAACTTCCTCAGCCTGTCTTCATACGGGAGGTGCTCCAGTCCCCTGATCATCCTCGTGGCCCTTCTCTGGACTTGTTCCTACAGTTCCATGTCCTTTTGATGTTGAGGACACCAGAACTGCACACAATACTCCAGGTGAGGTCTCACGAGAGCAGAGGGGCAGGATCACCTCCTTCGACCTGCTGGTCACGCTCCTTTTAATGCAACCCAGGATATGGTTGGCTTTCTGGGCTGCAAGTGCACACTTCTGGCTCATGTGCATTTTCTCATTGACCAGCACCCCCAAGTCCTTCTCCACAGGGCTGCCCAACCTGTAGCTGTGCCTGGGATTGCTCCGACCCAGGTGTAGGACCTTGCACTTGGCATGGTTAAACCTCATGAGGTTGGCATCAGCCCACCTCACAAGTGTGTCGAGGTCCCTCTGGATGGCATTCCTTCCCTCCAGGGTATCAACCGAACCACACAGCTTGGTCATCAGCAAACTTGCTGAGGGCGCACTCAATCCCACTGTCCATGTCAGCATTGAACATGTAAAACAAGACCGGTCTCAACACCGATCCCTGAGGGACACCACTCGTTACTGGTCTCCAGCTGGACATTGAGCCATTGATGACAACTCTTTGCGTGCGGCCATCCAGCCAGGTCTTTATCCACCAAGTGGTCCATCCATCAAATTGATGCCGCTCCAATTTAGAGACAAGGATGTAATGTGGGACAGTGTCGAATCCTTTGCACAAGTCCAGGTAGATGACATCAACTGCTCTACCCCTGTCTATCAGTTCTGTAGCCCCATCATAGAAGGCCAACAAATTGGTCAGGCAGGATTTCCCCTTAGTGAAGCCATGCTGGCTGTCACCAAGTACCTTATTGATTTTCATGTGCCTTTGCATGCCTTCCAGGAGAATCTGCTCCAAGATTTTGCCAGGCCCAGAGGTGAGACTGACTGGTCTGTAATTCCCTGGGTCATCCATTTTCCCTTTCTTGAAAATGGGGGTTATATTTCCCTTTTTCCAGTCACTGTAAATGTATGAAAACTCAGAACCTGATCAATGGCAAATAAGAAAGGATCCATTTTTTTTTAATAGTGGGCATACACCCTTAGAAGATTACAGTACTGTTTTCTCAGCAGTAAAAACCTCACATTTTTGAGAGAAGTCTTAGTGGATAGGAATCATTGCTGAGGATGTAAAAGACAACAACATAATTGAAACATTTTTAAAGAGGCCTTAACTCAGCCACTGGCCAAGGTTGAAATCAGGTTATGGTTGTAAAAAAGAGCTTCAGAAGAGCACTAGCCTCTAGAAGTACAGTCAGTGAATTTGGAGTAAATTTCTTACACCAAAGTATGCAATGCCTTTAAAAGATGTGGACAAAAAATTCTGAAGCTGCTAGAAGAATCTTACCTATTGGATACCCATCTCTGGAAGTGCACAAGGTCAGATTGGACTGGGCCTTCAGCATACTTATCTAGCCCCTTGGCAGCAGGGTTAGAACCCTGATCTCTAAGGTCCCTTCTTAACCATTCTATGGTTCTACAATGTTTCTATGGTCATGAATAAGTAATGGATTGTTGCTAAAGTTACTGTAATTGTGGATAAGATTGACCTTCCCTAATGCAAGTGCCTAAGGCGTGGCATATAAATCTA
Organism: Pezoporus wallicus; assembly: GCF_028554395.1. NCBI lineage: Eukaryota > Metazoa > Chordata > Aves > Psittaciformes > Psittacidae > Pezoporus > Pezoporus wallicus. The sequence goes on along the minus strand of NW_026638964.1, from coordinate 342,772 downwards.
AATTAAGCATGTGTTGTCAACTTGGATGGTAGGTATAGTAATTTCTTCTGTGATAGTTTTATATTTAAGGTATTTAGCAACCAAAAATTGGAAGTGCAATTTGCCTGCAATTTTCTATTTTGACTTGGCATATCCTTTAATGATATTTAAGTTATAAAATCCCTTAATCTATTCCTTTTAGCAATAATTACACCTCTACTACACCATCAACTCCATTCTTTCCTACAATATGAGATATATGTTTCTTTTGTGTCACCCTAAGTGGAAAGACTGTATTGTGTATTACAAGCAAAAGACTTCTTAAGCTGAAATTTGTTTTAATTATGTTGCTCTTATTTTCTATGCATTAACTAAGTATTTATGTAAGTCTGTTGAGTTCTTCTGAATCAATAAAATCTGTATTCTATGTGCAAATTTCAAAGTCCAGCAGATGCTTCAGAGTAATAAAGGTAATACTACAACATAAATTATAGATTGGAATTTTTCTTGGTGGTAAATTGTCTCTTAGAGCTTTTACTGGGTTTCCATACAACCTTAACCAGTGACCTTAACACAAGTTTACCAGTGTACAGTATCATATACAATTTAGAACCCAGATCTTCTCAGTGCTAAATTACATAATGACAGAGCTTACTTTCCCCTCACAGCAAGACTAAATTAGACCACATTCTGGAAAAAGGTCTGCTAGAAAAATAATGGAGTCAAAATTACTTGGGGGATACCTGAATGCCATGACCATACAGTTAGGGAAGGTTGGACAGCTGCTCTACCTTTGGATTAGAAGGTTTCTGATATTCTCAGTGCTGCTTGATTTACACTCTGCTTTACCTTTCAATCTCAGTTGACCTTCTTTCTCAAAAAGAGAAGGCAGTTCTACTTCTGAATTTTCACCTCTCAGGTGTGACAAACTACATAGATGCAATAAAGTACTTAGTCTTCTGAGTCTACTTATTCTCTAGTTTAAATGTAGCAGATTATAACAAATTATCTTTTTTCTTAAAATGTGCCCTTAATAACATTTTCAAGGCAGAAAATGTTTTAAAACCTTGAAAATGACATTGTCTAATGTCAAATATAATAAAGCTGGTATGACAACCTTATAATCCTAGAAGATAATTAAGTTAATTGTAGCACCTGAACTAATTAGTTCCAACTTCCCTCTCTTATAAGAACTTCAGGATGTGCTTTTAACTGAAATAAAATAGGCTGGGCTCAGCCTCATTTCCTATATTAGATACAGTGTTTTGCTGTTGTTTTGGTTATAAATGCATATAGCCATTTAATTAAATATTGTGCTTTCCTTCCAAGGTTAGATATGTGAACTCAATAGCCTTTAAAGCTTCTTCCTGCTCTGTGCCTGTATTTCTAAAATATCCAAAATCCTGCAAAAACCTCAAGTATAAGAACATATGACATTTCTGTAAGCATCTGCACCTCATATATCACTTCTTCATGGTATGTTAGTGTATGTTGTCACTGCAAAAATAAGACAAATTTTTTTTTTACATATTGTCCTGGGTTCAGCAGTAGCAGTCATGTTTCTCCTTTGTGGTAGCTGGTGCAGTGCTGTGTTTTGACTTCCAGCCTGGGAACACTGCTGGTGATACCGATGTTTTTGGTTGTTGCTAAGTGCTGTTTACCCTGACCAAGGACTTTGTGAGGCTTATGCTCTGCCAGGGAGGAGGGGAAGCCGGGTGGAAACAGAGATGGGGCACCTGACCCAGGCTAGCCAAGGAGGTATTCCATACCACAGCACGTCATGCCCAGAGTGGGCGGTAACTGGGAGTTCCCTGGAAGGACATGGGCTTCCAGGTGGGACTTGTTTCTTGGCTGGTGGTATCGTATTCTCTTCCCTTGTTATTTTCTCTTTTCATTGTTGTTGTTGGTAGTAGCGGTGGTGATTTGTGTTGTACATTGGTTTGTGGACTGTTCTTGTCTCAACCCATGGGAGTTGCACTCTTGCGATCCTCCTCCCCGTTCCTCTGGGAGCGAGGAAGGGGAGTGACCCGGAGTGGGGGGGAACGGACCTCGATTGTTGTCAGCTCGGCACCACTCACTGGGAGTGAGTGAACAAGTTGCCTGACTGGGTTTAAACCACGACAGTTCTTTTTGGCACCCAGCGTGGGGCACGAGGGGTTGAGATAACAACAGATCTGACTGGATTAATAGTCACTTGTCACAATGCTGATTTATTGGCTCTCAAGGTTGTTCCTCTTGATCTCACAATTTCAGTATATCATATCTTACTTCCATCCGGTATTTGCTGTATTAGTGTTTTTCAAGTGTGGGGCTTGGGCTAAGGTTTTTATCCCATTGTACTTTATGGTAATGACTTGTAATACCATAGGATCCTTGATCATGAAACTGATCTGGCTTATGTTCCCAGTGTGGTCACCACCTTTATACTTTGGGAGGTATATAATAGAAGTGCTTAGCAATTACACATCTTTTTTCTCCTTCTCAGGTGCTCAACCTGTGAAGGAGACATCCTTTTACCCTCCCAGTCGTCCCCCCAGACCATTTACATTTGAGAGTTTTGAATTTTTTGAATGGCCTTTTAATGCTGTTGAGACTTGTTTGCTGATGGTGATGGGAATCACCATGCCAGCACTCATACAGAGTGTGTTTTGCCCACTACTGATTTCAAGAGTTAAGCAGAGTCAGGTTTGGGTCTTGTCTGGGGTCAAACGATGATATAGGAGGACCAAGAGATTTTCCCTGAGGCTGGACAGCCGTGAGTGGCAGGGTGTGTGGGATAGTATGGGCAAGTGTCTAGGTCAGTGGGCCCCTCCAGTACTTTGGAATTTCACTACCGAACAACTGCAAAATCCAGAATTAGTAAAACACTTAAATGAGGTGTGTGGTCATTCTGGCCATACCAGAGATGGACAAATCATGGCAACGTGCTGGGGCTTGGCCTGTGCTTACAGGGCCTTGTTCAACACTATCCAGCACCTTCAAAAGGAAAAGAATGTCGGTGGATCTGAGGGCAAAGCCACAGTCAGTGCAGCTACACCAGCTCCAGACACAGCAGCTTCATCACCCCCAGCGACAAGTACAGTCGCTACTCAAACTTTGGCTGCAATGAACAGCACAGCTTCCCCAGTGGCAAGTGCAGCAGCTGCTCAAACTTCAACTGCAACAGACAGCGTGGTTACCCCAGCTCCAAGCACAGTAGCTGCACCACCCCCAGCAACAAGTACAGTTGCTACTCAAACCGCAGTGATAATCACTGCAGCCAAACCAGAGGACCAATTCGTACCAAAATCGGTTGCCCCTGTACGCAAGAGAACAAGCAAAAATGAGGCAAGAAGGGTGAAGCGAGATGAAGAAACAATGAGTTCACCACCCGGTCCAGAATCTGATCAGGAGTCATCATCACATGACAAAGAAGAAGAAGAAGAGGTAACTTCTCGACCTCGGACCTCAAACGAGCTGCGGAATATGCGAAAAGATTTTACCCGTCAACCAGGGGAGCACATCATCACCTGGTTACTCCGATGCTGGGACAATGGGGCCGATGGTCAGGAACTAGAAAGTACAGAAGCCAAGCAGCTGGGATCACTTGCTACAGAAGGGGGAATTGACAAAGCAATTGCAAGAGAGAAAAAGTCCCTCAGTCTTTGGAGGAGGCTCTTGGAAGCTGTGAAAGAAAGGTTTCCATACAAGGACGATGTAGAACTCTGAGAGTTCGAAGGCAATCTCACCACTTCTATCATCTCAGCTGTGGAAAAACTGTCCCAGAACCTCAAACAATTTAGGGACGATCTATCTGATTTATCCAGCTCCTCACGTGTACCAACACATGTCTCAGCTATTAACAAAAGGCGTCCTATTGTTCAAGAGAGGAAATACAGAAGGTATACGCCACGGGGTACCCTATGGTTTTACCTGCTGGATCATAGAGAAGACATGACAAAGTGGGATGGAAAACCTACTTCAGCTTTGGAGGAACGGGTGAGTGAACTGAAGAGGGGAGCAAGGGCCAAGACTGATCGTCCCATGAGAGCTACGGCTTCAGTCTCTGGTGAGCAGTTTCCCAGATGGAATGGAAGAGCTGATTTTACTCCAGTTCCTGTGATAACAAAAAATAATCCCTTTTACCACAACTTAAGTGTCCAACGCTGTGATGATCATTAGAGGGGCCTTGCCTCCAGCCAGGTGGAGGTAGGGGACAATCGGATTTACTGGACTGTGTGGATCAGATGGCCTGGCACATCAGTCCCACAGAAGTATAAGGCTCTAGTAGATACCGGTGCACAGTGTACCCTGATGCCATCAAGCTGTCAAGGGGTGGAACCCATCTATATTTCTGGAGTGACAGAAGGATCCCAAGAGTTGACTGTGCTGGAGGCTGAAATCAGCCTGACTGGGAGGGAATGGCAAGAGCACCCTATTGTGACTGGTCCAGAGGCTCCATGCATCCTCGGCATAGACTACCTCAAGAGAGGGTACTTCAAAGACCCAAAAGGGTACCGGTGGGCTTTTAGTATTGCTGCTTTGGAGACTGAGGAAATTGAGCAGCTGTCCACCTTGCCTGGTCTCTCAGAAGATCCTTCTGCTGTGGGGTTGCTGAAAGTCGAAGAACAACAGGCGCCAATTGCGACCACAACAGTACACTGGCGGCAATATTGCACCAACCAAGACTCCCTGATTCCCATCCACCAGCTGATCCGTAGACTGGAGAGTCAGGGGGTGATCAGCAGGACCTGCTCACCCTTTAATAGCCCCATATGGCCAGTACGAAAGTCTAACGGAGAATGGAGACTAAGGGATCTGAGGCCAGCTATACCCCAACTGAGAAAGAGATACTGGCAGCCTATGAAGGGGTTCGAGCTGCTTCGGAAGTGATTGGCTCTGAAGCACAGCTCCTCCTGGCACCCCGGTTGCCCGTGCTGGGCTGGATGTTCAAAGGCAGGGTCTCCTCTACACATCATGCAACTGATGCTATATGGAGTAAATGGGCTGCACTGATTACACAACAATCTCAAATAGGAAATCTCAGTCGTCCAGGCATTCTAGAAGTCATCATGGACTGGCCAGAGGGCAAAGATTTCAGAATGTCACCAGAGGAGGAGGTGGTGCGTGCTGAAGAGGCCCCACTATATAATAAACTGTCAGAAAGTGAAAAGCAGTATGCCTTGTTTACTGATGGGTCTTGCCGTATTGTGGGAAAGCATCGGAGATGGAAGGCAGCTGTATGGAGTCCTGGACAACAAGTTGCAGAAACTGCTGAAGGAGAGGGTGAATCGAGTCAATTTGCCGAGGTGAAAGCCATCCAGCTGGCCCTGGATATTGCTGAATGAGAAAAGTGGCCAGTACTTTACCTCTATACTGACTCATGGATGGTGGCAAATGCCCTGTGGGGGTGGTTGAAGCAATAGAAACAGAGCAACTGGCAACGCAGAGGTAAATCCATCTGGGCTGCTGCACTGTGGAAAGATATTGCTGCCCGGGTGCAGAACCTGGTGGTGAAGGTACGTCATGTAGATGCCCATGTACCCAAGAGTCAGGCCACTGAGGAACACCAGAACAACCAACAAGTGGATAAAGTGGCTAAGATTGAAGTGGCTCAAATGGACTTAGATTGGCAACATAACTGTGAATTATTTTTGGCCCAGTGGGCCCATGACACTTCAGGCCATCAGGGCAGAGATGCAACATATAGATGGGCTCGTGATCGAGGGGTGGACTTAACAATGGACACTATTGCCCAGGTTATTCACGAGTGTGAAACATGTGCTGCAATTAAACAAGCCAAGCGGTTAAAGCCTCTTTGGTATGGAGGACGATGGTTGAAGTATAAACATGGGGAGGCCTGGCAGATTGACTATATCACACTGCCGACATCCCGCCAAGGCAAGCGCCATGTGCTTACCATGGTGGAAGCAACCACTGGCTGGCTGGAAACATACGCTGTGCCCCATGCCACTGCCCGGAACACTATCCTGGGCCTTGAGAAACAGATTTTGTGGTGACACGGCACCCCAGAGAGAATTGAGTCAGACAATGGGACTCATTTCCGGAATAACCTTATAGATATTTGGGCCAAAGAGCATGGCATTGAGTGGGTATATCACATCCCCTACCATGTACCAGCCTCTGGGAAAATCGAACGGTACAATAGGCTGTTGAAAACTACACTGAGAGCGATGGGTGGGGGAACTTTCAAGCATTGGGATACACATTTACCAAAGGCCACCTGGTTGGTCAACACCAGAGGATCTGCCAACAGGGCTGGCCCAGCCCAGTCAGAACTTTTACATATTGTAGAGGGGGACAAAGTTCCCGTGGTGCATATGAAGAATTTGCTGGGGAAGACAGTCTGGGTTATTCCTGCTTCAGAGAAAGGCAAACCCACTCGTGGGATTGCTTTTGCTCAGGGACCTGGATATACTTGGTGGGTAATGCGGGAAGAAGGGGAAGTCCAGTGTATACCTCAAGGGGATTTGATTTCAGAGGAAAACAGCCAGTGAACTCAATTGTATGCTGTTGCCTGCTGTGTAATACTTTTATAGCTCATCAACTAGATGTCTCCAGGTCACCAGCGACTGGCCCTGACTTCCCTCCAACCATCATCTCAACAGAGAATGAACTTTGATAGAACCGGATGAGTTCCGCAGTAAAGGAACGACCAGCATCATCAGGCAACGATCCAATACTGCACACAGCCTTTCCTGCCCTGAAAGATTGTTACAAGAGATGGAACCTGACATTATGGACCGAATGGACTCGGCAGCATTATAGGGATTGGTCCATGCACTAAGAAAAAGGATGTATATAAGTGGGAGAGAGATGGTGTATTGAAAATGTGGGATCTGAGCATGACATGAATGGTATGGAATAAGGGGTGGATAATGTCCTGGGCTCAGCAGTAGCAGTCATGTTTCTCCTTCGTGGTAGCTGGTGCAGTACTGTGTTTTGACTTCCAGCCTGGGAACAGTGTTGGTGAAACCGATGTTTTCGGTTCTTGCTAAGTGATATTTACCCTGACCAAGGACTTTGTGAGGCTCATGCTCTGCCAGGGAGGAGGGAAGCCGTGAGGAAGCGGAGATGGGGCGCCTGACCCAGGCTAGCCAAAGAGGTATTCCATACCACAGCACGTCATGCCCGTGGTGGGGGGTAACTGGAAGTTATCTGGCTGGTGGTATCATATTCTCTTCCCTTGTTATTTTCTCTTATCATTGTAGTTGGTAGTAGCGGTGGTGATTTGTGTTGTACATTGGTTGCTGGACTGTTCTTGTCTCAACCCGTAGGAGTTGCACTCTTTTGATCCTCCTCCCCATTCCTCCTGGATTGGGGAACGGGGAGCCCCGGTTGGCGGTGGGGGGGGGGGGGCGGGCCCTCGATTGTTGTGAGTGAACAAGTTGCCTGACTAGGTTTAAACCATGACACCTATACATGATGTATATACAGCATTTATAAAAATCTTAATTTCGTTAATGGAAGAGCTTTAGCGTTACATTTCAATCAAAAGTCGTTTCTGTCTTTTTACAAATACTCTGAAATTAGTGTTTCAGAAACAGAAATAGTGGTTCCGTGTATGCAGTTGTCGTGGTTTAAACCCAGTCAGGTAATTCGTTCGCTCACTTCCCCCCCTTTCTTGCCCTCCCCCTGCTCTTGGAGGGACGGAGAGGAGAATCAAAAGAATGCAACTCCCACGGGTTGAGATAAGAACAGTTTAGTAACTAAGGTATAACACAAATCACTACTGCTACCACCAATGATAATAATGATAAAGGAAATAACAAGGGAACAGAATACAACACCTCACCACCCACTGACCGATAACTCGCCCCCCAAGCCCGACCAAGCTCCGACCGATACCTCCTCCAACCCTGCAGTCTCCCAGCCCTTCCGGCTAACTCCCAGTTACATCCTGGGCATGACGTGCTGTGGTATGGAATAGCTCTTTGGTCAGTTTGGGTCAGGTGTCCTGTCTCTGCTTCCTCCTGGCTTCCCCTCCTCCCTGGCAGAGCATGAGGCTCACAAAGTCCTTGGCCAAACCAAAACATCCTTGTTATCAGCTCTGTTCCCGAGCTGAAAGTCAAAACACTGCACTGCACCAGCTACCAAGAAGGAGAAAAAATGACTGCTACTGCTGAACCCAGGACATTATCCACCCCTTATTCCATACCATTCATGTCATGCTCAGTTCCCACATTTTCTATATACCATCACTCTTATCTTAGTGCATGGACCAGTCCCTATAAAGCTGCTGCATCCATCTGGTCCATGATGTCAGGCTTCATCTCTTGTAACAGTCTTCCAGAGCAGGAGAGACTGTGTGCAGTGTTCACACTCGTGAATAACCTGGGCAATAGTGTCCATTGCTAAGTCCACCCCTCGATCATGAGTCCATCTCTATGTTGCATCTCTGCTCTGATGGCCTGAAGTGCCATGGGCCCACCAGGCTCAAAATAATTCACTGTCCCCTTCAGCAGTTTCTGCAGCTTGTTGCTGGGGACTCCATACAGCTGCCTTCCATCTCCGACGCTTCCAAAGCACTGGAGGGGCCCAGTGGACTAGATACTTGCCCATACTGTCCCACACACCCTGCCACTCATGACTCTCCAGCCTTGGGGAAAATCTCTTGGTCCCCCTATATCGTCGTCTAACCCCAGACAAGACCCAAACCTGACTCTGCTTAACTTTTGAGATCAGACAAAATGGTTGTGGGTAGAACACAGTCTGTGTGTGTGCCAACATGCTGATCCCCATCACAATCAGCAGGCAGGTCCCAAGGGTACCCAAAGGCCATTCAAAACCTTCAGAACTCTCAGTTGATGCTGCTGTACTTGTCACTGGGGCTGGTGTAGCTGCTGTGCTTGCCGGCTCTCCCACCGCCAGCTTCTCTTTTCGTGAGTCCAGCTCTTCCTCCTCTGCCTTGCTGGGAAATGCTGCGTGGTCTCCTGCATCCTCCTGGGGCTCGGCGGGTGGCTGCCGGGGAATGCTCTCGGCCGTCTCAGGGCGGGGCTCGGCCGCGGGGCTCGGCTCGGCCGCCGGACTCGGCTCCTCCGCTGGGCTCGGCTCTTCCGCGGAGCTCGGCTCCTCCGCCGGGCTCGGCTCCTCCGCCGGGCTCGGCTCTTCCGCGGGGCTCGGCTCCTCCGCCGCCTTCTCCCGCTGCTCGGCAGCCGCTTCCTTCTGCTCCTCGACCGCCCCGGCCTCCTCCACCCGCAGCCGTCCCTTCGCGGCCTCCGGCCCCGCTCCTGCCGCCGCTTGGTCCCCGGGGCCGCTCTCCCGGGCCGCTTCAGCAGCCGCCGGCTCCCGGGACCTCTCCCCCTCGGCTCCCCGCAGCCTCACGAAGATGGAGAGTAGGCTGAGGGCTAGGACGGTGAAGAGCAGCCGGACGGCCAGGTACAAGTCCACGGCCACGTCCGTCCCGCCCTGCTGCTGGAGCCCACCCGTATTACAAGCCATTGCCATAAAGCACAGTGAGACAAGAACCTTAGCCCAGGCCCCACACTTGATAAACACTATCACAGCAAATACCAGCTCTACGTAAGTTACAACATTCTGAAGCTGTGAGATCAAGAAGAACAACTCTGATACCCAATAAATCAGCATTGTGACGAATGATTATTAATCCAGTCAAATCTGTCGTTATCTCAACCCTTCGTGCCCCACGTTGGGCGCCAAAAAGAACTGTCGTGGTTTAAACCCAGTCAGGTAATTCGTTCGCTCACTTCCCCCCCTTTCTTGCCCTCCCCCTGCTCTCGGAGGGACGGAGAGGAGAATCAAAAGAATGCAACTCCCACGGGTTGAGATAAGAACAGTTTAGTAACTAAGGTATAACACAAATCACTACTGCTACCACCAATGATAATAATGATAAAGGAAATAACAAGGGAACAGAATACAACACCTCACCACCCACTGACCGATAACTCGCCCCCCAAGCCCGACCAAGCTCCAACTGATACCTCCTCCAACCCTGCAGTCTCCCAGCCCTTCCGGCTAACTCCCAGTTACATCCTGGGCATGACGTGCTGTGGTATGGAATAGCTCTTTGGTCAGTTTGGGTCAGGTGTCCTATCTCTGCTTCCTCCTGGCTTCCCCTCCTCCCTGGCAGAGCATGAGGCTCACAAAGTCCTTGGCCAAACCAAAACATCCTTGTTATCAGCTCTGTTCCCGAGCTGAAAGTCAAAACACTGCACTGCACCAGCTACCAAGAAGGAGAAAAAATGACTGCTACTGCTGAACCCAGGACAGCAGTTTAAGCATTAAATTATTTTGATGGAAGGAAGGAAGGGAGGAAGAAAAGAAGGAAGGAAGGAATGAGAAAGAGAGAAAAGTGAAAAAGAAAGAAGCAAGCTTTAGAACAATATACAAATTTACGGAAGTGTAACCCTACCTACATTTCTTCCCTACTTATCTTCCATATGCTGTTCAGACTGTAAATTTTGGGCTGTAAAAGTCAGAAAATGCCTGTGCTGCACATAGAAGTAAAAAGTGGCTGAGATTCCCTTGGTTCTACTGAGGTAAAATATCTGGTGAGTTCAGAGGAAGGCCTTGGACAAACAGGTCAGGTGCTGGCACAGACTGCAGGCCTACTTCTGTTTCTTGGCTTATCTAACTCTCTGAGACCAAAGAGCTCGTACTCTGTCAGTATGATGTAAAGATATCACAGCTTTTGTTTATTTTTGTTCTACAGTTAAATTATTTCAGAAGTAACTGAGCTTCTTTGCATAGTGCTGTACTAGGTTGTGTAGATGGTACTGGTAAGCTATAAGGCAAAATTACAGTTACCCTTAGGAGTACAATAGAACTAATTCATATGCTACACCCATATGATGGAGAAAGAAAAGGCAACCTACATACTTCTAATAGACTGAAGACTGACAGGCAGTTTCCAGGCATTGGAAGGCTACTGTTTCTCCGATTAAATGTAAGTTTGTACTTTCATGTAATTACATGTACACAAGTATTTGCATTGGAACTGAACAAAAATCAGAACAAATCTGAACTGGTTTTAGCTTATAGGTTAACATTTTCCTTTCCCCCCCCCCCAATAAAATCTGTTTCAACAGTGGTAAATTAAGATATACTATTTCTCAGATTTTGAAATGAGAAAATGTCTTTTAATTAACCCTTGTTATTATAATTAGATAAACATAAAACTGAAAGTTTCCCTAATACAAATTCTATAGCAGGATATAATTATAACAGAAGATCATTAACTCTGTATTCTTCAGAGAGTCTGCAGCTATCAGGAAGAAAAACAGTGGATCTGTGGCAATCATACCAGAGAGAAGCTGCAGTTAATCACCCAGAGGAGAATGGCGTGCATAGATAAAGACAACCTGGCTGGCAAAATTCTTGCTACAATTTCTGTTTAAGCATACATAGGTCTTACTGCATCTCAGTGTGAAGTATCTTCATTAACCTACCTATTGGGGATTTGACTAAAGCCAGAATTTCAATTGCTTACATGTAGCTTTTTGCCATTCCCTCAGTTTCCATGAGAAAATAGGCCTCATCGTTCTCAGGAGAAGTCCTACAACAAACAGTTCATGTTGAAGCTGTGTTTTTACTACATCTTTCTTACATCTTGCTTTCCTTTTTTTAAATCACAGAGAGGTGGTCCACAAACTGTATCTGTTAGGAACTACTGCCTAAAATAAAGTTCAGTAACAGCTTGGTGGCTACCACTGGGAAATTTTTTTGTATACGTACAAACAATAATAAGACAGGAATTAGCTATTTAAAAAAAACAAGGGCAAGCTTAAAATTTTACATGTATGTTTCCTTGTCTCCTCTGTAAAAGCTCATTTATTTATTTTTTGTGTCTGCAATTACATAGCAGAGGATTGACTGGATCATGTAACACATGAAGTATCCCCAATAGAAAGCCAGGTCAGTCAGGATGACCTCACTTTTGATTGAAATTTCCATCACCTTGCTGATGACTATGACTTTTGACTATCTTTTTTTTTCCTGTATGTGGTTTGCTTAGTAGTGACACACAGTATAGTTTTGGCTGTTATTGACTGAACAGGTACAAAACCTGTGTCTTCTGCATATTAAAAATATTCTGAATCATTACAGTATATATTGCTCTCATGCTGGTCAGTTCTTGGACTAAAGAGTTATGGCTGAGATCTCCACCAAAATACTGTCAAGACAAAACTTAGATAAGATGCTCTTTTTATAATAACAGTAGCAACAACAAGAATAGCAACTGCAACAACATGTGCCAAAAGAGGACTAGGATAGGATAGGATAGGATAGGATAGGATAGGATAGGATAGGATAGGATAGGATAGGATAGGATAGGATAGGATAGGATAGGATGGGAGAGGGTGGGATGGGATAGGGTGGGGTGGGGTGGGGTGGGATGGGATGGGATGCGATAGAAACTTTTTGTTTCTAAATGTGGCAGGTTGACTTTGGCTGGCCACCTGATTCCTACCAAGCTGTTGTATCACTCCGTGTTGTCAACAGACATGGGGAAGGTAATATGGTGAAAAGCTCATGGGTCAAGGTAGAGAATAGGGAGATCATTTAGCAAATACCGTCAAGGGCGGTTCTGGCCAACAGCACTAACATGGGTGCTTTCTACGGGGTGCAGTCCTTCAGGAACAGTGTGGGTTCCCCATGGGGGCCCCAAGTCCTAGCAGCAAACCTGCTCCAGCATGGGCTCCTTGCCACAGGGTCAGGTCCTGCCAGAAGCCTGCTCAACTGGGCCACAGCCTCCTTTGGGCACATTGAACTGTTCTGTCAGGGAGTCCTCCATGGGCATGATGGATACCAGCTCCACTCCATGGGCTGCAAAGGCACAGCCTGCCTCATAACGGTCTTCACCATGGGCTGCAGGGGAATCTGTTCCAGCACCTAGAGCACCTTCTCTTCCTCCTCCTTCACTTACCTTTCTGTCTGTGTATTTTTTATTCTCACATATTCTCACTTCTCTCTCCCAGCTGCTGTTGCACAGCAGTTTTTGTCCCTTCTAAAATATGTTATCACAAAACACTACCAGTGTCCCTGACGGGCTCACCTTTGGCCAGCAGTAGGTCCATCTGGTGGGTGGAACTGGCGCTTTTGGACATGGGTGCAGCTTCTGGTATCTTCTCACAGAAGGCACTGATGCAGCTCCCCCACCCTGCTACCAAAATCTTGCTACATAAACCCAATACAGTAAAAATAGACTGCATCAGAGAAAACAAACAAACAAAAAATGACATTTATATATATAAATAAATACAGATTTTATATAGTTTTTATATATATAATATATATATATTGCTGTAAAACATATTTGTGTACTTTTTACTGACAATCAAGGAACTGGCACAAACTTGAATCATGTTCCAGTCGTTTTCAGTGGAAACTTGAAACTGCTGTTACAATCTTTGAGAATATATTTTACTTTAAATTAAACCTTTACAACTTTCTGAAACCAGCTAAGTTTGGTCTAAAACTATACGGAAACTATAACATTCAATAAATCAAAGTGAAACAAAATCTCCGGGCATAGTTTGGCTTATAGCTGGTAAATAATAGAATCCAAGATAATAGAGTTTGTGTCCACAAAAACCGGGACTAATTTATTAAAAACACAGCAGTGCACTGATTTAAATTTGCAAGGTGAAATCTCTTTGCCTGAATTGAGTAAGATGTGCATTAGTCATTGGTGACAATATTATTGGTCTTTTAGTCTGGGCTTTTCTCAGTTTGAGCTGCAAATGGTTTATGTTTTGAACAAAGTGTTCTGCTGACTATTTCAATATGATTTTCCTGAGCTGACGGACCTTCGCTAATACTTTGCATTTTTTACTTATAACAAGCAACAAAATACCAGATGATAGATATTTTGTAGCTGGCATATTCTTCCATTATGAAGGCTAACTAGCTGCTGCAACAGGATAAAAAAATGGTAGATTTCTGCAGTTCCAGATTACTACAATGCATTTACAACAGTTGCAAATCAGTACAATACATTAACAACAGCTGCTGCTGAGAGGCTAAAATTACCAAACAAGTTTCACATCACTGTTTTCTAAAAAATTCTGAAGTATCTAAAATGCTAGCACTTCTGACAAAATTATTGCCTCTCAAGTACGAGTAAATATATATTTTCTATTTCCTTAGTTTTTAGGAGCTCGGGCTATGAAGACAAATTGCAGAAAAAGTACTATAGTTCAGAAAGGTGAAAATAAAATCATATTTCAAGACAGCTGCATGTCTGAAGACTCCTGGATAAATATGTATTAAGTTCCAAAAAAAAATGAAGAACTTGAGTTATTGGAAAATGTCAACAGATTTCATTCAGAAAAGGTTATTGAGAAACTATTACTTAGACAGTATTTTGTTTCTCAAAATTTAACGTTAGCAGTTTCTTGTTTACTGTTTCTGAATAATTCCTTTTTTCTTCTTATTTTTCTAGCCAATAGTGTTTTAATCAGGTCTCATAATGAAGGAGTTCTCTTGATTAAGAGAAGACTTAATAAATGCTTATATTACAAAACCAGATATAATCATAATTTGTCATAACAGAGTATTTCTTTTGGAGACTACAAAGCCATAGAAAATCCTGAATTCCAGAGGCTGCCTAAACTACAAAGAAATATGCAACAGACTTACCCCATTGCAATATACATTTTAGATAAAATTCCATCTGGCATATGGTCCCAGCAATTCCCAGAGAGTGCATGGTCCATTGCACAGTCTACAGCAGTCCCTGATAAGTTAACACTGGTCAGCAAATCAAAAAGCTGCTTCTGGTTTTTAAAAGACCCTTAGCAGCAGAAATTCAGTGCTTCAAAAGCTGTATGACTAAAACTCTGAAAGTTCAGTGGTAATGAAGAAGAAAAAAAAGTAGTTCCATTAAAGGCACAAAAAGAGTCACGCTGTCTAGCTGGGAAGTTAATCTATCCTGTAAGATCAGACATCAGATCAAGTATTAAGGGTAGCAATGAAGAGTTGTACACTGACATAGTGACATAAATACTAACCTTGTCTGTTGCCACAGATTTGTCCTTAACACCTTAACACAAAGAGAATGAATGAGGGTGGGCAAAGGGGCGGAGAGCAAAGCTTGACTTTGTCGACTGGATAATGACTGTCCACTCATCCATCCTGATTTCTAAATTCTTCATGCACTTAATGCGTAAGCAATACTGAGGGATTTTTTTACCATTACAGATTATCTATATGATACAGAAAACTTAAAAGCCTCCTTTAAAATTATGTGAACAGCCTTTTGCAGACAAAATGGAAGGAGTAAAATCCCAAATTTGAAGATGTAAATAAGTACGCTAATGTAGTTCACATCTCTCTCAGTTGGAATGCAAATGTACCTTTTTGTGAATACAGACACCTGCAAAGTATTTTTCATTGATTCCTACATGGTTTTGTGTGATGACAGTGCATCTCTCACACTTCAGTTTCATCAGAAAAATAAATTGAGCCCTTTCTCCTGACAGAATTCACTCTTTATAGATGCCTAAAAGTGTAATATTAAAAAAAAAGATGTTCTTTGTGTCTGCCTCAATCAAAAATTGTGTCAGTAAAGAGCATGCATACCTGGCCCACTGAAATTATTGTTGAAATTACCCAGATTTAACTAAGTCACACACAAAATTTCTACAATGTTCATATTACTATAGGATAGTGTTGATAGTATCATGATAATGTTGTAGAAGGGTAAACATGAAATTTGAAACCACATGAAGTCTCCAAAAGCAATCTGGCACTAACTCTCCATCTCTGCAGCAAAGAAAATCTTTCCTTTTGTTATCATCCATGTCTAACTTTGTGCTGCCAAGAACAGCTTGTTTTCTTCTAAACTATGATTCTTTTTTTTCTCCTGGTGTGAGAGTGAACCCACAGGCAGTGAACAGGGTGTCTCAGGCAGGGAATGTTGAACTAGCTGAGAATAAGTGGTGCATCTGACATGCACATGGAGGGACAGGAGGTTGCCTGAAGGTTGGAGCAGATCGCGAGAGAGAGCTTGGTGAAGGAGACTAGCAGCTGTGGCAAGGTGTGGCATGAGTCATTTGTGTCAGGGGTGTTGCACGCACACCTCTGCACTGAGTCTGGGGAAGCAAGGCTTTTCACGTGGCTGTAGGATTATTCACACACATTATTCCTGGAAAACCAGAACTTTACATAATTGAATAAAATCTAGAATGCTCTGAGGTCATAAGGATTACATTCTTGATTTCCAGGTAGCTGTGATTAGGAGATGAAAACCAAATATACCTACCATTTACCTAGCACTAGAATATATAGTACTTTCTTGCTTAAGTGCTTGGAGGCTGCTGAACTGGCACATTTTGCTGACCAGGAAATGCACCGTACTAAAGGATGAAATTAGAGCTGTGATAAAAAAGACCCTATTTACTATCCCAAGTAGTTAGCTGTGACAAGGTGAAAGTGCATTTGTTTATACAGACAAGTAAATCAGCCTTTTATTGCTCTAAAACAAGGAATATAACTTCAAAAATGGTGTAACTTGATAACTAAAACTACCTTTGATGCTTGGCTGGTATTCATTTCATATAGCAAAAAACATGGACCTGATTCTTGATCAAAATGGGGTCAATATATCTAAGTGTTCCTTCTTTATATTTGAGAAACTTAATCAAATTATTATTAGAATAAATTTTACTCCTGGTCATTATTAATATAAAAATATCTGTCTATAGGAGTAACTTAAGTATTATGAAAATCAACTAATTTTATAGTATTTATATTTTACTCATTATTTGAAATATTCCTGTTACCACATAGAAAGAAAAAATGCCTAACTACTTCAATAGGAAATTATTGTCATAATTCTACTTAGCAGATTAGAAGCCTTTATAAAAAATAAAATTTATGTTTCCTAAGTTTCTTATGATAGTGACTTATGCAGCTGCAGAAAGGAATTGAATTTCTTCTTAGCTCCATCCAACATGCAATTTTAAGGATTCTGTACCATCCTGAAAACTAATTCCTTTGTTTTCCTTTTTTTTTTTTTTTGCATTGCCTTTAGAGCCTGCACATACTCCCTGAAAGTAGCTTCACTGTGGGTATGTGTGTCAGATTCCATTTCTAACCAATCACATTCCCACTTGATGATACTTTTTTATTTCTGAGGACTAGTCTGTAAACTTTTATAACATTCTTGGACTTTTGATCATGTAGTTTGCGTTCTGGTAGTTTAGCTATGTCCGGCTATCTTTTCAAAAGAATTCTCACAATCCCTTTTCTCTGAGTCTAGTATTTGTATACACTGTGAAATTTCTTTTTAAATCCTACTGCTGGTTTAGCAGTTTCAAATTGTTTGTCCAGATAAACCACTCTTACTCCTAGGTTATATTATTGCCAAGTTTAATTTTATAAAGTGATCCTGTCTCCATGATCATCTTCAAAATACTTAGATTATTTGATGAAAAAGTACTCATGTCTGTACTCCAGAGGCAACTATTTGTTTTCAGTAGAAGTCTTGGTCATTGAAGCCACTATATATTGTTGAAGAAATCCAGTTGCTTAAGACCCGGCACAAGCATCAGAAGTATTATTTATGATATACTACACATTCAGGACAGCAACAAATTATATCTTGCAGTTTTATATCCATCCTTTTCGAAAATACCTAACACTAGTAACCTTCACTTTTTTACTAATGTGATTCAGAAATTAGTTATCATTTACACAGCAAGAGAACTAGTGTGTAGACTTAATTATTCATCTAAGTGAATAAATCTAGTCAGATATTTTCTGGGGTTTGTATTGCAGCTCTTCAAAACTTACTAAGTAAGTAAATTTCAGTCAAAGTGAAACAAAAAGCTGCAATACAGACTGTTTCCTGCCTGTTGAAATAAATGTTGGTGCTTAATAATTCTTGAAATAAAGGCAAAAGCTAAGCTTTTTACAATTAGTCAAAGTAAATATACTCGAAGGTAGGTATTTTCTTGTATTTTTCTCATTCTATTCCATGGCAACAGATCTACATGTATGGAAAATTATTAGCTTTCCTTGATGGCCACTCTAAACCAAATAGGGCAGATGCTACCAAACTGAACTGCTCATTTCAGATAAATTATGTCACTGATTCAGTTTTAATCTCTGTTCATGAATCAGCTAGGGGTTTGCCATGTGTTAACTATATGCTATTTATAGTGAACACAATTGATTTGCTATGCGTATAGACTTAATGAATGAAAAACACCGAACCAATAATAAATAAGATGGATTTTTTTTTCTCCAAAATATGCCCTTTGCATACCAAATATTTATCTGTGCAAAGAATGATTATTGTAAGCTTTTAAATAAACAAATAATTGTATGTCTAGTTATGAGTGGTATGTTTGCAGACAAATGAGGCACCCAGTGCAAAAGACAAGTATTTGTGAATACATGATATGTACTGTTTCACTGTCTAATGAACTGAGCAGATTATTGAATGCTTTTTTTAGTATTGTTGTGTAAGATATTACATTGTTATTAGTTACAGTGGTAATCTGTAGAAGACACCTTTTGCTAGATGAAAAGTGATTGTTTCTGATGAAGGTACTTTCTGGGCATTCTATGTTGAAGTTGTGTCACTGTATGTAAATTCCTCTTCTGTCATTATAAATTTTCATGATATGTGAACTATATAAGCACATACTTCCTATATGTCAGATATTCCAAGCGCTTAATAACCTACACAGTCCTTTGCTGGTCACGCTCTAATATTTCCATGTGCTTCTTATATGGGGGAGCCCAGACCTGCAAAATGTATTCCAGATGTGGCCTCACCAGTGTTGACTAGAGAGGAAGGATCAACCCCTCGACCTGCTGTCAATGCTTCTTCCAGTTTTTGAAACACTGATCAAAATACTGTGGGCCCAGCCACTGATGCAGTTTTCAGCCCACCTCACTCTCCGCTTACCTAACCCCTACTTTGTCAACTTGTGTACAAGGATGTCCTGGGAAAAGGTGTCAAAAGCCTTACTCAAATTGAGACAAACGATAACCACCACTCTCCCCCTGTTTTTCCCTTTTCCACCAAGACAGTTATTACAGAAGGATATTAGATTGGTCAAACGTTCCTACTCTAAATCTATGCTGACTATTTTGGATCACTTCCTTGTCTTTCACCTTATTGGCCTACTGTTTCCTGGATTCACCTTCTAGTCTGTCCTGAAGAAAGAAATGGCATTTTATTTGTTTCAGTCCTTAAGATCCTCCCCAGTCACTATGAACCTCCAAGATATTCAAGCGATGATTCACAGATACCAGCTTTTACCCTCAGCATCCATGGGTGCATCCCATGAGAACCCATAGACTTGCATATGTATGGTCTGTTTACATATTCACAAACCACTGATGACACTAAGCTATGTGGCATGGTCAGAATTCTGGAGAGAAGAGATGCCATCCAGAGAGGAGCTGGTTGATGAGAAAAGCTCAGCATGAGCTGGTAGTGTGTGCTTACAGCTCAGAAAGCCAACCATATCTTGGGCTGCATCAAAAGAAGTACAACCAGCAGGTCAAAGAAGGTGATTCTGTCTCCCTACTCTGCTCTTGTGACACCCCACTTGGAGTACTTCATATAGTAGTTCTGGTGTCCTCAACATAAGAGGGACAAGTCCAGAGGAGAGCCATGACAGGGTGACTGGAGCACTTCCTGTATGAAGAAAATTGGGGCTGTTCAGCCTGGAGAAGAGAAGGCTGTGTGGAGACCTCATAGCAGCCTTCCAGTATCTGAAGGGGAGCTACAATGATTCTGGAGAGGGACTCTTCATCAGGAACTGTAGCGATAGGACAAGGGGTGATGGGTTCAGACTTAAACAGGGGAAGTTCAGGTTAGATATAAGTAAGATTAAGTAAAATAAAAATAGCTTCTGCTCCCTCCTGCTCCTGAAAGCTTCTGTGCTTTCAGGAAAAAAAAAAAAAAAAAAAAAAAAAAAAAAAAGTAAATTTTCATTAAATAATTATTTAAAAAAATACATTATTTATTTTACATTATACACGTATATTCTTCACTGTGAGGGTGGAGGCACTGGAACTGGTTGCCCAAGGAAGTTGTGAATGCTTCATCCTTGGCAGTCTTCAAGGCCAGGTTGGATGAGGCCTTGGGTGACATGATTTAGTGTGTGGTGACCCTGCCCCTGGCAGGGGTTTTGGAACTACATGATCTTAAGGTCCTTTCCAATTCTATGATTCTATACACAAGCACACATGTTGTAATGGACAGCCAGTCTACAGTGATCGTTCATAATAGGTCCAAAAAGACTGTGTTTCTTAGAGGCTTGTTCAGCCAGATCTTGAAAATTCCAAGGAAAGAGGTTTCACAACACCTCTGGACAATGTGTTCCAGTATTTAACCACCTTCATGGTAAAAAAAAAAAGAAAAAAGTAATCAATAAAACCAAACCAAGAAAAAAAAACCCAAACAAAAAAATCCCCATGTCCTGGGTTCAGCAGTAGCAGTCATGTTTCTCCTCCTTGGTAGCTGGTGCAGTGCAGTGTTTTGACTTTCGGCTCGGGAACAGAGCTGATAGAGATGTTTTGGTTTGGCCAAGGACTTTGTGAGCCTCATGCTCTGCCAGGGAGGAGGGGAAGCCAGGAGTAAGCAGAGACAGGACACCTGACCCAAACTGACCAAAGAGCTATTCCATACCACAGCACGTCATGCCCAGGATGTAACTGGGAGTTAGCCGGAAGGGCTGGGAGACTGCAGGGTTGGAGGAGGTATCGGTCGGAGCTTGGTCGGGCTTGGGGGACGAGTTATCGGTCAGTGGGTGGTGAGGTGTTGTATTCTGTTCCCTTGTTATTTCCTTTATCATTATTATCATTGGTGGTAGCAGTAGTGATTTGTGTTATACCTTAGTTACTAAACTGTTCTTATCTCAACCCGTGGGAGTTGCATTCTTTTGATTCTCCTCTCCGTCCCTCCGAGAGCAGGGGGAGGGCAAGAAAGGGGGGGAAGTGAGCGAACGAATTACCTGACTGGGTTTAAACCACGACACCCCACCCAAAAAATACCCCCAAAACAACCCAATCCCAAAACATACTATCTTGTATCTAATCAGAATTTCTCATGTTCCAAGTTGTATCCATTGTTTTCTGTTCTACTACTCTAAACCTCTGAGGAGAGTGTGATTCCTACTTTTCTGTGCCTTTCCATTAGACATTTGAAAATCAGTTACTACACATTTAGTTCATTTTTTAAATGGAAAGTCAAGGCCAATGATGATAATAATTTTCGGAGTGTCCAGACTTGCACAGGAAGGATCCAGTAAGTTATGCAACAGTGGGTCACTGTAAGTACCTTGAAGGGAAAAATGATAATTCTTTAAGGATAAAAGAGACACTAAACCAGAAGTACAGGAGAAATTGTCAGTAAGTTAACCAGCAGTGAAATGGAAAATATCTTAAAAATATTTTCAATTCAGAAGCATGGTGCAAAACTTGCATTTTAAGAACTTTTTTATACATTAAGTTTAAAAATTAAAGAAGACTCTCTATTTCAAAATGCAAATCATGACCATAATAGGAAGAGGCTGTGAAAGTGGTAAACAAGAGTCCTTTGTTAGAAACAAATCAAGAGACTTTTCACAACACAGTGAAAAGGTTGTGCTTGAGGAACTACTATCTGTGGAAGGCAGATCACCAGCCAGGACTCAGACATGGTGACAACTGGAATGAGTTTCCCATCTTCTCTGAGCTCATGGTCTTGGCCACAGCTGGACCAAAGAGCCAGGCACCTTGCCTGGTGTGAGTGTACATGCTCTACAGAAGACTTTTATGCAGCATAAAATCAAAATCTTATAATTTAAGTTACAGGAAGAGTTTACCTTAGGGTCTGCTTTGAAAAACAAAAACCAAACAAACATGAAAGGAACAAGATTGTACTGCATTTGGCTGACATCACATTAAACAGTTTTGAGAATTATGTAACAGGCACTGCTTTCCCTTAGCATGCTTCACCTCCTGGTGCCACAGACGCATATTGGCATGTGACACATACCAGGGGCTTTATGCCCTTATTCTAGTAACCAGCAGAAGAAAATAAAATAGATCAGATAACTTGAAATAATAATTTAAAAAAATAATCCTCTGTTATTCATTGCCAAATGGAGGCAGCCTAACAAGTGATTTGTGAAAGTAACAAAAACCCCTACAAATGTGTTTTCTTAAAATAGTGGAGACTTGAAGACAGGAATTGTGTCGAAGGGCCATAGCAGCACTCATAGAGTCCAGAAATGATCCATGGCCAAGAATTACACAGTATGGATACCACCAGTCTGCCCTAGAGAGTGTTATCCCTGTTGGGGTGAGATTAATAGGGACTACGGACATGAGCCTGTCCATCCTTCCCCTTCCTTATATAATTCCACAGTCACTTTCAGCATCTGTCGTCACAGTGAGTTATACCATTGTTTTGTATCTAGACCATTTAATAATAGGGTGAACTGACTTTCATTAGCAGGATAATCTTGAAAGATTATTGCTATCTTTTACTTTTTCCTGAAAATAGGGAAATTGCTTGGTATTCATAGGCAGCTGGAGGCTCTTTGTTTGGAAGAATAACAAGACTAGTGTTTCCAAGTCTGTGTTAATGAATAATGCTATCTATCTGCAATGGAGTACTCTTCCTTGAATTTTGTTTCTACAGAGAGAGTTGATGTTTTGCAGTTCAAAGATTACAGGATGAAAGAATTCCTGCCTACATAGATGAAGATAACAACTTCTTTGTAGAAGATGATGAGCTATGGGTTCCTTTTTAAATTTCTTGGAAAATTATCTCATGTCAGAAACTCTTTGAAGAAACTATTCTCAGAAGGCTTGAAAATGCTGTTACTTAGATTCTTCTATCAAGGATATCTTCCTAGTAAATACACAGATGATAATAATCTATGCCATAAATTGAACAGGCTTTCAAGCTGTTGTAACAACATATGAAGCCTTGGAGAAGGAAGGAATCATTTCTTATGAATGATTCAGACACTACTGAATCACAGGACAAAACTTATGGACATCTTATCAAGGAATATCTATGCCAGTTGCATTTCCGAGTATACTGATATCTTTCAGAAATTGCAAGCAGACAGCTCTCAACCCTAACATCAGCAGAGGAACACTTAAATGCTTTTGAGGAATACTACCTACCTTTCCACAGCATGATCAGTCAGCTACTTTAGTATTTTAGAATTATGTTAAAAATATCACTCTGTGAGTGCTTCTATTCTGCTACAGGTGCAACATTCCATACTTCCCCGGGCTACACATGTACGCAGCGTACATTTACTCCACAGCACTTTTATACTGCTTGACTTCATCAGCTTCACACTAATATCCCCCTGAAGCATTTCTCTCATTTTCTTTCTCTTTAGCTTTGCTGATACAGTGGCAGGCACATCTCATAAGGCAATCACATTCGAGGGATGATGATGTAAAAAGTAAATCACAGTAGACTAATGGTAGATTTGCAGTGAGGAAAAATACGCTAATACTTCTCCAAGGTGTCATTCCAGACCTGGTCAAACAAAAAAACATTTTACTCAATGGAAAGTTTTCTTATAGACACCTCTAAATTTTCTGCCAGTAGGAGATTTTTTGGCTAACACAAATCTTTTCCTGCTATTTGATATTAGTAGAATCTGTCAAGAAGCACTCAGTGGATATAAAAGTCAAACCAAGTTCCAAGATATTGTTGCGTATACTAATGTTGCTCTAGTTAAGTGAAGAAAGAGAAAGTGAATACTTCAAAAGCCTAGAGATTTTCCTGAGATACTTGTTGCTGTAGGCTGCAGTAGCATCTGAACCAGTACTTGCAGAGTGTCAGGGAAACTGTCCTGCCAAAGTAAAAAAGCTAAGACATTCCTGCAACACCAACAGTTTCCCACGAGGTGTTTGGGCAGGTTTCTCAAAATAGTACACAAGAATTTTATACATGTGAACAGCATGTTGCATGTTATTTGCAGTATTTTGTCAGATCACTAGATACTTACACTATGAAAGCTTCAAATAACCATCTGAACCTTTGGTGGTGCAAATATTTTTCATTATTCATTACCTAATGGAGGTATAGTAACAAATGATACTGTGTCTGTGAACAATTTTGTAAAAGTACCAAAAGAAAAAGGAAACTTCTTCTGGAACCTGATATTTAATTATTTATTTTAAAACCAGACCTCTCAGTAGTATGAGTTGCGTAAGGATTTCCAGCAAAACAGCATAATATTTTTGTACACCTTTTCATGTTTATTCTATTGCTAATTCAACCTTTGCTTATAATTCATTCCACAGTATTCATCAGAATGAATTATTGACATGTGGGAAAATATTCACTGAATTGCTTAGAAATGAAACATGAATTATTCTGAAAGTTTTATACCTGCAGATGAAACAGATACCTGCAGCAGCTATTGCAAATTTATGATGAAATGTCAATTTCTTAATTGAATACTTGCTCACATCATTCAGTAGTTGAAAAAACTAAAATAAATACTGAAAATTAATGAAATATTTCATCACATTAATAATTTTTAAATGTTCTGAAGCAGTCATAACTGTAGAAAATAAAAAAAAGTGCTAATGGAACATTGAAATTATTTTAGAGTCTGATAAGTATCATTCACATATGTGACAATGTTGTTTTATTGTTTATGCACTTTGTTTTGAACAAAATATCTTACATAGTATCACCTAGCTAGTACATGATCAAGACATGACTGAAAAGAGCCTGAAATGCCAAAACGTTTTAAAATAGAAGCATTTATTGTGAAGAGGAAAGCAGTATGCAGAATGATACTGCCAATTTGATTCTACAATATTTCCAAGAACACCACAAATAACAGGGTTTGAAATATGAAAATGAAATTGCCTGAAATAGAAATACTAAAACACAGCACGTTCCCTTACATAAGGTGAACCAAAGAAATGAACTTCATGAATGTCCAGTTGACTATGTATCAATTTTCTAAATGTAATCAGATTCTGTTTTGGAGAGAAGTAATGGTCACTTTTTCAATTTAATTTATTAATATATTTGAAAAATATAGATCATTCAGTCACCTCCACAATCATTGCCTGCATCCTGTATCTAACTTCAGACAAAACAACGCTAAAAACATATATATTAAGAATAATGTCAGTTATATAGCATTTTTATGGTGAGGCAGTTAATGTTTTCTGCCAAGCACAGCTATTCAGAGAGAGACAATGACATCTGCAGCAACAGGGAAGTATAAAGAGTGCAGTCTTTCTTGCTATTGCCTTCTTGCTAACACTTACATTACTGGAAATGGAAAGATATTACAGCTATCATAATGAGGTACAAAATTCTTCAAAAGGAGGTTAACCAAACCAGTTAGAGTTAAGACTGAGTTTCATAAGACAGTGTGCTGCAATTCAGTTTACTCATTCACCTGCAACAAGAGTTGAGTGCATTGAGTGTAGGCTCAGTGACCAGCTAAAAAATACGTTCTTGCCTCTAAGTTAACAAAGGACAAAAAAAAAACCTTTTATTTCTTAATGTTAATATAGATATATAATTCCTGATTCATTTTGCCATGACCAGATGCTTAGTATTATACAGTCAGATATCTGCACATTTTATAGTACTATGTGGAAAGAGGGAAATACCAGAGAAAATGAAGAAAACATGGTGAGATAAAGCTCATAAAATTCTAAGGAGTCTACTAAATTTCTCCTATCTAATTGGTCTAGGATCTAGGATCCTTTAAGTTGCCTTATGTTGCTGCACATGGGCACCCTGGGGAGATACCCACAGGGCTCCACCCCATCTGGGCCCCCAAGTTCCAGAACCGAGGTCACCATGGTGTTTGGTACTAACCTGGTGCTGGCCTGGCAATGGCCCCAGTGCCTGCACGGATGGTGCTGCGAGTGGCAGCACCAGGGGCACTGGGGGTGCTTCCTTCTTGTGGAGGAGTGCTCCTGTTGTATTTTTCCACAAGTTTTCCACACATGTGTCTTCCCCCAGCCCTGTCAGAATGGGGCAGTGGCTCTGCTGCTGCGGGTCCAGGTGGGTTCCCCCACAGCTCAAGGATGCACCAGCAGAGCCAGTCCCTGCAACAGCCGCCTTGCTCATGCCCGATGCCATCTGTCCTGCAGAGATGACCGTTGCCCTGACCAGCAGTGTGAGCCTGACCCGGCATTGCCTGAGCCACTTCTCAGGGAGCGTGTGCGGGTGACCCAGGGACATGGCCAGAGGAAGAAGAGAGACCTCCTCCTCTTCAGAGACACCGTGGTAATCACCAAGACCAAGTAAGACAGCCAGAGCCCAGCTGCCTTTCTTACCAAGCCCTGGCCCTGGCACCAGGGCACCAGAGCAGAGACAGCCAAGGAGCAGCCCCAGGCCCCTGGCACCCTGGTGCTGGCTGCACCTGTGGCCATGCCCATGGCAGGCAGGCACTAGAGGGGAGCCAGCGGGCTCGGCCACCTCCAGCTCACTCCCTGCTGCTCCTCTCTACAGATGTGGCAGCAACCCGTGCCCACTGCTGTGCCTGGCCCTGGGCCTGCTCCAGGTGCTGAGCAACGGGAAAGGCTCATCTGGCGATGCTGCCAAAGAGAAGGAGGAAGGGAAGGCCTCCAGCTCCCTTGTCTTCCTCTGGCCCTGCAGCTCCTGTGTCATCACCTTGTGGTGAGTCTCAGTGCAATGCCCCACCAGAGGGGTGGGCAGCACCTCTGCTGTGCCCCACGGGGCATCATCCACTGCGGCACAGCAGGCACTGAGGCTGTTTCTCCTCTCTTTTGGCAGCTCCCGAGTAGTGAAGGAACTCTGAGTCAGCACCCTCCTTGGGTAAGCCCTATCTGGCACTGCAGCCTGGACTGCCTGGGCTCCCATCATGGGGGGATGCTCCATAAGTGGCATCCGAATTATGATGAAACATCTCTGTTGATTTGGGCAGAGTTGCCCCCACTGCGGAGTGGGCACATCTGCTGAAGCTGCATCATCCAGCTGTGCCAGCTAACCGTTGCCCAGCCCCATCCTCAGCACCGCTGCTGCTCCCGCTCCACTGCCAGGCGGTCATGGCTGTTTCTGGCAGTGTGGAAGCACTCCCCAGGCTGGCAGCAGAAGGAAGAGCTGGCTTGAGTCTCACACAGCTCTTTCTCTCCCCCTTCCCTGTGCACAGACCACCCGAAGGAGTTCGGGGAGCCTGGGTGACCCAGCTGCCGTCCATCAGGATGGTGCTGAAGGAGCTGAGTGGCCGCCATGCTGTGAGTGTCCCTCCTGCCTCTGCTTTGCCTGCAGAGGCTGCCGCAACCCAGCACCAGCTGCATTGCTCCTCACCTTCTGCTCTTTTCCCCTTGCCCAGGGGACGACACTGGATGCCAGCAGCCTGGAGAAGCTGCTCCAGCTCCAGGCCCAGGTCAGGGTCACTTGCAGTGTAATCTCACCCATCCCAACCTCTCACACACAGCCAGCAGCTGATGCATCTCTCCAGGGAGCCTTTCTGCTGTGTGGCTCCTTGGTGAGTGCAGCCCATTTCTTGCAGGCTGGTGGCAGGCAGCTGCCAGTTCCTGTCCTCTCCAGCAGTGAAGGCAGACGTGGCCACGCGGATGGTGAACAGCAGAGGAGCTTTTCTGGGGAGAAAATGTAATACTGCCTAGCTTTGCTTGGTTCAAGGTAATCATGGCTTCAGCTGTCTAACAATACCATTGAATGGAAAGGTTCCCAGGCTCTTCACACCACACCAGGAAGGAAAGAGCAACCTGGGAAGAGGGCAGCGATGGGCCACTGTGCTGGAAGACCAAAACTGAGCTGTCAGGGATAGGCAACTGAAGAAATTCAAGCAGGGGAAGAACAAGGCACCCAGGTGTGTAGCATAGACTGTGTTCCATCTTTTGGAGCTTTCAGCATAGGAAACATTCCTGAGGTGCACAGGATGGTCCTGTACAGGAGGCATGCACCTGCCCTTGGAGGAACATATATGTCTGGAGAAACATACTACTGCAGCATTGCCTGCTAGCCTGTGATTTTAGTATGGCAGAGAGAGGGATGCTGATGCTTGGGTTTTGGAAAGGACCATATCCCAGCTTCCAAGGGCTCCCTGCCGAGTCCTACCACCTGGCAAGGGGGCACTGCACATCTCTGTCAACTTCCTGTGCTCTGAGGGTATTACATGTATTGAGAAGGGACAAAAGCAACACTGTAGTTGCCAGTTAGGACCCAGTAATGAGCCTCTCTACTGTGCTAGCAATGACCTCTTTTACAGCATACTTCCAAAAAACCCAGGAGCCAAGTCCCTCCTGCTCCTGCCCTCATGGCTTCATCAGTGCTTTCTGACTCTGCCCTTGTAGGTGCCCATTTACTGCTTTGAATTCCCCTTATGCGCTCTGCTGCCTGGGCTTGGAGTTCCACCCTGTGGCCCCAGCACCACCTCGGCATCTGTCTTGGGTTCAGCAGTAGCAGTCATGTTTCTCCTTCTTGGTAGCTGATGCAGTGCAGTGTTTTGACTTTCGGCCTGGGAACAGAGCTGATAGCGATGTTTTGGTTTGGCCAAGGACTTTGTGAGCCTCATGCTCTGCCAGGGAGGAGGGGAAGCCAGGAGGAAGTAGAGACAGGACACCTGACCCAAACTGACCAAAGAGGTATTCCATACCACAGCACATCATGCTCAGGATGTAACTGGGAGTTAGCCTGAAGGGCTGGGAGACGGCAGGGTTGGAGGAGGTATGAGTCAATGCT
The DNA here is from genome assembly GCF_028554395.1 of Pezoporus wallicus. Taxonomy (NCBI): domain Eukaryota; kingdom Metazoa; phylum Chordata; class Aves; order Psittaciformes; family Psittacidae; genus Pezoporus; species Pezoporus wallicus. Next base: position 314,139 of record NW_026638964.1, on the reverse strand, counting down.
TGGTCGGGCCTGGGGAGCAAGTTATCGGTCGGCTGGTGGTGAGGTGTTGTATTCTCTTCCCTTGCTATTTCCTTTATCATTGTTATTATTGGTGGTAGCAGTAGTGATTTGTGTTATACCTTAGTTACTAAACTGTTCTTATCTCAACCCGTGGGAGTTGCATTCTTTTTGATTCTCCTCTCCATCCCTCTGGGAGCAGGGGGAGGGAAAGAAGGGGGGAAGTGAGTGAACGAGTTACCTGACTGGGTTTAAACCACGACAGCAGCGGCGAGGACAGAGCCACCATGTCCTTCTGCTCTGGATAGAAGGTTCCACCACCTCGCCCCGGAGCCAGAGCAGCGCCCTCAGACCCATCCCAGCCCTCGCAGGAGGCCTTGCTGGCTCATTCCTCAGCCCCGCCAGAAAACGCCCACCCACTGGAGTATCTCCCCAAGTGGGGAGCTGGCCTCTGGACTTCAGCTTACCACATTCACTGCCACATTTGTTACTATCATTGTTGCTACGGTGGTTACTAGGTTTGTTAGTACACTTGTTACTGTGTTTTTAACTATGTTTATTAGTCTATTACTATGTCTTTTAGAAATATATTTTAGGATATACTTTAGGATAGATTTAAGTTATAGTTCAGGAAACAAGTTATAGGATATAGGATATAGTTAGGATATAGTTTAGGAAGCATGTTATAAGTTATTTCACCCTGTGTTAGTACACACTTCATAGGATCATAGAATAGTTAGGATTAGAATAGGATAGTTAGGGTTGGAAAGGACTACTAGTAATTTCATGTTATGTCACAAGACTACTCTTTGAGCGGCTTTTCAGCTGTATTACAAAAAAAGAATTCTGCAGAATGGAAAACAGAAAAGAAAGTATACTGAGAGAGTCTTTCGATTAGGAAAGAAATGACAGAAAGATATTTATGAGTGCAGAAGGACTACTGCTGCACCTTGAAAAAGATTCAGATAAGCTCCAGAAGAGTATTGTCTACTGTTGGAATACTGCTGCAAATCTTAGAGACCTGTTAAGGTCCAGAAGTAAAGAGATACTTGCTTCGAAAAGAAAATGCACAGGCAGCAGAAAGGAGCATTGAATTGCACCGCTGTGTTTTCATTGACAACTGCTCATGGTGGACAGAGAGATGCTGAAACAAAAACAAAAGAAACAACAGCAAGGAAACAAAATAATAATAATAATAAAAAAAAACACCACATAACCAACCAAGAGCCTCCCACCCTAAATCTTATTTTGAAAAAAAAAAACAAAAAACAAAAAGCAAGCCCTCAGATCCCTCTGCACTCTGATGGGAGAAACACTGGGAAATGATAGCAGGTGTCCCAGGCATCTGCAAACAGAACTGTCACAAATCAGAGTACCAACAGAGGGATTTGTTTGTAATAGGGTTGAGTGACTGATACACGCTTATTCCCCTTGCATTTACTGGAATACATTGTGCAGACTGCCTGCAGTTCTCAGCGTTGCTTCATATGTATTATGCCTTTCTGAATTTTCTTTACCATTTCTATACAGAAATAAAGTGTCAAATGCATACCTGGCCAGTCTCTGTATTTGGATGAGTCCGTTCCCTTCTTATTCCTCTCTCTGTTTCCGGGTTTCCCTTCTCTCTCTCTCTGATACTTACCTGTCCAATAAGACAAGAAGGTCATGCAATTATTGCATTTGTATAAGCCTTTTCTTTCTCCCAGGAACTTTGTTTTTTCTCCTAAAACACCTGAGGAGACATTTGCATCCAAGAAAAGGTCTTGACAAGGAAAGAACTTGAGTATGTTGCTGCTGCTTCTAATCTAAGAAACAAAAGCACTACTTTTGCCCAGAAGGCCACTGGTCAGTATTTCTGTGATCTTGCTATGCTTCCATTCCATCTTTCTTCATATTCAGTATCAAAGCCCCAAACCTCTTGGCCGTGTTTCCATACCACAGACTCTTTTAGGAAGAGAATAGTTTAAAGAGTATAGGGACCTTCTGCTTATGGAAAGATTAATTTTTGTCTCCTGTGAATGCTCCACCCCTGGAGGTCTTCAAGGCCAAGTTGGACAGAGCTTTGGGTGACATGATCTAGTGTGAGGTACCCCTGCCCATGGTAGGGGTGTTGGAACTTGATGATCTTAAGGTCCTTTCCAATCCTAACCATTGTATGATCCTACAAAAAAAAAGTGAATATATGGTACTGAGTCTGATCTTTTAGAAATAAATAAGGAATTTCAAGAATACAGTGGCCAGTCAGACCTTTCTTTAAACATTAGATTGTCTTGGGAATTTTTCAATGACTGTTTCTTTCATTATATCACACGGATGTACCAAGTCAGAAAATATTTATAGGAATATATATTTTATATTAAAAAGATGTTGGAAATTGTTTTTTTTTAATAAAATTAATTATCTGGTGAGAGAAAGGGACAGAAGTGACTCCAAAAAGCCAACTGTTATTGGACAGCCACTTTCAGCAAGGATGTGGAAGTTTGAACCTACCCTAAAACTTAGCTAAAGAATCATATCTAGTTCAATTTCATATCCAGTTAAAAATTCAAGTGGATGGGCATCAGAGTCTCTATAAAGTCTTCATAAAGACCATAGTTTGAAGATCAAGCCGTTCAGTTAGTGTATAACATTTCAAGACTTCTCATTCATAAGGCAAATCAAAAGTGGTAACAGTGTCTCCTGGACAATGGATTATTAAAATGAGAGTCCAAGGTCTTACCCACACCTCAAGACCAGCTGTCACTAACTTGATGAGATAATTGCTACACAGGGCCTCCTAAATACCTTATCTGTTTATCCTAAAGAGAGTTAGGCAGTGTTGCCCAAAACAGAGTGAGGAAGTGACCCATGATACTTCAGGCCATCAGGGCAGAGATGCAACATACAGATGGGCCCGTGATCGAGGGGTGGACTTAACAATGGACAGTATTGCCCAGGTTATTCATGAGTGTGAAACATGTGCTGCAATCAAGCAAGCCAAACGGTTAAAGCCTCTTTGGTATGGAGGACAATGGCTGAAGTATAAATATGGGGAGACCTGGCAAATTGATTATATCACACTCCCATCAACCCACCAAGGCAAACACCATGTGCTTACCATGGTGGAAGCAACCACCGGATGAATGGAAACATAAGCTGTGCCCCACGCTGCTGCCCGGAACACTATCCTGGGCCTTGAGAAACAGATTTTGTGGCGACACGGCACCCCAGAGGGAATTGAATCAGACGCCAAAAGGAACTGTCATGGTTTAAGCCCAGCTGGCAATCCAGAACCAGGCAGCCACTCACTCACTTCTCCCCTGCACTTCCTCCCCTGACTCCTGGAGGGATGGGGAAGAGAACAGAAAGAATGTAACTCCCATGGGTAGAGATAAGAACAGTCTAGTAACTAAAGTATAACACAAAACCACTACTGCTACCACCAATAATAAGTAAAACCCCAAAACCGTACAGGATGTTGAGAACAAAGGATGAATAAAAGCTAAAGTTCCCATACCCTTACTCCAGTAAGGGGCAGCGAGACAGGGGCAGCAAGGGAGTTGAAACATGTTCCCTCATCCCTATGAATGTTTTCTATCTATTAGAGCAAACTGAAGCAAACTGGAATGAATGATCTGGAGCACCCAAGTCGACCAAGACTCCATCCAGCCTGGCCTTAAACACTGTCAGGGATGGAGCATTCACAGCTTCCCTGGCAATCCATTCCAATGCCTCACCACCCTCACAGTAAAGAACTTCCTCCTTATACCTAACCTAAATTTCCCCTGTTAAAGCTTGAACCCATTACCACTTGTCCTATCACTACAGTCCCTGTAGAAGAATCCCTCTCTGGCATCCTTGTAGGCCTCCTTCAGATATTGGAAGGCTGCTATGTGGTCTCCATGCAGCCTTCCCTTCTCCAAGCTGAACAGCCCCAACTTGCTCAGCCTGTCTTCATACGGGAGGTTCTCCATTCCCCCGATCATCCTTGTGGCCCTCCTCTGGACTTGCTCCAAAAGCTCCATGTCCTTCTTGTGTTGAGGACACCAGAATGGTACACAGTACTCCAAGTAAGGATCAAAACCAACATCAACAAAGACCTGCTTTGGTACTGCTTTCGTATAAGCACTACTTAGGTGCTGCTTATGCAAGTCAATTCAGCCTTCTTATCCTTGCCCCACCCATTCCAGTATCTCAAGAGACCTTCTGGCCATTGTAATACACTGTGCCTCTTAACAGAGGTCTTGTGCAGAGAGCAGCACGTGTGCCCCATGAGAGAGTTTTAGGAAAAAAAACTAAAATAAAATGGTGAGAATGAAGTAAATGCACCTGTGCATGTATTTGGATTTGCCTGGCCCTATAAAGCCAGTGTTGGCTGCAGGTTCTAGCTGGACCAGTAAAAAACTCAAGCTTAGTGAAGTAGACAATAGGGACTGACAGAGACAAAGGGAAATGTCTTCTGTTCACATACCAGCTAGTCTTGCTGGGGGAACACTTGGTGGCTCCCTAAACACTATAATTTGGTGCTTTTTAAATTAATCCCATAGTAAACTAGTACCGCACAATGAACTAGCTGTGATCAGGCATTTTGCTATGGGCACAACCTATTGCTTTCAGAACGTTAATTTACCAGAAGCTATGTCTGGAATTCAATCTGGAATTAAAAAGAAAGCAGGAGTAACAGGTGGAACTTTGTATTTACTGTTTCATAACTAATTTTAAAAGTGTCTTCAATTCAGAAGATGTCTTATATTATTAGAAATGTCACATATTAATATGGTTTCTTAAATAACCAGTGTTTATAAGATATTGCCAAACATTAGGCATGCCCATTTTTAAAATGTCAAAAACTTCCTTAAACAAGTACTTTACACTGTGTTTCTTGAAGCTTGAGAAATGGAGATAGTTAGAACAAAGAAGAGGAAAGAAGAGTCCTTTAGACCCAAAGTTTGCTCTGAACTGCACAAGCTACAAAACTGTATGGAGAATGCTCCCATTAGGTCTCAGCTGTGGTGATACAGAATGAAAATCTCCTTGGTAGAAGAGGGAACTAAAACTAGGGTGGGATTCAGCTCACTCTAACTGCTGTGTCTGTTTAGACTAGGTGTCCACACAGCCATTATAGTGAGTGGATATCAAGTGGCTTGATGCAGTAGCCTACCCACTGGCATCATTTGGGTACAATCTGAGATTCTATAGGTATGTCATCTGGCTTCCAGATGTCCCTTCTGAAGTGCAAGTTTGTACATAGGTCCTATGTCATACCTGCTAGGCTTTAGGCGCTAGTTTCATTAGGGCATCCTAAATGGCATTAAGTTGCCCATGTCTAGGAAATGGAAATGAGGCCCTTGTCAATCCAGTCATTTAAGGTGTCCTAAAGTTATCTACATTTAGGACAGAACTAACAGCTTTTTACTCTATTACCTATAATGGCACCTTTGCAAATTTACTGTCGATATCTGCAGCATAATTATCTGAAGTCAGAGGAGCTGAATCCCAGCCTGGGTATCTCGTGTTGGAGTGGGTGGTCTCAGCATCGCTGGCTAGGTCTAGAAGACAAGCCTTTACTACTCTCTCTCATGTCAAGGCTGACTAGTAGTGTTCCCAGACTACATCTCCAGGATCCATCTGTCATGTGTGATGGGAAAGAGCAATGTTTTATCTGTAGAGTCACCAGGGAGAAATTTAAGTTCTTGGAGAGATTACTACCAAAAACTTGGATGTTGTCAAATTATGTATGTCACCATGGAAGAAAAATAAAATGTTTCAAGCAATCACTTGGAGTTGCATGGCAAAACCTCATTCCCATCACACTTCACCAATTTCTCTTGACAGTCTTGAAGTTATGCAGACAAGCTTTACTGTTCGTGGTGCAGAATGGTGAGAGAACATCACTGCTCAGGAGGGCCCAACAGGCTGTTCAAGAGGGATAGGCAGGGCAGGAGAGGTGGAGGAATTGCACTCTGTGCAAGGGAGAAGTTGAACTTTAAAGCCCTTACTCTCAGGGATGATGCATTTGAAAACCTGATGGTTAGGAGCTAGGGAACAGAAAACAAAGAATATGTCCTTGTGGATGTCTGCTATCAATTACACTGTCCTGGGTTCAGCTGTAAACAGTTATTTTCCTCCTTAGTAGCTGGTGCAGTGCTGTGTTTTTAGCTTTAGTCTGAGAACAATGCTGATAACTCACCAATGTTTTAGTTGTTGCTAAGTAGTGCTTACTCTGATCAAGGACTTTTCAGTCTCTCGTGTTCTGCCAGTGAGGAGAGGCACAAGAAGCTGGGAGGAAGCAGAGACAGGACACCTGACCTGAACTATCCAAAGAGTTGTTCCATACCACAGCATGTCATGCTCATTATATAAACTGGGGGGCTTTCAGTGAATACTCAGAAAATGTCAGAGTAATTCAGTGCTCATTTTCTGTAACAATGTGAAGTATTTTATAAGTATTAAAATGTGGCATTCTTCTGCTGCTATAGTAGTAATATGAAGCCTTTAGGACAGCATTAAACTAATCTAACTTTCAATATCTACAATGAAATGAAAAGAAACGTGTGTCTGTTTCCCTATTTTGTTGATAACTGGAACATAAAGCTAGTGTTCATATGTCTAATCATAGGCATCTCATCTCATTTTACATGCTGCAGTTTAAGGACCTCCTGCATGACCTCTGCCAAATACAGACACTTAGGTGCATCATGGTCTTATCAAAGTGGAGGCTGGCTAACTAAACTCTGCAGGTATGAAAATTATAGCAGTCCATGTACAAGATATAATTTTATCACATAGCTTACAATGGAATACAGCAATCTTCTTGTCTTTCTGTTCTTCTTTCTGTACCTTTGATCCAGAGGCATGAAACAAAAGAAAATGATTCTGGCTTTCTTCTGAAAACAGGGGAAGTCCTTGACCTTTTCCTTACCTTCTGTAACCTTTTTTTTTTTTTAAATATAGGAAAAAACACATAAGCAATCTTTATACCAGAGACTAGAATTCCTGTCTTCATAGATAAGTGAATTATATTGCCTTCCACTTCATGAAGTTTACATTTTCAGCTGATTAGTAGCCTAATTTGAATACAGGACACTAAAGCACTCCTATCCTAATTATTATATTTTCTTCCTAGTGCTATTTTTGCACTTGTATTAAGCAGTCATTAAAGATCATTGTAGGAAGCAGTCTTTGGAAGCCTATTTATGCACATATACGAAGCAGTAGGTAAGTAACAATCTAGAAAGCACCTTCCTGTTTCATAAGCCTGGATTCACACTCATGCTTGCTTCCAGCTCACCTAGCCCTGCAAATGTTGCACTTACGGTCCCATGGCAATTTAGCACTAAAAAAGGCAAATTAGAGATTATCCTTCTAAATCGATCAATAGAAAGATGGCAAGAATGATTGATGAAAGAAATACTTTACTTGGATTCAAATTTCTTCAGTATTTGAAGAATATAAATTTCAAACTGTTCTAGGTCTCATTTAGATGAAGTTAACTTTCTTTATAGCAACCTGCATGACATTATGTTTTGGATTTGTGAGTAAAATTGTGTTGACAACACACCAGTGTTTTGTTATTATTAAATTAAATTAATATCATTAATATTTAGAGCTGTGCATTTGTATCATCAAGGCTTTCTCTGTTTCTTATTCTGCCCCCTTCCATAGGAGTACTCCATGCCATATAACATCATACCCAAAAAAAAAACAAATGAAAAAAAAGGGGGCAGAGAACGCCTTCCAAGGGAGCTGTTGCTCAGAGGCTGGCTGGGTATCAGTCTGCTTGTGGGAGGTGGTGAATTGCTTCTTTGTTTTTTTGTTGTTTTGTTGTTTTTTCTAGATTTTCACTTCTTGAATTGTCTTTATGTCAGCCTACAAGTTTTCTTGGTTTTCAAGTTTTCACTGCACCAGTTACTAAGAAGGAGAAAAATGATTGCTACTGCTGAACCCAGGACATGCTGTTCCCATTTTCTCCCACATCTGCCTGTGGGCAGAAGAATGAGCAAGCCTCTCTGTGGGAGCTTAACTGCTCACCAGTGTCAACACACAACACAAACCTCTTTGCTTGCTTGGCAGTCCAAGAGCTCCAGATAAGACCCAATATAATGTACCTAGGTGTATGTATTGGAGAGAGAAAAGAGAGAGGGAAAGTCAGCAACAACACTGTCATTGAGTAGTTCTATTGCTCCTGCTCTTGTTCGTAATGAAGAATCCTACCCTACCTGAGAGAATTGGATTTCAGAAATAGCCCTCTTGAGCCTTTGCGTAGTATCAAAGCTTGAAGAATGTGACTCCTAAAGATCTTAGAATCAAATAGAAATTTAAATCAGACTTCTAAATGTCCCACCCACGAACTGGGAACTTACTTCTCTGTTATATTTGTTTATTTATTTACTTTTTATTTCTTTTACCATCATTTTCTTCATTCCTACTGAGGCTGCTAGCAAGTAACAGCTGGTGACATTTGTGTCTGAGTCCATATCCTTGTATTTTTATCAGCTAGAGCAGCAGACCTAATGATTCGTTACTCAGTCATATGCACCTAGTACAAGAAGTCCAGAATCCAAAGCCTAGCCTCAACCATCATATTGCCTCCATCTGTTAACTGTTCACCCAAATATCTTGTGATCTTATTTCATTAGTCTTCACTTTTATTAGATGTCCTGGGTTCAGCAGTAGCAGTCATTTTCCTCCTTCTTGGTAGCTGGTGCAGTGCAGTGTTTTGGCTTGGGAACAGAGCTGATAGCGATGTTTTGGTTTGGCCAAGGACTTTGTGAGCCTCATGCTCTGCCAGGGAGGAGGGGAAGCCAGGAGGAAGGAGAGATGGGGCACCTGACCCAGGCTAGCCAAAGAAGGATTCCATACCACAGCATGTCATGCCCGGGGTGGGGGGTAACTGGGAGTTCCCCGGAAGGACACGGTCTTCCAGGGGGGACTTGTTTCTTGGCCGGTGGTATCGTATTCTCTTCCCTTGTTATTTTCTCTTTTCATTGTTGTTGTTGGTAGTAGCGGTGGTGATTTGTGTTGTACATTGGTTGCTGGACTGTTCTTGTCTCAACCCGTAGGAGTTGCACTCTTTCGATCCTCCTCCCCGTTCCTCCGGGAGCGGGGAAGGGGAGAGCCCCAGGGAGGGGGGGGCCCTCCATTGTTGTCAGCCCGGCACCACTCACTGGGAGTGAGTGAACAAGTTGCCTGACTAGGTTTAAACCACGACACCATGTGTGTAAGAATAAATTTCTCATTATTCCTCCCATACAAAAGAAAAATTTGAAGGCAAGATGAATCATTTCTCTAAGGAAACTTGGATCATAAATCAAATTAAAAAACAAAACAAACAAAAACAAAAAACAAAAAACAAAAAACAAAAACAAAAAAAAACCACAAACCTGAAATGACTTCTGAACTTAAGAAAAGGTATAAATTAATTTTCTGAATGAGACCACTTTTTTAAAGGAAATTCTAAAAAATAAAAGGTCATAATGTCAAAGTTACCAATATTAAATTTCAAGTTATAGTGAGGGTCACTTCATTAATACCAGTATATTCTTGTAATCTAAAGAGCTCAGCCACATGTACGTTAGTCTGCAGAGTGCTTATAACTGATTGGTAAAGTAAAGGAGGCAGAAGGATGTCTAGGAAGTAAGATGCCTGATATGCCTTTGGACTGGTTTTTTTTTTTTTCCTGTTTTCTCAGAACACCTTTTGATTGGCCTACTATAATGGGTACCTGTGTAGTGGGATTAAATTACCCAGCATACAGGGGGTGAAATTTCAGATATTATAAGGTATCAAAGATATCTGCACAGCACTCAGAGCCTCAGAGAGGAATTCAGCATTCTAAACAGCATATAGGTCACTCAAGATGAGCTCAAAAATGTATATTTCACTACAGTCTTACGCTTGAACAGCTGAGTCTCAACCTTCATGACTGTTCTGGAGTGAGCTGATGTACTGGGTATAACTGAGATGCAGTCAGTTTTCTTCACCACAGTACATATGATACTGTGTTTTGAATAGGTTACTAAAACAGCATTTATAACACAATGGTGTTTTTATTATTGTTGAGCAATGCTTGCACAGGGTCAAACCTATGAGCCCAAGCATCAAAACCAATCACAACTCCTCCTTTTTTCAGGTCTCTGAAATTATTCTCAAGGTATCTGCAAAATCCCTGGGTTGCCTGGATAATAGTCAAATTATTCATGTGGGAAATCCCTGCTCCCATGGCAGCTCTGGGCCCGGCTGTGCCAAACTCCACCTGCAAGCCAAAGCATGTCTGCAGCTCTCCAGCATTTTCTTCATCAATCAGTTGAATTAGGACATTCCCAGCAATGGCTTCAGCGTAACTCACATAGCCAAAGAAGCCCACCGCTATGTAAAAAGTGGCCTTCAAGGAAAAGCTAGAAACCTGCTACCATAAATATATACCAAAGGTCTAGTGCTAGTCGTGCAAGTAAGTGATTATCTTCAGGTACTAAGCCTTAAGTAGTAGTTTCCACTGTAATACTACGTTTCAAAACCAACCAGGGGCAAACGGTTTTAAACATCGTGATCAACATGACAGCGTGTTCAGCTTTGGCACCTCTTTCTGCACCCTCCAAGGATGCATGGAGCCTCTGGACCAGTCACAATGCCATTTCATCCCAGTCAGGCTGATTTCAGCCTCCAGTACTATCAACTCTTGGGATCCTCCTGTCACTCCAGAAATATAAATGGGTTCCACCCCTTGACAGCTTGATGGCATTAGGGTACACTGTGCACCGGTATCTACTAGAGCCCTATACTTCTGTGAGACTGATGTGCCAGGCCATCTGATCCACACAGTCCAGTAAATCCGATTGTCCCCTACCTCCACCTGGCTGGAAGCAGGGCACCTCTAATCCCATTTATTTTTCCTACTCTGTCCCTACCAGCAAAGAGGCTGCAGGTGCACAAGAAGAGACACAACTGGAACAACTAACCTCAACTGACCAAAGGGATATCCTAGATCATGTGATATTGTGCTACATAATAAAAGCTGGAGAAAAGAAGGAGGAAGGAGATAAATTTTGGGTTATGGATTTCAGCTTCCCACAGCTGTTACATGTGATGAGACCTTGTTTTCCAGAAAGTGGCTATCAGCCTCAGAATAAAAAATTTCATCACAAACAATTATCTTTCATAAATGGATTAAAATGAATGTTCACATTAAGGCTATATCTGTCAAAATGATCTGTCTGAGGTTAGTACACTGGATTTTCAAAAAAAAAGGTGCTATCATTCAAAACCAGCATTTTACCGTACCTTGATTAATTTGCTCCCAGAATCTCACACTTTATCCTTCATAAAGACAAATAAACAACCACTACCAGTTCCTAAAAGTAAAGCATATATAATACGCTAGAACAACATATGCCAATGTAGACAAATGAGTTTTCTTGCTGTAGGGAGACCCAGACAGGATACAAATTGCCATTGCTCAATACATCAGAACCTTTAGAAATTTTTATAACCATATTTGAATGTTATTCTATGAAATTACATGAAATAGGATTTATTGTCTGAAATACATGTCTTCAGAAACTGAGCTGAGCTTACTAAAATGTTGCATTTTTATACCTTACTGAATGAAAGATGAAAGGTCTGTGGCCTTTACAGGAATGCATTGCACACTTTCAAACCGACAACCTATAGTTCAACTGAAAAGTCTTACATCAATTAAGACAAGTTGGTTTTCAGATTTTATCACTATTATTAAAACATACACGAAATCTTGACAGAATTAAAACCGGTACATAGGGAACTGTTCCGATCATAACATTTTAGAACACATGTAAAAACATTCAAATGTTATTAAAATAGAATAACCAAACAAAAAGAGGAAACACTTTAATGCAAAGAAGGATGTAAAGAACCCAATACAAATGCAAAATGCTGTAAGATTTAACTGAAGAATCTGGAAATCTTTTGAGATGTGAAAGCTGCTTTTCATATCCCAGTGGAGAATAAAAAATAGGGGAAAAGTTTGCAGAAAGTTGATTGTGGATTGTCTAAGGAACGGCAGACATTTCGCAACCAACCCAGATGTCTTAGCCTTAAGAGATGGTGGCTATGAATAACACAGTTGAACAATGGACATGTGAGCCATCCCAGCTGTTTGGTCTTAGCCAAACTCTGAGTGAAGTTGTAAGGCCTGAACTCAAGTTACCCAGGCTGCAAGTCCTAACCTTAGGTTACTAAAGGACAGCTATGTGCAGCAGAACAAGGAACTTGGCGTTTGCTCAAGGTTAACAAGATGTAGAAGTGGTATGGGAAAACTATAAGATGTGTGCAAAAAGTAACAAATGGACAAGCTTTCAGCTAACCTATTGTCTACTTCGAAAATGTGTGGACAGCACTTTTGAGCCAATCAGAATCTATATTGGTTACATCGGCTAATCCTATAAACTATAAAAGCTGTTGATATGTATGAATAAATTTGGCAATTGCTTGATCACATTGATCACCTCTGTGTTGTCCATAACTCCCACGTCAGTTGACAAAAAGGAAGAAGAGATAGTAGGCAATGTTATTTTTAACCTACAAGGGGAAGGAAGAAAGAGTATGTAACTGCCATAAAGTGGCACAATGGTAGGTTTCAGGAGAGGAAGGCTTGATAAATACACTTGTGAAAAAGCTGAAAGAGCAGTGATGTGGCAGAGCTGTTCTGCATCCTTTCTCCATTAGCTGAAGGACAAATACATAGGAGACCAATTTGGCAGGCCAGACCTAGCAGAAAGTAATATGGGTCATCAGAAATTGATAGACTGTGACTGTTTCCAAAACTGTGCTGCTGGAGAAAAATATTCAGTTGCTGTATAGTTCTTGAAGTAACTACTTCCAACAAGTTCCATTTTTTACCTTGAGATTCTTTATGAGGCAGGAGTACATTTCTATTTACCACCAGAATTTTAGAATGTCAAGTGATGAAAATATTGCTCCCAAGCTCCCATAAAGTTACGACATCTGTTTCCTTTATTTCTTGGACTACCTAAGTATTTCTTTAGAGTTTAATTGTTTCGCTCCCTTCAGGCTAAAAGGTTCAAAACACAGAACAACTGAGGTTTGAATGAGCCTCCTCCCAGAACCAAGGTCATGCTCACTGGCCTGTATTTCCCTGAATTTTCTTTCTTGCCTTTTGTCGTGGTTTAAACCTAGTCAGGCAACTTGTTCACTCACTCCCAGTGAGTGGTGCCAGGCTGACAGCAATTGAGCCCCCCCCCCGGGCTCTCCCCTTTCCTGGAGGAACGGGGAGGAGGATCGAAAGAGTGCAACTCCTATGGGTTGAGACAAGAACAGTCCACAAACCAATGTACAACACAAATCACCACCGCTACTACCAACGACAACAATGAAAAGAGAAAATAACAAGGGAAGAAAATACGATACCACCGGCCAAGAAACGAGTCCCCCCTGGAAGCCCGTGTCCTTTCGGGGAACTCCCAGTTACCCCCCACCCCGGGCATGACATGCTGTGGTATGGAATCCTTCTTTGGTTAGCCTGGGTCAGGTGCCCCATCTCTGCTTCCTCCTGGCTTCCCCTCCTCCCTGGCAGAGCATGAGCCTCACAAAGTCCTTGGTCAGGGTAAACATCACTTAGCAAGAAGCGAAAACATCGGTTTCACCAACGCTATTACCAGGCTGGAAGTCAAAACACAGCACTGCACCAGCTACCACAAAGGAGAAACATGACTGCTACTGCTGAACCCAGGACACCTTTACAGAAGAAGAGGAGGTGGTAATGGTCCAAGAAGTGGACCATCACCGAAAGAATACATTTTAAAGATGAGGCTCATGGCTGGAAGAATATATTGACAGCTACAGTTTGGGTCAGTACTTGAGAAGTGCAAATCCACGCCTGACACAGGCAACTACTTTTTAACATAAAGTTAGTGTCAATACAATTAACAATAGTCTACTAGAGACAATTCCTTCATGCACATTCTGGCTATTCTGATTTCATTCTCAAGCACTGTCTACTCTGCGTACACAGAGTTTAGCTGCTTGGTGCTAGGATAGATGTTTCCTTAAAGGACTCAAGGATCCTTGAGTGCTGTGATAAGAAATCTGCTTGTAGATCTAAAATCTAAATGTTAATCAACAAAACAAATAAAATGGCTTTAGGATACCTTGTTTACTTCTGAACTTTCAATAGAACTCACATGTTTCAAGGCAACAAAATAAAGAAGTTCTCCCTCCTGCTTATGGATTTTATTTAAATGGTTCTGGTACCAAAACACACCAGAGGAAACATTTAGTTAATTTGCAGTGTTAAGTTACTTCTTTTTCATAAAGTGCTGTTAAAAATATTGAACAAAACAAAACCAAACAATAAGTTATCATTGTACTGGATGCTAGATTAGCAGAAACTTGTGTAAGAATCAGCCTTGTTTCTGTGGGTAGCACACATTTCTTTGGCTGACTAGTGTGCCTACCCAGGACATTTAACATAAGTCATTTCCCTTCATATTATATATTCAATTATACCTCAATCACAATATCTGGAGAGATATTTCATTTTGAAATATGGCCAGAAGTGGTGCTACCTGTCCTTTACCTAATAATGTAACAATGAGGATATCGATTAAGATTATTGGAGATCTGAGTATTGGAACAAAGAAGCTTGGAATACAAGAACTAGTTTTCAAGTTTGCTAGAATAAATTTGCATGGTAACTGGTAATTCTTCTCTCACTGTTGTTGAAGTCAAATCATCATGAGGTGAAGAATATATGTTTTATGGAAATAGAAAAAAATTGAAAGAGGAGTCAATGACATGGATAAAATCCTGTGAGGAGCTATGATTATCCATATTTTTGTATTTTTTGAGTAATTTGTATATACTTCTTCTAGGAGGAAAAAAAAAAGGGGGGGGGTGGTGGACTTGAAATATGTGGGCAGCAACATGACTGGATCAGGATCTAGGATCTTCTTTAGCTCCCCTGCCAGCAAAGTGGTTCATCAGTGGACTACAGAGAATTATTTTTGTTCCTCTATGCACAGTGTTTCAGTTTCATCAGAGAGGATAGGATAAATCACCATCACAATTAAGGGCTTTCTTTATGGCTGTGACAACTTGCTAGAGGTGAGCCAAGGAACTCTGACACTTCATTATAAGGCAGCTGTAAGCCCCATTCTCCAGCTTCTTTAGCAAGTTCTTTCACAGCCAGCAAAGTTTGCATTTCTCCTGTTATTCTTCACGAGCTTATACTCAGAAGATTTGGTTATAAACTTCAGAGGAAGGAAAGATGTTTCTGGATCGGAACAATTCTGATGTTATTCATATATTCTGAGTACCAGTGATTCCTATTGACTGCCTTTACAGAATATGCAGTTGATAAATGGGAAGCACTAAATCTCCCCAAATGTGTGCTGTGGTGTCAAGAATCATGCATGATTCTCCACATCGCAGTAAAGTAATCCCCTCTTCCCATTAACTTTGTAAGCCCAGATGTTTAGTATCTGGGCATCATAATATCTAAGTTATATTATACAGCTGCCTAATTTGTCTATCCAGTGCTGTCTGACATGAGGTATGAATCTGAAACATAAACACAGGTCCAATTGAGGAGACACAGGTACTGCAAGAAACTGTTTTTCTTCTAAGACACCAGCTGGAAACAAAGGACACCAAATAGCACAAAATGTTTATGTTTAGGGATTGTACCCAGTCCAGAGGGTGTGCTTCAGTCCACAAGTTAAAAAAACTTCTTTTCCACATGTAGCTACTTTTACGTAAGCAAGTTTGGTCAACTTTTCTGTTCACCCTGAACCAAAAATATGCATCTCCATTTGATCAGCTGATTTCCTCTCAAATCCATTCTTTATATTGATAAGATCTGTAAGGACAATAGTGGGAGGTCTGAGACCAAACTCATGGTAAGATACCTAGGGTGGCGATTTTAATATGGAAACATATACCTCACAGAGACATTACAGCTACTTTTTAATTCTCTGAGACAGCCACATAGGGATGTTAGATTTGGCATAGATTCTGTAAAAAATCTTTCTCAGGATGGATGTGCTGATATGTCTCAAAAATTATTGAATGTCTTTGTGTGACAACCACCTTCAGTCCACAGAGATGCACATCTGAAATTCTTACCATAGTCATAGCCAGACACTCCTAGAAAATTATTAATCTTCTGTATTTTAGAAGCCAACTTCTGGATGAGATTAATTATGACCTATATTTATTTAGAAAAAGAGAAATAGAAGATAACCACATTTTTTGTTAGATAAATCCCCTCTTAGCTTAGCAGGCCTTGAGTCAACCACCAAAGGAATCTCTGAAATTCACTACTACCAGAATTAATAATGTTTGTAAATTCAAAAGTTAATTTAATTATTACAATCAAACCCAAGCATTTTAACTTTTTTTTTTGAGTTAAATTCTCAACATAATTTAGCTAAGGAATCATTTCTGTATGATCATAGGTTGGCTAATTATCTTATTTTTCTTAATTTATTTTTTTTTAATGAAATACAAAGGAAGTTGCAATTTCACAACCATACTTAAAATCAAGATTATTCAAGTAGTCAGTCTGCCCAGCTAATCGGTCCATACAAGCATCTAATTCTGTTTCAGGTAGGAGGATAATGACTTTAGTTGCATGCCAAGACAATCATCAGATATATAATCATCACCAGTTCATTGTTCAGCTGCACAAAATGAAAACCTTCTGAATCTGTCTTTAATGGAGACAAATGCCTCTTTAGAACCTCCTGGATATATTTCATTCTGTCAGTTACTACATAAAAGGTTTGACTTTAATTGAAATTAACGATTAATTTCTTCTGTCCTATTCTGTACCTTCATGATGTCAATTTCAGCGCATGTTAGTGCTAGCAAAGGTTACAGTGCCACTGAATTCTTGGCATAAGGAAATAACAGTAACAAGCAAACAGTTTTGTATTTATTTAGCATATATATTTCATAATTTGGGAGATTTGCCATTTTGGCTTTGTTCGTTGTCTGTTGTTTTTTATTTGTCTTTTTTTGGGGGAGGGTGGGGGTGAGAAGTTACCCGCAAAAACTGTAACAAAACCAGAACTGTAACAGTTTCAAAAGCTTATGAGCCTTTGCTACATGTTACCCTTTCTCTTTTTTTTTTTTTTTTTTAAATTCATATTTGAAAAACATGTAGGAGAACATCCTCAAAATTTTTTTTTAAAAAAAAAAAAAAAAAAAATGCCTAAAGACACAGAAATGGTAGTAGTATGGTTACCTTTGTATCAAGAATCATTACAGTTGCAGTTACCAAAATAGGAACATGGTGTTTCTACATTAGGAGATACGGTCAATCACAGAAGCTAACTAAAGGATACTGAATGCCAGAGGCTCAGCACCTGAGAATAATTACAGATAATACTAATGAAAAGAGAAGACCTGTAAAGTTATAATTTTCAAAAGTGCTGCCTATCTGTAATAATACCAAGTAAATTTTCTGAGCACTTTCATTATTTAATAGTGAAATATTTAACAGAAATGTAAAATTTGTGTACTCAGAAGAATAATGTAAACAGTAAGATAACCAAGTAAGTTATTATATAATTTATGTATTGGGATTTCAAAAATTTCATTCACAAAAAATTTAAAAGGCACACAATATCCAGTTATCATTACATGTAAAGATCCTTTTGTATACCTGACTGGAGGGCAAAATGTTAAACTGCAATTACAGATTTCAATTGCAAAGATTTTTATCCTTAAAGAATTTGAAAACACAGTTTAATTACTTATCTAAGTAGGCAAATAACCTTTTACCTTCAACATTTGTTTTTCAGTCCATGGGAAGCAAACACGTCCTCAGTTTGTGGTGAGTTCCGAAAAAAAAAAAAAAAAAAAAAAAATCCTACTTTGCAAATACCATTTAATGCTATTTCCATTTCTCATTAAATCCACCTGTTTCTACTGTTCATTTAAAGAAATTCACTTTTTTGGTTGTCTGGCAGTAGTTTTTGGCAGTTTTTCAATTCCCAACTTAAATTACTCCAAACTCCGATGAAGGCCTGTGGTTATTTGTTTCAGGTATTACTGACAATGAAAATATTATCTGCTTCCAGATGCTGTCTCCAAAGGAGAAAAACAGCAACAGCCTTTTCTAGGAAAAGACAAACCAAGATTTCTAAAACTGGGTATCATTTAGAAGGTGAGTATTAGATTGCAAGTAGAAGAAAGAGGCTTTAGGGAAGGAAAGAATTATAATAAACTAGATAAAGCTATGAACTGAAATTCTTAAAGATGTTATACAAATTTAGAATAAAGAATGCAGTTGATAAATACAGCCATAAAACTCTGTTAGACTAGTATGGCCAGAAAATTGAACGGTTTTAAAGCTACTGTGAAAATGAGTATGAAGTAGGCTTTGTATGAAGCAAGGCATGACAAAGCTTGGTAACAGATAATGAGACAGTTGAGGCTCCTCTAGGTTCCAGTCTCCCCTCAGCAGCACATGTAAAAATCTTTTTCAACACTATCAAGATCGTGCTTAGCAGCCCAAAATAGTAATAGAGATATGTAAGGAAAGTCAGTGTCTTTGAACAATATTTGGAGTAATGATTCAATGCTCCAGTATAAAAAATAAAAATAATTACTTAGAACATTATTACGTTTCTGTTAATTCAGTTAAAGAAATAGCTTTTAAAAAATATCCATTAAGATTTCTATTTTTACTTTTAAAGTTGTACTGCCAAAACATATTTGCATACATTTAATAGTTTGAATATTATAATTGTGAGCTAAATGACAGTAATATTTGAAAAACTGCAATCAAAGCCATAGCTTGCTAATAACTTGTAAGGATATTGGAGTTTCTTTTACCAGATACTATCTTTTGTTACATTATATCACTACAGTGATGATTATGCCTTTCCTGAATACCAGCAAATCATGAAGTTAATTCTACTGAACTTTGAAAATTAATTAATTGGGCTGACTTAACCCTTTCTTGGATTTTTTTTTTTTTATTATTCCTATTAAGTCGCTTTAACATGGTTTAGCTTAATTTTGAAACTCGACGAAATTAAGTTATATTAAGTTTACTCTGAAACTAAATGAGAATACCCACATAAAGATTTTATGCAGCTTAATTGCCCTATATTATTACCACAGCTTCTGTGTAGACAGGGTCTTATTTTCAAGGTCACTTTTGGCTGTTAGTAGTGGAGTTCATTTGCCCTTTCTTTTTACTCTTTAAGTTAGGGAATTTGACAAATTCATCTGTAAAAGTGGTGAAGATAATTGAGATTTTAAAGGTAAAAAGCTAGCAAGTAACCAGAAACTCATGTAAAGTTTGTCCTTGGTGTCATTGCCAACTGCTCATTATGAATATATCTGGTAATGTTAAAATGCAGAAAGGGAGATCTCAAATTACAGAAATGTAATCTTATTGAGAGTTGAGGATATCATTAGTGAAGTCTAAGAATAATTTAAAAATGTAAATTACATGTAAAACTATAGTAATCTTCAGTGAATCATGAGGATGATACTGTCTTTAAGCTTTTTTGACAGTTCTGGCTTTTAATGGGGGTCTCCCTTTCCAAGGGGAAAGCTTTCAATTTGCTCATGAAATTCAAGAGGTTCCTGTCGGCTCATTCCTTTAGCCTGCTGAGGCTACTTTAAATGGCAGCCCTGCCCTCCAGTGTATTTACTGATCACCACAACAGTATGCACCCTAAAACTTGTGATTTTCTCACAAATAGCCTCTGACAATTTGCAGTGTGAAATGATAACAAATTTTCATACATTTTGCTCTGAAATCTTAGGGATATGCTCACTTAAGTCAGAGGAGAACTTTCTTGTCTGAGAATTGTCTTACCTTACATTTATATGCATATTTAAGTGTAAGTAAATTTGTAGATTTACACCTGTACGCAATTCTGCAAAATCATTGTAGAATTGTTACTTGTTGCCATTACACAATCATTCTCTGTAAATAATAGTATCATCATCCAGAGCTTTCATGTGCAGAAATATTTCACTGGCCATTCTAAAACCTTCTGAATGAATGCTCATGAATTTCTTTGTTGAATGTTCTTTACTGGTGGATTTCCCATATAGCATTGAATCAAGCTATATATCTGAGGATTTATTAAGTACTTTTCAAAATGGCATCATGTAATGTTCTAAAATGTATTCACTACATTATGTGAAGATACTAAAATTGCAAGATGAAAAGGGACAGAAATAATATAGCTTCTCATTCACTGCAGAATAGACACATGAAACCAGAAACTTTCAGTATCATATTTACAAATTTGAACTGAACACAGAAATGCAGAAATGCGTCAGTTACTCAAGGGGAGTGTATTTTCCATATATCTTGTGTTGCATGAGGAATTGGCAAGACTGAAATGCCATCCGAATACTAACCCTGAAGTATGATTATCTTGTTTCCACAAATTTCAGAAGAATTCTGAGAATAATCCCGTTGAAACCAGTGGAACATGTGCTAAAACAAAGATGTTTTTCAGAATTATGCTGAACCAAGTGTGACGTCAGGACAGTAGCGACCATTGTATGTAGAATATTAGTAATGAGGCTTGGAGAAAAGTCATCCCATGGAATTCAAGGAGTCAGTCAGTCTGGCATGAAGGAACCTTAGTAGCTCAGCTGTTATTGAAAACATCTGGAGATGAACTAAGGGTAGCAAATTACACGGTTAAAGTAACCCTTTTCAAGCATGATTACCATACAAATATTAAGGCTTATAAAATTTTGGTCTGTAAGTCATGGAAGATTCTAAAAATTATTCTTGACTGTATTCAGTTCCAAAATTAGTTTGAAAGACTTAGAGAGATATCATTCTCCACATAGTAGCTATGTGTCTGCATGTGCCTGCAGAAAGTAAACCAAGGAAAAGTCAGAGTGGGGGCAGGGAGAAAGAAAAATTACCAGTCTTTAGTCTCCTGAAGCTCCTGAGGTTCAGTTTAGGACTAAGGATAATGTCAATCTTCACAGGTTAAGATATCATACATACAATATACTAAATGTATTTAATAGTTTTGTTGTTGTAATTTGTTTGTCATTTTTCAGTACATGCTAGATACCATCCAGAGGTGACATTGACTTCAGTGGTGTGGCCTTTGCTTTTTAAAAAAAATATTATTACTGGGGGAGGAAGGGGATAGTAGAAACAAATGAGAAAAAGTCAAATTAGTATACAGCACAAAAAAGAATATACTTTTGAAGTATGCATGAATACCGCACCTATTTTACTATGATAAGTTATTGAATGCCTCTTCCAATATCCAGCAATGTTGGTTTTTTTTCTCTATTGTTTTACAGTTCAAAAGCTGACTACATATGAACATATATTTATCTAATGGTATATTCCACCATTTTTCAATGAATTCAAGAGTTTATTTGTGGTAAGTTTTAGCCATGTCTCCAGTTCTTACATCAGCTACATGTAACTGTGCATCAGTTACAACAGGAGCATAAATTATATTTTTGTGTGTGTGGGAACATATACCAGGACACTTCCTTAATGTCAGGTGCTTTGCAGAGCTGTCAGGAGCAGCAGCGGGACAGATAAAGCTGATAAAGGGGTGGCAGTAAACTCCCCCATGGTGCAGGGAGCAGGAGGGGGCGAAGATGTGCGCAAGTGTGCACATAAATATATGTATGTGTGCATAACAGTGTATGTAGAAAAGTTTTGGCATTAGTTATAGGGTTTTTGTTAATTGCAGGTATATATTTATACTTGGAATTATTTAGTATTGTGTTTTATCTGCTGTGTTGTTGATAATGATCCTGAATGTATGATGTTCAGTGATTGCCAGTTAGTTACATATTTTGAAAAAAAACATAAGCTCTAGCTATTGAAACAGCTGGAAAACTGCATATAATTATATATGTATACACACACACACAAATCCTGGGAAAACACTAAAAACATCAAGAACTTGGGAGTCTATCTAGTTCATCTCACTGAAACAGATGACATTCTTCTGAATGAAAAAATCAACTATCCATAATCCATTTCTGTCATTTCTGTCTAACCTGTTTTTCAGTCTCCACTAAAGGAGACCCCAGTGTTTCCTTCGCCAATATATTTCATGCATGCAGTTGACAGCTGTTTCCTACCAGCTAGCCAAAATCTCTGCTATAAGCAGTTGAAGCCATATTAGTTCTTATGTTTAGTCCACATACAGAGTGTTTCTATGTGTAATAGAAATATTTCAGCCGTATTATCCTAAATATTAATAGATAGATTTTGACCTTCAAATAAAAAAAAATCAGAATTGTAAATTTATTTTAAAACAGTGGATACTATTCAGAGATTTATTTTACCCTGTTCTGAGACAGTTTAAAAAAAATAATAAGAAAACTCAAGGGTTTTATTCTCTACTGCTGTGCACACTGTATAGTCATTTGCATTAATACTAAGTATATGTAAATGGTCTGATTTGCAAGTGAATAAATAAGGTGAAATTCAATAGAGAATCAGACTCAGGATACAGTTCTTGGAGATGCAACTGACTTTGAGCTTTCCTAACAAAATTCAACTTTGTATATCATGAGCAATCAAGTTAGTCATTAAAACAGGGCTACTAAGCTTAATGAAATTATTGTAAAACTGTAGAAATGTGCTACACCTGTGTTTTGAAGTCCCATTTCACACATAATAAAAATAGTTTGTAACATAACAGTTACTTTCCTTCATCAGAAAACTCCTAAAATTGTACTTGTGATCCACATAATTACCAGCTAGTACTGGTTTTGCCTCACCTTGGACAGGTCAGTGAAACATGCCGTAGACAAGCAATTTGACAAACCAAGCATTGTAGATTTCTGGATGTTTGGCCAGTTTTGACTTAGCTCAAAAGTTTCTTTTACTGTGAGAACAATGAAATTCATAAATCTTGTCTCACAAGTGTACAACTACAGTTCAGTATTGTTTTTATGTCAGGCTACTTCATCCATTAACCTAAAATTTTCTAAACATTCCAAACTTTTCAAGCCTTTATATAGTACTTTTTTTTTTTTTAATTTTTATTTTTTTAAACAAGGTTCTCCAAATGATTTTTCAACTTAGTTCTGGTTTCACTTTAATTCATACTGTGGCTTTTTCAGTAATTCGGACCCATCCTGTCATCAATGCACATACCTGAGCTCCACAGCATGGGCACAGTGTACTTTCTTCCATCAGCTGTCACACCAGGCTTTGTGCTGGCAGGCTGTGTACTGCATTGTCTGTCTGGGCTTATTTGGGAAAGAGAAAGTAACTCAAGAAGATACAAATCAGGTGAACCTATGTAAGGTTTTGATGGTGACAGACTGCATTGTTGCCAGAAGAATTGTTTCTGTATGTATCAATGGCATAGGTTGCAAGTTCCAGATATTTGACTGCAATATCTAAATATCTAACTATTTTTGAAAATCCATCTCTGTTGAAATAAGCACTACACTCAGTAGCATACATTTGCAAGATGAAGACAGCAAACAGTATCATGGACCCATACTTCAGGCAATACTGAATTATTAGATCTTTTTACAACTGATTATTTTCAATCTTATTATGTGTAAAAAAGGAGCATAATTACCCTGCAAGTGTTTCTTAGTCTTAGCTGTTTCATCATTTATTGAACATAATGAATGCTAGTTCCCTGAATATTGCAGTTTTTTCCTTAAGATTTTAAAATTGTTAAATTAAGCTCATTAAGATGATTTGATCTCTGCTCAAATATTTTCCATTCTTTCATTTGTATTTTGAAAACATAACTTAATATTTTTGTATTCATAATTGGTTCTGTGTTACATGCTTGTTTTCACTGATTGGATCCCAGTTTATGATACAGTAGGGCATTTTATGTGAAAACAATCTTAAAAATGGGTATGTTCCTTTGGACAAAGCATAGCTTGCAAAACACATAAAACCAGCAAGACTACAAGGAAATTTCAGGCTTTGCTATAGTTGCAACCATGACATTACAAAACCATGATGTGTTCTGTGCTGCTTTCAAATCCATGCCTTTGCTCTTGTTTCCAAGGTTTAATTGATACAAAAAATGAGGGGGTGGTATCTATCCTGCCTTAGATGCACTTTGACTCCAGTTGCCCAGTTGCCTTATTTTCTCTGTGCATCTGCCTGTATGATACTGATATTACACTTTTATCATAAATTATACTGAACTAACAAGAATAATGCAAACACACATATTCAGTATATGAATATATGCATATTAGATAAACACAAAATGTTTATAAACAAAACAAAACCATTACTAGAGTTGCAGAATTAAGGCTTACAAGCTTAGGAATTTTCTGAATTAACTCTTCAGTGCAAACTAAATTCACTTCCTTCTGTCTATAACTTCTGAGAAATAAAAGTACATAATTAAATATATTGTTTTTTCCATCTTGTCCAGAAAATGAGTACACAAGACTACTGCAGGCACTAACTTTGATTATTTGCTGTGTAGATGTGTAGTAAAAGAGACTTCAGAGAGAGGATGGTTTCAGTAAAAGCAGCTCAAAACCAATCTAGAAGTGGTTTTCTTCATCTTATTTCTCTTCTGTTGACACAGGAGTCACGGACAACGCAGAGATGATCAATGTGATCAAGTGATTGCCAAATTTATTACAAAACCTTAACTCCTTATGTACTATTTCTTACATGCACTTACAGTGATTTGGCATATTATGATTGGATACATGTCTTGAAGACCCTTAGTGACTAACATATAATTGGTTAAGCACAGGTGTGAGAACTTGACCTCGAAAGCTTGCCAACAGTCCACAGTTCTCATTACCTCAGTGAATTCCAGCTTCTTCTTATCTTGCTTGCTTAAGCTTCTTCGGGCCTTTCATGGCCTTGCTGTATCTTTCAGGATTATTCAGAGTTTATATACCAATTATGCATTCTCCAGTGAGAACACTGTCTCCACATCTCCCCCTTTTTGGTTTATATATGTTTTGGGTGACCCTACTTGAGCAGGGGATTTGGGCTAGATTATATCTGCAACGTATGCCAACTACAGGCTGCTGGGCCTGCCCCTTTTTTCTGCTGTATGGCTCTCTGGTAACAGGGGAGGCCATCCTTCACATCAAGGTCTGGCATGGCATGCATCCCCACTGCTCCACGCCTGCTGGGTTGCAGCCAACAGCGGAGCTAAAGGTTCTTCTTGGTGGCAAACACAGAGGCCAACCCAGTCTTGCCCTTGACTGTGGTATCAGGCATTTTGTCAGCCTCAGTCCTTGCACCTTGTTGTCAATGCAGAGTTTCACCTGCTTCATCCAGTAACAAGTAGCTACTACAGCAAGGCACACACAAATTTACATTAGCAGAGTAACTATTACAGGGTGCAGCAGCATGTTGAAGATGCTGATGGCAGTGAGGGACTAGCCAAAGAAATTTCTTACCAGTGGAATTCTCCCACCCTCTTAATTTGTTCCATCACCAGCTTTATAACACTACCAGTGTATTAGAATCTGTCCAGCTTTTGCCTTAGCATTTTCTAGCAGCTACTGCAAATTTCCATACTCTAACATCTCTTTTACAAGTGACAAATCTATACAATACAAGGTGCAGTTCCTAATTAGCAACTGGCTAGTAAATACAGGGGGTTTTATACACAAAATCACAGCCTCTAATAATAGCTCCTTTACAAGCACACATATTCAGGGTGTTACTTTTCATTTGCCCCCAAGTGATGTTTTGCAATCATTCGTTTTTCTCGTATTCACGGTCAGCTCCTGTAGCTGAGGCATCAGGTTTTTCCATTCGTCTGTCCAGCTCATGGCAAGGCTTGACAAACTTTGCAGGCAGTCGCCGTGGACCTGTAGGCAGGAGGAGACAAATATAGCCCCTCCCCCAGGTTATCAGTTCTTGAGAAGCAGACAGGTTAAACTGCACATTGTTAACGGTCAAGGAGTTTGCTGCATTATTGCCCCTTTTTTTTTCTTTTTTTGTTTTTTTTTTTTTTCTGCCACCCTGATGCTGCTTAGGTGACCGCTCATAAAGCTTGTGGTGGCACTACCCCTCTCGCTTTTTCAGTTAGCAGTTCTTATTTCAACCTATCTATTCCTCCAAGTCTTGGATTCACCCTCAGGTTACCTTAAACATACTAAGCAAGTCTCCTACCATGCACTCACTGTGTTGTGGGTGCTCTTTAGGCTTTGTCTGTGGTGTCTCTACAAACTGCCTCAATACCTCAATAGATTGAGGGGTTGGGTTTTGGTTTTTTGGTTGTTTTTTTTTTTTTTTTTGGTTTTGTTGGTTTGTTTTTTGTTTTGTTTTGTTTTTTTGTTGTTGTTGTTTTTTGTTTTTTTTCCTTCATTCCTCGGCTCTGGCGTCCATTCTGGCCATTCCGCTGGTGGAGCTCCAGGAGCTGAATCGGAGGTCAGGTTTCTTTGTTGTTTTTTTTTTTTTATTCAAAAAGTCGCTCACCCTGCTTTGCACAGCTACAAACACAGGCCTGCTCAGCAGCAGCTATAAAACCCCGCCTGCTCGGCAGCACCTACAGCTGCCTGCCTGCTTCAGCATCAAACGTAAATACCTGCTGCAACCGCATTTTTGCATTAACCCTTTCTTACCCAAAATGTTAAACTGCTACCGGTTAAAAACTTTTACATGAACCCAACAACAAAACACCATCTGCCCTCAACACACACACACACACACACACATATAGGATCCCACAAGCACAAGCCACACAACTACAATATTTGAAGCACAAAATCCAGACAATCATTACTCCCACTACGCAGTCCCACGTACAGAACATGGCACAAGGACCCTGTGGAGACTAACAGCAAACCAGCTCAGAGAAGCATCATTGCAGTGCGAGGTGGCAGGCTCAACCTTAGTGGGTGTCCCCGTAGAGGCTCTGCCTCCCCCACATAGTATGAGGCTTGGGCTTTTATACTGACCAAAATGCACACTCATTCCAACACAGGTGGCCAGCCTATGTTGGAAGAAGTGGCCAGCAGTATCTATAAAGGTTTCCAAAGGTTGACAGAAACCTGGACCTACCAGGTCCTACCATATTTACCAACTTCTAGTACATGAGTATCACAGAGAAACTGTATTAAATGAGTTGTATATGGGGTCCCAAGTCCATGGTCTGTCACAGTATGCCCAATACCCCTCATAACAGTATAAGAGAGACCTTCCCACTGCCAGAAAATCACACAATACATCTGTATCCTGCGCTGATCTTGCTTCCCTGGAGGTTTGGGGGAGGGGGGCATGGGGGTGGGTGGTGGTTTTTTGTTTGTTTTGTTTGTTTGTTTATTTGTTTACTTTAACGTAAACAAGGTTGCTCCCTTCACTTTAAGAAGGACTGAAAACATCCATAAAATGGATGTCCTGAGCTCAAATTTCAATTCATTCAATCACTGACAAGGGGGGTGTCCTGGGGTGATGGTGACTCTTTCCAGGGTTTCACCGATCAAGCTGACACCCACCGCAAACCAGAATCTGTAATTTACACACGTATAACCTCAACCAGTTAGTTTTACTTCCACAGGACTTTTCCAAATGCTGGTTTCCAAATCCTTGTACTGGACCAGAATACCCAGAGTTTTAGTTATGCAACCTGAACCTAATGCCTGACCATGTATTATAGCAGGGGAGTCATTAAAGTCTCCTGTCAATCGCAAAAAAAGTCATAACATATACAGCTTGAGTATAAGAGGATTTTAACCCATATGTGGTCACCGCTTGTCAGGCCTCCTTAACTATTTTGAGATCAAAAGCTTCCCACTCTTTATCCCCCTGCTCTGTAGTAAACACAGGATATGCAGAGAGGCCCATTGCAGAAAATTCTCCAGTAATAATCGCATCTTTGACTAAGCTGTGCTAACGGTGTGCAGGATTTGTGCCCCCTGATACCTCTCCCACCCCCTCCCCTGGTTGCCTTCTTTAAGGAGGGGGTTTTGCGGAGGATAAGGTGGTGGCACCAACAGAGATGTGTCAATCCAAGTCTCGAGGGCTTCAAGCTTTTTCATCAATTGTTGCAGCTGAGTGTCTCCAAGGCCAGTAAGCAGTTGCTGATGAGCCGAGCAGACCGACCCGAGAGAGGACGAGTCAGAGTCTGGAAGCAGAGGATATAAATCTGGCTCGGATTCAGGGGACTCAGAGTCTGATCCTGGGTCGAACTCAGGGTCTCAGTTGTTCGCAGTGATGTCTTTCTTGTCAGGTGTCTCTCATTTGGTATGTGGCCATCTGCGGACCTGGCTCTTGCTTTCATCGGCTCAGGGCATTGATTCTTTCGGCGCCGTTCCAGGTACCACAGGAGGTGCAAAAGTCATAGCTGCAGCACTATGATGGGGGTTAGGGGAGACAGCCCCTTCTGGAGCTGTGGCAGCAAATACAGAAGCTACCGCCACCCTTTCCAATTTCATCTCTTTCAAAGTCTCTAACACCAGTCTCCAAAGTGTAGAGTGTTTCTGTGCACCTTTGGTCCCTTTACTAACCTCACGATCACGGGACCGCTTTAACAGCCTCTGTAAGGCGGCACTATCATATTGCAGTCCTCTCTTAGAGAGAATGTGTTGGAGAAGCTTCACCACCTGCTCCTCTTTGGATAACAAGTGCCCCATCTCCTCCCTAGCCATTCACTTGATCAGGGCGAGATTCCCGAAGTTTTGCAGACGTCTGACTTCCCAGCTCTGGGGCAGCGCTGACTTTCGGCCGGCTCTCCGCCCCCTCCTTTTCATCGGACCTTCAAACTTGTCTTCGTCGAGTTACCGATCAGAGAGTCCCTGTTCGGGCGCCACTCGTTGGCGCGGGAGTCACAGACAACGCAGAGACGGTCAATGTGATCAAGTGATTGCCAAATTTATTACAAAACCTTAACTCCTTATGTACTATTTCTTACATGCACTTACAGTGATTTGGCATATTATGATTGGATACATGTCTTGAAGACCCTTAGTGACTAACATATAATTGGTTAAGCACAGGTGTGAGAACTTGACCTCGAAAGCTTGCCAACAGTCCACAGTTCTCATTACCTCAGTGAATTCCAGCTGCTTCTTATCTTGTTTGCTTAAGCTTCTTTGGGCATCTCATGGCCTTGCTGTATCTTTCAGGATTATTCAGATTTTATGTACCAATTATGCGTTCTCCCGTGACAGTACTGTCTCCACATTCTTCCATGGTAGTCATACCTTTTTCTTTTCTAGGTAGGAATATGGGGGACCAGAAGGAATCTTTAATGTCTTTAAATCCACTTATGTGACAGGTAAGGGAAGAAATCACTGGCAAAAAAGGTAATCTGCTTTTTAATATAAGCAGTTTTGTACTTTCTACACCTAGCAGTGGGTTATTTTCACCTCCATCATTCAGAAACTGTTTTCATTTCCAGTATAAATGTATTCCAAACAAGTATATACTGATACATCCTTGTATCAATATGGTTTATTATCATAAATAGGAATCTTTGTCACTAGAGCGTATCCTATGCATATTTAAAGACATCCATTATATCCCTTTTCAAATTTGAAATTGCTAAACTAAGCACATTAAGATGATTTGATCTCTACTACAATATTTTCCATTCTTCCAGTCAGAAGTGTATTCGTCCTCTGGACCTAAACCAGTTCAAATTAATTTTTATAACAAACTGTGGTGTATTGAATCTGGCTGGATGTCAGGTGCCCACCAAAGTCACTTTACCACTCCCCTTCTCAAATGGACAGGGGAGAGAAAATACAATGAAAGGCTCACAAGTCAAGATAAAGACAGAGAGATCACACACCAGTTACCACCACAGGCAAAACAGACTAGACTAGGGGAAATTAGTTTAATTTATTAAATAACCCTAAATCTTAAAAACACCTTCTCTTCACCCCTCCCTTCTTCCCAGGCTCAACTTCACTCCTGACTTCTCTGCCTCCTCCCCAGAGCAGCACAGGGGGATGGGAAATAGAGGTTGTGGTCAGGTCATCACATGCTGTCTGAGTCTCCTTCCTCCTTAGGGAAAGGACTCCTCAAACTCTTCCCCCACTCCGGGGTGGGGGTCCTCCCACAGGAAACACTCCACTTCTTCAAATTGAATCCTTTCCAGAGGCTGCAGTTCTTCACAAACTGCTCCACTGTGGGTCCCTTCCATAGGCTTCCCACAGCCTCCTTTGAGCATCCCCCTGCTCCACGGTGGGGTCCTCCCTGGGCTGCAGATGGATGTCTGCTCCAATGTGGGCACCATTTGCTGCAGGGGCACAGCCTGTCTCACCATGGTCTGTACCACAGGCTGCAGGGGAATCTCTGTTCTGACGCCTGGAGCATAGAATCACAGCATCATAGAATAGTTAGGGTTGGCTGGGGCACAGCAGGCACTGAGGCTGTTTCTCCTCTCTTTTGGCAGCTCCCGAGTAGTGAAGGAACTCTGGGTCAGCACCCTCCTTGGGTAAGCCCTGCCTGGCACTGCAGCCTGGGCTGCCCATGCTCCCATCAAGGGGGGATGCTCCATGAGTGGCATCCTAATGATGATGAAACGCCTCTGTTGAGCTGGGCAGAGGTGCCCCAGATCTGCAGGCAGAAGTGCCCCCACTGCTGAACTGGCACATCTGGTGAATCTGCATCCTCCAGCTGTGTCCAGCCAACACCTGCCCAGCCCCATCCTCGCCACTCCCGCTGCTCCCGCTCCACTGCTGGGTGGCACCGGCTGTTCCTGGCAGTGTGGAAGCACTCCCCAGGCTGGCAGCAGAGGGAAGAGCTGGCTTGGGTCTCACACAGCTCTTTCTCTGCCCCTTCCCTGTGCACAGACCACCGGAAGGAGTTCAGGGAGCCTGGGTAACCCAGCTGCCATCCATCAGGATGGTGCTGAAGGAGCTGAGTGGCCGCCATGCTGTGAGTGTCCCTCCTGCCTCTGCTCTGTCCCCAGGGGCTGCCACAACCCAGCATCAGCTGCATCGCTCCTCACCATCTGCTCTTTTCCCCTTGCCCACGGGACGACACTGGATGCCAGCAGCGTGGAGGAGCTGCTCCAGCTCCAGGCCCAGGTCAGGGTCCCTTGCAGTGTAATCTCACCCATCCCCACTTTTCACACACAGCCAGCAGCTGATGCAGCTGTCCAGGGGCCCTTTCTGCTGGGGGGCTCCTTGGTATCACAGTACCACAGTATCACAGTATGCTAGAGATTGGAAGGGACCTCGAAAGATCATCTAGTCCAATCCCCCTGCCGGAGCAGGAACACCAAGATAATGTTACACAGGAATGTGTCCAGGTGGGTTTTGAATGTCTCCAGGGAAGGAGACTCCACAACCTCCCTGGGCAGCCTGTTCCAGTGTTCCGTCACCCTCACTGAGAAGAAGTTTCTTCTCAAGTTTAAGTGGAACCTCTTGTGTTCCAGTTTGTACCCATTACCCCTTGTCCTATCATTGTTTGCCACTGAGTAGAGCCTGGCTCCATCCTCGTGACACTCCCCCTTTATATATTTATAGACACTAATATGGTCACCCCTCAGTCTCCTCTTCTCCAAACTATAGACACCCAGCTCCCTCAGTCTTTCCTCATAAGGGAGATGCTCCACTCCCTTAATCATCTTCGTTGCCCTGCGCTGGACTCTCTCCAGCAGCTCCCTGTCCTTCTTGAACTGAGGGGCCCAGAACTGGACACAATATTCCAGATGCGGTCTCACCAGGGCAGAGTAGAGGGGAAGGAGGACCTCTCTCGACCTACTAACCACCGCCCTTCTAATACACCCCAGGATGCCATTGGCCTTCTTAGCCACAAGGGCACAGTGTTGGCTCATGGTCATCCTGTCGTCCACTAGGACCCCCAGGTCCCTCTCCCCTACACTGCTCTCTAACAGGTCGTTTCCCAACCTATAGTGGAACCTGGGGTTGTTCCTGCCCAGATGCAGGACTCTACACTTTCCCTTGTTATATTTCATCAAATTATTCCCTGCCCAACTCTCCAGCCTGTCCAGGTCTCGCTGGATGGGAGCACAGCCTTCTGGCGTGTCAGCCACTCCTCCCAGCTTAGTGTCATCAGCAAACTTGCTGATAGTACACTCAATTCCCTCATCTAAATCATTGATGAATATATTAAATAATACCGGTCCCAGTACTGACCCTTGAGGCACTCCACTAGTTACAGGCCTCCAACTAGACTCAGCCCCATAGACTACAACTCTCTGGCTTCTCTCCTTCAGCCAGTTCGCAGTCCACCTCACTACCTGATCATCCAGTCCACACTTCCTCAATTTAGCCGTGAGGATGCTGTGGGAGACTGTGTCAAATGCTTTGCTGAAGTCAAGGGAGACCACATCCACCGCTCTGCCATCATCCATCCACTGTGTTATTTCCTCATAAAAGGCTAAAAGATTGGTCAAACATGATTTCCCCTTGGTGAAGCCATGTTGACTGCCCCTCATAACCCTCTTATCCTTGATATGCCTTAAGATGGCACCAAGGATAAGGTGTTCCATCACTTTCCCAGGGATGGAGGTGAGGCTGACCGGTCTATAGTTACTCGGGTCCTCCTTCTTGCCCTTTTTGAAGACTGGAGTGACATTTGCTTTCCTCCAGTCCTCAGGTACCTCTCCCGTTTCCCAAGACTTGGTAAAGATGATGGAGAGTGGTCTAGCAATGACTTCTGCCAGTTCCCTCAGCACCCGCGGGAGCATCCCATCTGGACCCATGGATTTATGGATGTCCAGATTGCTCAACTGGTCTCTAACCCATTCCTCATCAACTAAGGCAAACCGCTCCATCGACCTGACTTCATCTAAGGTCTCAGGTGTGCAGGGCTCTTCAGGACTGCCTGCAGCAGAGTAGACAGACAAACAAGGCATTCAGTAACTCTGCCATCTCTGTATCTTCTGTCACCAGGGCACACATCCCGTTCATCAGTGGGCCTACATTGCCTCTGGTGTTAGTTTTGTCTGCCATGTATTTGAAAAAGCTCTTTTTGCTGTCCTTGACCCTTCTTGCCAGGTTTAATTCTAAGGAGGCCTTAGTCCTCCTAGCTGCCTTCCTACATCCTCTAGCAGCAGCCTTATATTCCTCCCAAGTGGCCAGCCCCTCCTTCCATGACCTGTAAACTCTCCTCTTCCACTTGAGCATACCCAGCAATTCCCTATTTAGCCACGCAGGTCTCTTGGCCCTCTTCCTTGACTTCCTACGTGTCGGGATGCTCCGATCTTGAGCACGGAAAAAGCAGTCCTTGAATGTCAACCAACTATCTTGGGCCCCTTTACCTTCAAGCAGCCTTGCCCATGGGATTTCCCCTAGCAATTGCTTGAAAAGGCCAAAGTTTGCCCTGCTAAAGTCCAGGGTTGCAATTCTACTTGCTATTCTACTAGTCCTACCACACAAGATCCTGAACTCCACCATCTCGTGGTCGCTGCAACCAAGGTAGCCCTCAGCCCTTACTGCTTCAACCAGATCCTCCTTGTTAGTGAGGATGAGATCCAGCAGCGCTCCTCTCCTGGTTGGCTCATCCACCATTTGCGGGAGGAAGTTATCATCCATACACTGGAGGAACCTCCTGGACTGTGGCTGGGTTGCCGAGTGGTCCTTCCAGCAAACATCAGGGAAGTTAAAATCCCCCACGATGACCACAGCCTGTGACTGTGAGGCCGCTCTCAGCTGCCTGTAGAAGGCCTCGTCAACTTCCTCACCCTGATCTGGTGGTCTGTAACAGACACCCACAACAGTATCTCCCCTGCCAGCCTGCCCCTTAATTCTCACCCACAGACTCTCAACTCTCTCGTCATCTGTCCCTGGACAGAACTCAGTGCATTGTAGTTCCTCCCGCACATAAAGAGCAACCCCACCAGCCTTCCTGGCTGGCCTGTCTTTCCTGAAAAGGACATAGCTCTCCATGACTATATTCCAGTCATGTGAGCTGTCCCACCACGTCTCTGTAATTGCCACCAGATCATAGTCTCCTGACTTAACACAGGTTTCCAACTCCTCCTGCTTATTTCCCATGCTGCGCGCATTGGTGTACAGACATTCCAGGGAGCGAGGTGAGCACACCGATTTCACCCTAGGATTATAGGAGGCCTCCCAGTCTTCATTAATTCTGGAGCGCTGCCCCACTGGGGCAAGCCCAGCAACAACCCCATCCGCCTTCGAATCTAGTTTAAAGCTCTCCAAATGAGCCCTGCTAATTCGTGCCCCAGCATCCTTTTGCCTCTGTGAGACAAACCTTTCTCACTTGTCATTGTCCAGACTGGTGCCCTATAAAACCAGCTGTTATCTAAGAATCCAAAGCCCTGCCTGTAGCACCAGTCTCGAAGCCAATTGTTTATGAACTGAATCTTCCCATTCCTTCCCACATCATCAGTGGAAGATGGAAGGAGTGAGGAGAAGATCACTTGAGCCCCAGAGTGCAGCCCATTTCTTGCAGGCTGGTTCCAAGCAGCTGCCAGTTCCTGTGCCCTCTGGCAGTGAAGGCAGACGTGACCATGTGGATGGTGAGTGTGAAGAAGACACGGGCAGGATGGCTCTTCTCTCCTGCTCTTGCAGGCGGGCACGCGTGCTGCAGTGGGGCTGCCGCTGCCCTTCCCGCAGGGCATATCCATCCCCATCACTCTGCAGCAGGAGAGAGCTGAGCCCCAGGTCCCCTAGGTCCAAAATGATACCGCCTCTTCTGTACCCTCGGTGGCAGGAGGACAGCACGGAAGGGGTCTGGGAGCGCTCTCCTGGTGCTTCTCCTCCACAGCTCTTTGCTCTGTTTCCCTTGGCAGCAGGCAGGACCTGCAGGGGCAGGAGGAGGCTGCCCTGGCCATTTGCACAACCAGGGACCTTGGCTGCGGCAGAGGCACCGGGGCCATCGGGCTCTGCTGGCGTAGGAGCTCTCTTTGGCCAGCCCCTGGCAGATCTGTGCAGCCAGGATGGCATGTTGCCTCAGCCCATCCAGGTAAGCCAACCTGGGCAGGGGTTCCCCATCCTGTCCCATCCCATCCCATCCCATCCCATCCTGGCAGCTCCTCCATAGAGTGGCTGTTCCCAAGACCTACTTCAGGGCCTATCTCCAACCCAGCAACTCTCCTCCTCTGTGCCCTCAGGACCTTCTGGCTCTGCTCAATGAGCATGGCCCATCCACAGAGGAGATCTTCCAGCTGGCAGCCAGCCAGCGCACCTGCTCTGAGGTCAGGGAGGCCCTGGACAGTGGGGTGCCAGTGCAGCCGGAAACCCAGCCAATGCCACTGCTGGCTGTCCTCTTGAAGGTGAGCCCTGCTGACCCAGAGCCCTGCAGCTCCTGGCTCTCTTGGTGCTGATAGGCACCTGTGGGAGCACAAGCAGAAACCCAGCTGCCTGCTCATGAGCCAGAGGGCTGGGGGTGCTGCAGGTGCTCCTGGGTGCAGTGGCCAAAGCCTCACATGGAGCCCTTGGCCCTGCAGAACCTCCTCCAGAATATCCCCTCCGAGCTCTTCAACATCCAGCTGTTTGAGGAGTGGATGAGTGCCATGGAGAAGACCAGCAGGCAGGAGCGGCTGGCAGCACCGAAAGAGTAAGTGTGGCAGCAGCCAGCAGGGACTGGCACAGGCTGGGACTCCAATGCAAAGCAGTGGCCTGCCTGAAATAGCCATGGCTCCTGCAAGCAACCTCCTGCTGCTGTGGACTTTATGTTTGGGGGGAAAGAGGCACCGAAAAGCTTTTTTCTCCAGGGATAACTTCCCACAGGCATTGGGGCTTGTTCCAACAAGGGCCTCTTTCAGAAGGGGAGGGAGGGAGGTGGCCACATCTCAGCAAAGGCAGAACCTCTGCTTTGGAGCGGTCAGTGGCCTTGGGTGAGATCAGCCTGGGAGACCTGTGTTGTCAACACCGACTTCATTAACTCCTGTTCCCTCAGGGTGGCCAGCAAGCTACCAGAAGCCAGTCTCCTCCTGCTCTGGCACTTGCGGTCACTGCTTATCAGCATCAGCAAGAATGTGGCCACAACAAAGATGACTGCTGGGAACCTGGCCATCTGCCTGGCACCAAACCTGCTGAGCCCACCCCAGGAACTGCCCCTGGATATCCTGGCTCTGGAGACAGGGAAGGTACGCTGTGTTCACCACCCAACTACAGCATCCCCAGCCCAGCCAGGCTTTGCTGCTCAGAGGGTCCTGGCTGCCTCCTCCCATCAGCAAAGCCATGGGTCAGCAGCTGGGAAGAGCAGCCCCATGGCTGCACCTTCCTGCACAGAAGCACAGGTCAGGCTGGGAAAGGCTGTTTGAGCCCTCATCAGCCTCCTCAGTGAAACCAGTGGTTTGCTGTGTGCAGGTGATGAAGCTTGTCGAGTTCCTCATCGACCAGCAGGAGGAACTCATGGCAGAGCAGGTGGCCAGGCTGGCCAGACAGGGGGATGAGGAGGCACAAGCAGCGTAAACAGAGCTGGAAACAGCAGAGGTAAGTTAATATCAGTCAATATCATTTAGAACTAGCTGTTCTCCATGTTGCAGAAAAGATTGTATTTCTTCACTTTTGATGTGGGAGAATATGAAGCAGATTCTTTGCCTCATTTACCAAGAGCAAGCTCTACCATTACCAGCACAGAATGTGAAATTTGGATATATAACAGAATGAAATGTTAACATTAAGGCCTCTATTGTGGCTTAGATAGCATTGTAGCAACTCTTGCTTCTGGGATATAATTTGTACTTTGTAGATGTATGTATGCAAAATGTCTTTTTTTTCCATTTTCCAAGATAAGTGTTAGCTGTTTCCACCAGCAACATTTAATTTTGTATTTGTTAAGAACTACAAGGAGTATTAGGTAAATGATCCTATGCTTAAATTCTGTACACTATATAGAAAGCTATATTTTCACCCAAAATATTACAGAGCACGAAAAAAATGTAGAATAGAGTATTTCTATTTGACATTGACTTTTTAAAATATAATATGCTTTCTATCATAATAGTATGAAAAAGAAAAAAGTTACAAATTTTAGTAGAACAAGGTATGTGTGTACACTCACAAAATTGCGCAATACAGAGATCTGAGTGAAAAGTAATTACATTTGCACAGGTTTCAGATGCACCAAATATTGAGAATTTAAAAAATGTATATATATCTCAAGATTTTTTGTGCCACTTTTTTCATTATGAGTTTGGTGAGGCACTGGACGAGGTTGCCCAGAGAATTGCTCAAGGCCAGGCCTGATGGCACTTTGAGCGCCCTGGTCTAGTGAAAGGTGTCCCTGCCCATGGCACTGAGTTAGAACTAGGTGATTTTTAAGGTCCCTTCCAACCCAAACCATTCAGTGATTCTATGATTCTACTATTAGGATTGGAATATTTGAAGTTTATCCATGTAGTAATTCTGCCTTTTCTAAAATCATCATTAAACCCTTGACTTTAATAGGAATAAAATACAGAATTCCACATGAAGCCTATTGGACTGGGCCACACTTTGGACAAAGCAAGTACCCTGTTCCTCTGGGTTTGCAGTGAGGGTGTGATCAGGTCTCGAGAGGAAAAGACAATGATTTTCCTTAGTAAAGAAAGACATGATAGGTCACTGTGTCATGTAGTTATGTTCTTGCATCTATTCTACCCTAAATTAATCTGTGACAATTTTCAGGAAAGGTTCAGATGGAATTATGGCAAATAAAATTATTTCCGTGATATGTTTCTACACTTTTCCAGCCAATGAAAAATATCTTCATTGCAGTCTTCCAATCTATCTCACTGCTATATATAAAGCTAACAGAGCTCTGAAATGTCCCTTTAACTGATTTGAACAACTTTTTAATTGAGCATGTTTTGAATTTTATTTTTTGGGGGGTTGAGGGGTATTAGTCCTGCAAAATTCAGTGGAGCTATTTGAATGAAAAATGTTGCAAGGCCAACAGTTCCAGTCAAAATAAAATACTTCAATTTTTAAAGCTAAATATTTGAATAAATTTTTAGTATTTCATTTTTATTATACTGTATTGTGATTTTGTATTTATTACATAGTTTCATTATTTTGAATTGTTAGACAAAAGTATGTAGGCTTTTGTGACTGTAAAGGAAATAATCACACTTTTGTGTAATGAAGTAATTTAAGGTTTTTTTCTGGTTTGTTTTTTTCTAACAAATGAAAGTCTACAGGATGCCTTTCCTATTACAGGGCTGTTTTTTCAATGTTCTTTTGAATGACAACTATGAATATATCTGCTGTTAGTAATCTTGTACCATAATCACAATAGTTTATTGCCCTCAATTTATTACTTTCAAAGCAATTCGTAGTCTCTACTTTTTTAGATAATTTTTGTCCTTGCTTACTTCCTTCCTTCCTTCATTTGCCTACTTGGTTACTTGCTTGCTCATACTGGGAAGCCAAGATTTGGACTCGGCACTTCAGCTGTGTTATTACTACTGCTGAGTAGAGGGCAAGAACACCTCCCTTGGCCTGCTGGAAACACACTACCTAATGCAGACGAGGATGCTCTCAATCTAGTTTAATAGTTATTAAGTGAAGTTCCATAATTTGTTTCATGTATGTTTTTTGATGATATTTGCTATTCTGCATGCTAACTTTGCCATCTGATACTTACCTAAAAAGGGTATCTTTTGTTTGAACAATCACTCACTTATGTAGTCAACACAAACAAGAGGGCTGTCCCAGATGTCCAGGGGGTTATCATGGAAGGAAATAGAATATACAAAAGACACAGTATCATACCAGGAACAAAAAGTTTCTTGTTTAGAGCTGAGAGAGAGGAAAAAAAAAAAAAGCGCAGTTCTACCAAATTGCATTTCGTTTACTACTAACATAAAAGAAAATATATCAGTTGGTGAAATATGAGAAAGTTCTGTTAGACAGCAAGGACCCAACTACCCTGATCAGTAGTTTCCTCATTAGTATGACCAAAAATATCCTTGATGTCAAGAGAAGGAAGAATACACCCTATTTAACCTGAACTGGGGTTGTTTTTATTTGTAGTTCTAAACAGCCTGTGTTAAAAAAGAAACAGTGTTGATTCCTGTTGATTTGCACATCAACTTCTCTTTTCAAAATGTGGTGGGCAGCCCCCAGAAGCTCCCAACATACAGCTTCTGCTGTAGCATTTCAGGTTATTCTATAATCACCTTGAGAGAAGATTCAGCAAATGCCCTAAATCTCATCATACCATTTTTATTTAGTCAGCTTTCCCTTTATATGCCTGAAATTATTTTCTTTGAAGGTATGACAATGGCTTGATAGTAAATTCAGTTCACTGATTTTAGGATGACAGCTGAATGCAAGTTGTCACCTGTTGGCCAGGACAGTCTGAATTTGCCTTACAAACTAACCCTGAATATCTGGGTGAAATAACTGTCTTCCTGTAGGATGAATATTTATGGACCTTAGCATCACCTTTCACAGAGAGTCTTTAATGTCTACAGAGCATGGGAGTACATACCAAACCAGAGAATCTTTAGGAGTCAAGACCTAGCAGTTATCCTTCAGAGGTAACTTTACCTATCCCTGGGTGAAACATGAAATATTATTTAAGCAACTAAGCATTATAACTCAGTAATATGATCTTGAAAGCATAAAAACGTTTAATACACCTATCTCAACCTTAAACTTACAGGTGAAGTACTGGACATAGAACTAATAGTTTATAATCCAGTGAATTTTGATGTCTTCTTATTCCATCCTGAAGGAATAGAGAAGCCACTCAGCCACTGTGTCTCCTCAGAGATATCTACTC
Source organism: Pezoporus wallicus (assembly GCF_028554395.1). Taxonomy (NCBI): domain Eukaryota; kingdom Metazoa; phylum Chordata; class Aves; order Psittaciformes; family Psittacidae; genus Pezoporus; species Pezoporus wallicus. The sequence goes on along the minus strand of NW_026638964.1, from coordinate 274,571 downwards.
ATAATCTTATATGAGGAAACCACTCAGCTATCACTTGCCCAATACTTTGAAAGAGCAAAGGTAAGCAGCTTCATTTCCTAGGTCAGGCTGTTGATATGACAATATCTTGACTGGTCTTCTTCTTTCAAGTCATGCTGTTTAGACATCATAGGCAATCTTGCCTAAGCTAAAAATGTGAAAAATTAAAGAGAACAAGAAAATAAACATTTAAGGAGACTATCACTCCCTCATCAGACGGAAACCCACACTGCCAGGTGGAAAGCTATGTCTAACCAAGAAAGAGCATGTAAAGCTGACACTCATTACTCATTCTTGACTATTTTCTCTGACTTTCTGTTTTGACTTGGTTTCTGTTATGACAGCAGGTACTGGGCTGCTGTTGGAGACTATAATTTTCCAATAACTGGATATGTACATACCCTGGATATATGTACATATCAGTTATTGATCCATACTGTGAAGTGTAATAAAGAAAAGAAGAAAGAGAAAAAAGAAGAATAATAATTAAAAAAGCGCAACTAACCAAAAAGACCTCCACAACAAACAAAAGCCTCTCCTTGTGCAAAAGAGGTAATAACTTTTGCAAGAACAATCTAATTGGCGCAAAGACAGAATATGCTCCCTGTTTCTTTTCCTCAGCAGTGCACACCTGGCTTTTTTTCTTGCTCTTCTGTGGCCAAACACATTTAAAGCTTCAAGTACTGGCTATTTACAAACTTTCTAAGTAAAAGGCTAGAAATACTATGAATTTCAAGCTGGGTTTCAGATTACATGTCTTCAAGGTTCAGTGCAAACATTCTGCATAACTTGAGGTGCAATTTTCTACAGGTGGCTAAGCAGAAAATAACTTTATAAAGCTGTAATAAGAACAAAATAGTTATGGTTATATTAAAGTAGAAGTTTTAAACAACTCTTCTACAAGCCTGTTTGGTCTGAAGTGTAACATGAAATATGATTTTTGATGTGAGAAAACTGTTAAGAGTTCATAACCAAGCAACTACTACAGCAGGCAGGTAGGAGCCTTTAGGCTTACTGATTTACTTATTAGATGTGTCCCTACTAAAAATAGATGTGTCTTGATTCTAGTTTGATCAGGCAGGAGGTTAGATTTTAAAGCTTTGAATTGGAACAAAATGATACATAAATAGATGGTGTGCTGTATAGAATCTTCATACCAGTTTATAAGAAATAAGGAGGAGAACAAGGCTGAAACTTTCAAGTATTGTGGAGTAAATGTACGTATTTCAGGATGTTACTTGTTATATGATAGAACTAATATTAGTAATTTTTGTGTTGTTCCTTCAATAATATTGTAATTTTTCTTGGTAACTTTAAATATGTGCATTATATGCTGCACTTTTCCTATTTAATACTGAAACAGTGAGTAAAGACCTATTAATGTAATTAGAAATAACGGAAAACAACATTTTACTGTGCTTACTATGTCTGTAAATAAACACATAAATTTAGTCCAGTGCAGGAGGACCAAACAAAGACTACAATTGATATGCATAAAAATTCCCTTTCTCTTTTCCTTTCCCTTTCATTCTTTCTTTTTTTTTTTTTTTCCCCAAAGTATCCATATTCAAGTATGTGATTATTATTAAGAAGCAATCCTGGCACTGTCACATGTTACACTTGCTGCACTTTAAACTTAGACAACTTCCTTTTCTCAGTGATATGGAATGTTTGTCTGTGGTTGGAGGAGACAGTAACAATTGTTTCTGGGAATTTGCACATTAATGTTTATACATTGCTGACATTATACTCAGCCATGTGTTTGATATAAAAGAATATGAAATAGCTAACGAACAGTATGCCTGTGTAAACAAGCAAGATTAAAAAGCAAGGCACTGAAAACTGTCTTATTTCACCTTCCTTTTCAGACATTTTGCTTCATAGTGGGGAAGAAGTGGCATTTTTTGTGAGAAGACCTGTAACTTCTTAGTTTTTTGGAAGAATATCTTAACTAACCCCGTACACTTGATAGCTCTTGAAGCTGAGGATGAAAAACGGTAAAGTTGCCCTCATAAAAATCCATTTCCCTGCAGGGCAGTTGTAGGGCTTCTCCAGGGATGGAGAAGTTGGGATTTCAATCCCGGTTGCCAGGCAACAGGTAAGGAAAGAGCAGATCTCCTTTCTTAAAGAAGTGGTCCTCTATGCCTGTTTGCACACAAAGAGTCACAGCTTGAAAAACAAGCAACAATAATTTTTGCACAAACCAAATTACTCTGAACAATTTAAAGAAGGAAAGGTTCTGCAGTCCACGAACTACCTTCTGAGATAATTGGACCATCACTTCTTTTTCCTTTATATGACCTTAGGCACTTATTTTATTTCTTTGTTTATTTATTTGTTTTGTTTTGTTGTTACTGTTTTTTGGTTTGGTTTGGGTTTTCCTGTTTGTTTGTTTTTTCTTTTTTTTTTTTTTACTATTTTTTCCTATGTTGAAACAATTGATTTCTAGAAAGGTGAACTTTTAGTTTTATTTCTCATTTGAGTTAGTATTTGGGTTTTTTTTTAATCTTTTAATATGATGGTCATTGATATGAAAAGAGGGCTCAATCTTATTACTTAAATAAACATGCCCAAAACAAGAGATTAAAATGATTCCAACAAAACCAATTTTAATGTCCAGTCCACCCTCCTCTTGTGCAGAAATAACAAAAATAAGTACATTACTAATCCAGAGTGAAGTTCTGCACTTTGATCTCGCATTTTATCACTGAATTTATTACTTTCTGTGTTACTTTAATTTACCATATGGGGTTGCATTCAAAGAGTAAACACAGAAGGTTTATCTAAAAGAACGGGTGGTATTTTTATGTTGAATTTTTATTGAGATATGTAGGTATATTACCAGAAGTCATCCAGGTATACACAAAAAAAATGGTGTTTAAGTGGATAAATGTGCTATTTAAGAAAACTCTGACATTTTGTTTTTACAGGAATAATTTACAGGTAAACAAATGTGATGTTACACCTTAAGAATGTAACTGTTAGGTTTTTCCTATCTTATCTTTCTGATAAGTTCTGGTAGGGGACAAGATAATATTCTCTCCTGCAAACAGACTGTCTGGATGGCAACATTAGGAGGAGTAATAAAATTACTATGGAAATGAAGGTGTGGTTTTAAAGCTTAGAAGTTAACTAATATGTACTGATTTCCATCTGGTGGTATCAGAACAGTGCACACTAAGGAAACCATCTTCCATCACACCTGATGCAGGTAAAATCATTATACAAAATTAAATTAGGTATGTTTGTTCTAGCGCATAAATCCTCCAGAATAAGTAAATTCATTTCAATGAAGAATAAACCTTACATAAAATAAAAGAAAATAATTTTTCTATTGTAATTTTGGCAAAAGTTCCCATTGTGAACTGGGCATATTTTTCTTCTATTAAAAAAAAACCTAATAAACAGTGTATTACAACATAACAGGTAGCTGTCAAAACAGAAGCCCATGTAAATGAGCATATTTGTGGGGACTTTTTTTTCTAATTTTCTTTTTCCCCCCTTTTATTTCTTTTCCTTTTCTTCACTTTCATCTACCTTTTTTTTTTTTTTTTACTTTTTTTATTAACACCATCAACACTTGGTTCAGAAATCTGGAATAATGGCAGCATATTTGAAAGCAGAAATACTTTCAAAATCATACAACTACATGATGCCTTTCTCACCATGATCTCAGCTTTAGGCCTTTAAATTTATACTGAAGGAAACATCTGCCTAATCAAGAGGCCTATTTCAATTTATATTTTAGGAAACATTTTTAAAAAATGTCTTGAAAATACTGCTTTATGTCCTATAAAAGCAAAGATAAGAAAGTGCGTTTGAACATAGGCAATTTCTTCAGTGAAACTGGCAGATTGGTCATAAACTAGGTACATAGTTAAAACTTTGCTTAACTCTCAAATGAACTTTTGTCATGGTTTAACATCAGCCAGCAAGTACCATGTAGCCACACCTCTGGCTGCTCAGGCTGAATAAACAACTGCCTGAATGGCACCATAGGATCCTCAGTCTTGTTTTTGATCTCATCCCTTCTCATTTGTTACCTCTTTTTTCCCATTACAAGGAAGCTACATTTGTATTTTATAAACAAAGAATGTCTTAGTTTTCCTGATAATCCATACACTGAAAGTAGTGATCTGTATTTCTACAAATCGCACTCATTACTAATAAATGGCAAGTGATGTTTTAAAAAAATACCTTTGGCCTAGGGTAGAAAAGCCCACATAGATGCAAAAAGTTCTTTGCTTCTGTCTCAAGATGCTTCCTCACTCCTCACATATTGTGACACAGACCTAAAGTGTCTTTTCTTCTGATAGTTTCTTAGAATTATATTCACTAATACATTCCCATACTTTGATTTGGTACATCATTTTAAATGAATGAAGCATGAGATAACTCAGAATTTCATAATCTTCCTTTTCTTTTTGTTTTAATACTGCATAAATCTGTGGGATTTCTGTTTTACCTCATAAGGGCTAATTAGAGACTTATGTGTTAACACAAGGTTTTACAAATGTTTCATTTCATATGTCATTTCCACTGAACTGTTCTCTTAAAAGAATTGAAACTAAAGTTTCTTATATGATTGAAGCATTGAATCATCACCTGTGAAGTCTTTATTTTCAAGGTTTACACTGGTGTTTTTAGCACAGTGAATTTATAGATGCATGAAGTTTGCTGTATGCATTTCATTTGGGAAATAAGACAGAGTTTACCAAATTTTATAGAATATTGAATACTTTAGCTCTCTCTTAGTCATTTAAGTATTTAACTTGGTATTTAGCAATTAAAAAAACAAAATCTGCTGAATTACACACTTATTTTTTTGTAAAAGGAGTCCTTTATGAAGTCTCTGGGTTTCCTCTTCAGATCGTATTACATTTTTTTATGCTAATACACTAAATAGAATCTTTTTTTAAATAATGAAATATATTTCAAAGTTCACAGTCATCAGAGGCATTCAGTAATGCTAATGTATTTCTCTTCTACCCATCTGTAGAGGCCTTTACTTTAAACCTTGTTGATCTAGTAATTTTTAAAATAGAGCTAGGAAAAAATGGGTTTAAACATTCTTTCCGTTTTCATCAAATAACCATCTTTTTATGCTAAGCTTTCTTGAGTTAGTGGGAAAGATGTTATTTCTCCACAAACTGTCTTCTCTTTTCTTCTTTCTTGCTCTCATCACACCAGACTCCCACCCCCAAAGGGAATTTTGACTGAGTCATTTCACTTATTATATAGTATTATAAATGAGATGGAGCAGACATCTATTCCCAATGATTTTAGGAACTTTAATCACTGTAAAGTTTATTAAGACAACAAATTACTACCTGGATCACTGTTCTATCATAAAAAAAAAACACCAAAAAAACGCAACCAAAAAAAAACGCAACCCCCCAACAAAAAAAAACAAAAAAGAAAACAACCAAATCTTTTGTTTTCAGTGTGAAATAACAGTTTAGGTAAAATATACCTATTAATATAAATCTGTATTAATTGCTAACTCAATTGCAAAACCAAACCACTTTTTCTTTTATATTAACAATATTCCAGGCACTGATGCCAGAATGGTTGTAGATATCTGTTTGAAGGCATCACAATAAAAAGCCAATTGAAAGCCCTGATGTGAAGCCGCAGGAGTAAAAAACACTTGATTTTTAAGAGCGATATTCTGCATTTCTCAAATTAACTTCATTTAACAATATGTCAACAGCTAGCATAACCCAAATATCTGCTATCTGCTATATCTCCCTATTCACTTGCTAGATAATTATAATCTTGACACACAGTCTTGTCACTTCATTTTGTACTTTCCTCATCATAAAAAGTTTAGCTGCAGCAATTTATAGTTTTTTGAGAAAAAAAAGCAGGTCAGACTCTCAAGGACATATAACCTGGAAAATTGTAAAGAGTAGATGACAATAGAGCTTTGCTAAACTATTTGAAAGTACTAGGAACATCAAAAAGAAACTGAAAAAGAATCACTAGTTATTTGATCTGTAGTACCTATAAACCCATATAAAAATCTGTTAAAAATAACAATTTTTATAATAAACACAATTATGTTTCACCAAACCCTCATTATTTCAAACCTGTCATAGAACAGATGCCTATATTAATTTCCATTGACATTTTCATTACAACCAAAATATGTATTATCTATAAAAACAAACATAGAACTGCAGGCCAATAATTTCAAACTTTTTGTCTGACAATGACAAACAAAATCAAGTCAGCTCAGTAAGGATCCTGTTTTCCCTGTGAAGTTATTATTACAGTGCTTATGTATTTGAAACAGAAATCCTAATCAAAGAAGATTAGTAAAGTTTCAAGTGTTAACAACATTAATGATTATGAAATTTATCATTTCAAAGGAAAACAATTTTAGCTCTTTGCATAAATCTGTTATGCATTTAAATTGCTAGGAAAAAAAAGAAAAGAAATTCCTTCAATTCTGCGGAGATGTTGGGAAATTCCCGTCATGGAAATAAATAACTTATTCTAGGCAACAAGGAATAATATTATTTGCTGATATTTTACTCTTTATCGTATTGTTTCTTTTCACTAGCTTAGATTAATCCTACTCCCTGTCAGTGATCTCCTTGTAGAAATGTAGGACAGTCTGTACACCTGAGACTGAATAAATATTACACGAAGAGACTCATGTTGTGGGGATTATTTATGAAGTCATCAAGGATTTCAGACAAAGGAAATCTGCAAGAAATTATTGCTAGTATTTTGAGTAAATAGTTGTTTTACTTCATCTTTTCTTGTTCTAACACATTCTGAAAATATATACTTATAATATTTGTGCTTATGATATATGCACAAATAATAATGAACTAAATAAGTCATGAAACAGGAAAAAAAGAGCAACGTACAAGTATGTCTCAGTCATGGGTTTTTATTGAAAAATTATGAATTTTGAGGTGTTCAGTGTGAATTCAGAAACTTACCCTTGTTATTATCTCACCTTCTTATACTACTCTGTGACTAAAAGGTGAAATACATATATTTCATAGATTCGATGGGCACCCTGTGTACCCTGCTCAAAAGCTAAAATAATACCAAAGCCCGTTCTCGACTATTTTTTGAAAGAGACAAAATCCCCTGCAACCTGTCCTACTATTCAGTTTTCATAGCTACTAAGATATAATGAAAAAGTAGAGCTTATCTTTTAACTATGAACACAATTCCTGTATCTATCCTAAAATTAATTTTTTTCTGTGACTTTGATCTAGATGGAACTAATTATCTGGAACAGATACAAAATAAAAATCCTTCTGTTCTTACTATGGACGCAGCAGAATGCAACTGGAGAATTAGAGATACATCTTTACTACTGTTTCTTACTTATGCTTCCTCAGTGAATCAGTTCCTTTCTAAATTATTTTCAACTTCTCTATGGATTTTGAGTATATTTTAAATCACAAATCCTTCCATGAAGAAACTTTGGTGACTGTGAACATATACCATAAAGTGTGAAGTGCATTCAGCTAATATAATATAAAAAAAAGAAACAAAACTATCCTCATAAAATAATCAAAGCCACAGGTTAACAGAAAAATTCCACTACTCTAGAAAGCATGCAAATATTTCTGAAACAAATATTACTTTTAAAAATAAAATAAACAAGCAGAACAAATCCTTCTATGAAAAATAAATTGAAAAGAAGTTTTTTTGATGGTTGTTTTCTGGGTATGTGCTTGCTTGGTTTTTGTTGGGTTTTGGTTTGTTGGGGTTTTTTGTTTGTTTTGTTTTGTTTTGTTTTGTTTTTTGGTGGGTCTCCACCTCACCACCACCTTACTATCCTTTTTTTTTATTTTTTTCTTTTTTTTTTCCATGACATTGGGGTGTGTATTCAGCTTGTTTAATTTGGGGAACTTGATTGAATTGCCTAAACATTTGCATTTATTACCATTTGAGATGCACTATTTTATCTCTCCTTGCCTCCAGTTACTAAACTATAAGACAGCATTCCCATAAGGACTTTGTCATATATGCCAGCTTTGTGCAGATGTCTTCAGCATTGTATGGCATCTTAAATGGCATTAGGTGTACTTAGCAACTGAATCAACCCTTAAGTGTGAAAATAGAAATATCTATATCTGAGCCAGTCATTGTAGGTTATCTTTGTAGCTAATGAAGAGAAATGGGGCACAACTCACTTGACTTACTTAAATAATAGATAGTAGGATAAGAAGACTGGCAGTCTGTAAGTTTGTCTTTGTTTCCATTTGCTATGAAGAGAATCTAAGACTACAAACTCAGATATCAAGATTGTCCTGGGTTCAGCAGTAGCAGTCATGTTTCTCTTCCTTGGTAGCTGGTGCAGTGCAGTGTTTTGACTTTCGGCTCGGGAACAGAGCTGATAGAGATGTTTTGGTTTGGCCAAGGACTTTGTGAGCCTCATGCTCTGCCAGGGAGGAGGGGAAGCCAGGAGGAAGCAGAGACAGGACACCTCACCCAAGCTAGCCAAAGAGGTATTCCATACCACAGCACGTCATGCCCAGGATGTAACTGGGAGTTAGCCGGAAGGGCTGGGAGACGGCAGGGCTGGAGGAGGTATCGGTCGGAGCTTGGTCGGGCTTGGGGGGCGAGTTATCGGTCAGCTGGTGCTGAGGTGTTGTATTCTGTTCCCTTGTTATTTCCTTTATCATTATTATCATTGGTGGTAGCAGTAGTGATTTGTGTTATACCTTAGTTACTAAACTGTTCTTATCTCAACCTGTGGGAGTTGCATTCTTTTCAATTCTCCTCTCCATCCCTCTGGGAGTAGGGGGAGGGCAAGAAAGGGGGGGAAGTGAGCGAACTAATTACCTGACTGGGTTTAAACCACGACAGTTCTTTTTGGCGCCCAACGTGGGGCACGAAGGGTTGAGATAACGACAGATTTGACTGGATTAATAGTCACTCTTCACAATGCTGATTTATTGGGTATCAAAGTTGTTTCTCTTGATCTCACAGCTGCAGAATGTTGTAACTTACGTAGAGCCGGTATTTGCTGTGATAGTGTTTATCAAGTGTGGGGCCTGGGCTAAGGTTCTTGTCTCACTGTACTTTATGGCAATGGCTTGTAATACGGGCGGGCTCCAGCAGCAGGGCGGGACGGACGTGGCCGTGGACTTGTACCTGGCCGTCCGGCTGCTCTTCACCGTCCTGGCCCTCACCCTACTCTCCATCTTCGTGAGGCTGCGGGGAGCCGAGGGGGAGCGGCCCCGGGAGCCGGCGGCAGCCGAAGCTGCTCAGGAGAGCGGCCCCAGGGACCAAGCGGCGGCGGGAGCGGGGCCGGAGGCCGCGCGGGGACGGCTGCCGGTGGAGGAGGTCGGGGCGGTCGAGGAGCACAAGGAAGCGGCTGCCAAGCAGCGGGAGAAGGCGGCGGAGGAGCCGAGCCCCGCGGAGGAGCCGAGCCCCGCGGAGAAGCCGAGCCCTGCGGAGAAGCCGAACCCCGCGGAGAAGCCGAACCCCGCGGAGAAGCCCAGCCCCGCGACGGCCGAGAGCATTCCCCGGAAGCCGCCCGCCGAGCCCCAGGGGGATGCAGGAGACCACGCAGCATTTCCCAGCAAGGCAGAGGAGGAAGAGCTGGACTCAGGAAAAGAGAAGCTGGCGGTGGGAGAGCCGGCAAGCACAGCAGCTACACCAGCCCCAGTGACAAGCACAGCAGCATCAACTGAGAGTTCTGAAGGTTTTGAATGGCCTTTGGGTATCCTTGGGACCTGCCTGCTGATTGTGATGGGGATCAGCATGTTGGCACACACACAGGCTGTGTTCTACCCACAACCATTTTGTCTGATCTCAAAAGTTAAGCAGAGTCAGGTTTGGGTCTTGTCTTGGGTTGGACAACAATATAGGGGGACCAAGAGATTTTCCCCAAGGCTGGAGAGTCATGAGTGGCAGGGTGTGTGGGACAGTATGGGCAAGTATCTAGTCCACTGGGCCCCTCCAGTGCTTTGGAAGCATTGGAGATGGAAGGCAGCTGTATGGAGTCCCCAGCAACAAGCTGCAGAAACTGCTTAAGGGGACAGTGAATTATTTTGAGCCTGGTGGGCCCATGGCACTTCAGGCCATCAGAGCAGAGATGCAACATAGAGATGGACTCATGATCGAGGGGTGGGCTTAACAATGGACACTATTGCCCAGGTTATTCACGAGTGTGAACACTGCACACAGTCTCTCCTGCTCTGGAAGACTGTTACAAGAGATGGAGCCTGACATGGACCAGATGGACGCAGCAGCTTTATAGGGACTGGTCCATGCACTAAGATAAGAGTGCACCGAGACAAAAGTGATGGTATATTGAAAATGTGGGATCTGAGCATGACATGAATGGTATGGAATAAGGGGTGGATAATGTCCTGGGTTCAGCAGTAGCAGTCATGTTTCTCCTCCTTGGTAGCTGGTGCAGTGCAGTGTTTTGACTTTCGGCTCGGGAACAGAGCTGATAGAGATGTTTTGGTTTGGCCAAGGACTTTGTGAGCCTCATGCTCTGCCAGGGAGGAGGGGAAGCTGGGAGGAAGCAGAGACAGGACACCTGACCCAAACTGACCAAAGAGGTATTCCATACCACAGCACGTCATGCCCAGGATGTAACTGGGAGTTAGCCGGAAGGGCTGGGAGACGGCAGGGCTGGAGGAGGTATTGGTCGGAGCTTGGTCAGGCTTGGGGGGCGAGTTATCGGTCAGCTGGTGCTGAGGTGTTGTATTCTGTTCCCTTGTTATTTCCTTTATCATTATTATCATTGGTGGTAGCAGTAGTGATTTGTGTTATACCTTAGTTACTAAACTGTTCTTATCTCAACCTGTGGGAGTTGCATTCTTTTCAATTCTCCTCTCCATCCCTCTGGGAGTAGGGGGAGGGCAAGAAAGGGGGGGAAGTGAGCGAACGAATTACCTGACTGGGTTTAAACCACGACAAAGATCCACAATTTAATTTATTTATTTATTGGTATGTTTCATCTACATTTAATGAGAGAACTTCCCTTCAATAGGACCACTCTGATGGCTGCACTAAAATGTAAAAAATCAATGCCTACTACAAAATAGATATCATACAGATTATTCTCTTTATTAAATAGATGTTTGTCCTGGGTTCAGCAGTAGCAGTCATGTTTCTCCTTCATGGTAGCTGGCGCAGTGCCGTGTTTTGACTGGGAGTGAGTGGACAAGCTGTCTGGCTAGGGTTTAAACAACGACAGTTATTTTTGGCACCCAACGTGGCGCCCAAGGGGTTGAAATAACGACAGATCTGACTGAATTAATAGTCACTTGTCACAATGCTGATTTATTGGCTCTCAGAGTTGTTCCCCTTGATCTCACAGTTTCAGTATATAGTATCTTACTTCCATCCGGTATTTGCTGTATTAGTCTTTTTCAAGTGTGGGGCTTGGGCTAAGGTTTTTGTCTCATTGTACTTTATGGTAATGACTTGTAATACCATAGGATCCTTGATCATGAAACTGATCTGGCTTATGTTCCCAGTGTGGTCACCACCTTTATACTTTGGGAGGTATATGATGGAGGTGCTTAGCAATTACACATCTTTTTTCTCCTTCTCAGGTGCTCAACCTGTGAAGGAGACATCCTTTTACCCTCCCAGTCGTCCCCCCAGACCATTTACATTTGAGAGTTTTGAATTTTTTGAATGGCCTTTTAATGCTGTTGAGAATTGTTTGCTGAGGGTGATGGGAATCACCATGCTAGCACGCATACAGAGTGTGTTTTGCCCACGACTGATTTCAAGAGTTAAGCAGATTCAGGTTTGGGTCTTGTCTGGGGTCAAACGATGATGTAGGAAGACAAAGAAGTTTTCCCTGAGGCTGGACAGTCATGAATGGCCGGGTGTGCGGGACAATACGGGCAAATATTTAGGTCAGTGGGCCCCTCCAGTACTTTGGAATTTCACTATCGGACAACTGCAAAATCCAGAAAAATTAATAAAACACTTAAATGAGGTGTGTGCTCATTCTGGCCGTACCAGAGATGGCCTGGCACATCAGTCCCACAGAAGTATAAGGCTCTAGTAGATACCGGTGCACAGTGTACACTGATGCCATCAAGCTGTCAAGGGGTGGAACCCATCTATATTTCTGGAGTGACAGGAGGATCCCAAGAGTTCACTGTGCTGGAGGCTGAAATCAGCCTGACTGGGAGGGAGTGGCAAAAGCACCCTATTGTGACTGGTCCAGAGGCTCCATGCATCCTCGGCATAGACTACCTCAAGAGAGGGTACTTCAAAGACCCAAAGGGGTACCGATGGGCTTTTAGTATTGCTGCTTTGGAGACTGAGGAAATTGAGTAGCTGTCCACCTTGCCTGGTCTCTCAGAGGATCCTTCTGCTGTGGGGTTGCTGAAAGTCGAAGAACTCAAGTGCCAATTGCGACCACAACAGTGCACAGGAGGCAATATCGCACCAACCGAGACTCCCTGATTCCCACCCACCAGCTGATCCGTAGACTGGAGAGTCAGGGGGTGATCAGCAGGACCCGCTCACCCTTTAATAGCCCCATATGGCCAGTGTGAAAGTCTAATGGAGAATGGAGGCTAACAGTAGACTATCGTGGCCTGAATGAAGTCACACCACCATTGAGTGCTGCTGTACCGGACATGCTAGAACTTCAGTATGAACTAGAGTCAAAGGCAGCCAAGTGGTATGCCACGACTGATATTGCCAATGCATTTTTCTCCATTCCTTTGGCAGCAGAGTGCAGGCCACAGTTTGCTTTTACTTGGAGGGGTGTCCAGTTCACTTGGAACCGACTGCCCCAGGGGTGGAAACACAACCCTACCATTTGCCATGGACTGATCCAGACTGCACTGGAACAGGGGCAAGCTCCAGAACACCTGCAATACATTGATGACATTATTGTGTGGGGCAATACAGCGGAAGAAGTCTTTGAGAAAGGGAGGAAAATAATCCAAATCCTGCTGAAAGCTGGTTTTGCCATAAAACAGAGTAAGGTCAAGGGACCTGCACAGGAGATTCAATTTTTGGGCATAAAATGGCAAGATGGACGTAGACAGATCCCCACAGATGTGATCAACAAGAGAACAGCAATGTCTCCACCAACTAAAAAGAAAGAAACGCAAGCTTTCTTGGGTGCTGTGGGGTTCTGGTGAATGCACATCCCAAATTACAGTTCGATTGTAAGCCCTCTCTATCATGTGACCCAGAAGAATGATTTTAAATGGGGCCCTGAGCATCAACAAGCCTTTGAGCAAATTAAACGCGAGATAGTTCATGCAGTAGCCCTTGGACCAGTCTGGACAGGGCCAGATGTAAAAAATGTGCTGTACACTGCAGCTGGGGAGAACGGTCCTACCTGGAGCCTCTGGCAGAAAGCTCCAGGGGAGACTCAAGGTCGACCCCTCCTCTTTTGACATCGGGGATACAAGGAATCTGAGGCCAGCTATACCCCAACTGAGAAAGATTCTGGCAGCCTATGAAGGGGTTCGAGCTGCTTCGGAAGTGATTGGCACTGAAGCACAGCTCCTCCTGGCACCCCGGCTGCCTGTGCTGGCCTGGATGTTCAAAGGCAGGGTCTCCTCTACACATCATGCAACTGATGCTACATGGAGTAAATGGGCTGCATTAATTTCACAACAAACTGAAATAGGAAATCTCAGTCGTCCAGGCATTCTAGAAGTCATCATGGACTGGCCAGAGGGCAAAGATTTCGGAATGTCACCAGAGGAGGAGGTGGTGCGTGCTGAAGAGGCCCCACCATATAATAAACTGTCAGAAAGTGAAAAGCAGTATGCCTTGTTTACTGATGGCTCTTGCCGTTTTGTGGGAAAGCATCGGAGATGGAAGGCAGCTGTATGGAGTCCTGGACGACAAGTTGTAGAAACTGCTGAAGGAGAGGGTGACATTGCTGAACGAGAAAAGTGGCCAGTACTTTACCTCTATACTGACTCATGGATGGTGACAAATGCCCTGTGGGGGTGGTTGAAGCAATAGAAACAGAGCAACTGGCAACGCAGAGGTAAACCCATCTGGGCTGCTGCACTGTGGAAAGATATTGCTGCCAGGATGCAGAACCTGGTTGTGAAGGTACGTCATGTAGATGCCCATGTACCCAAGAGTCGGGCCACTGAGGACCACCAGAACAACCAACAAGTGGATAAAGCGGCTAAGATTGAAGTGGCTCAGATGGACTTAGATTGGCAACATAAAGGTGAATTATTTTTGGCCCAGTGGGCCCATGACACTTCAGGCCATCAGGGCAGAGATGCAACATATAGATGGGCTCGTGACCGAGGGGTGGACTTAACAATGGACACTATTGCCCAGGTTATTCACGAGTGTGAAACATGTGCTGCAATTAAACAAGCCAAGCAGTTAAAGCCTCTTTGGTATGGAGGACGATGGTTGAAGTATAAGTATGGGGAGGCCTGGCATATTGACTATATCATGCTGCCGACAACCCGCCAAGGCAAGCGCCATGTGCTTACCATGGTGGAAGCAACCACTGGCTGGCTGGAAACCTATGCTGTGCCCCATGCCACTGCCCGGAACACTATCCTGGGCCTTGAGAAACAGATTTTGTGGTGACACGGCACCCCAGAGAGAATTGAGTCAGACAATGGGACTCATTTCCGGAATAACCTTATAGATATTTGGGCCAAAGAGCATGGCATTGAGTGGGTATATCACATCCCCTACCATGCACCAGCCTCTGGGAAAATCAAACGGTATAATGGGCTGTTAAAAACTACACTGAGAGCGATGGGTGGGGGAACTTTCAAGCATTGGGATACACACTTACCAAAGGCCACCTGGTTGGTCAACACCAGAGGATCTGCCAACAGGGCTGGCCCAGCCCAGTCAGGACTTTTACATATTGTAGAGGGGGACAAAGTTCCCGTGGTGCATATGAAGAATTTGCTGGGGAAGACAGTCTGGGTTATTCCTGCTTCAGGTAAAGGCAAACCCACTCGTGGGATTGCTTTTGCTCAGGGACCTGGATATACTTGGTGGGTAATGCGGGAAGATGGGGAAGTCCAGTGTATACCTCAAGGGGATTTGATTTCAGAGGAAAACAGCCAATGAACTTAATTGTATGCTGTTGCCTGCTGTGTAGTACTTTTATAGCTCATCAACTAGATGTCTCCAGGTCACCAGTGACTAGCCCTGACTTCCCTCCAACCATCATCTCAACAGATAATGAACTTTGATGGAACCGGAGGAGTTCTACAGTAAAGGAACGACCAGCATCATCAGGCAACGATCCAATACTGCACACAGCCTTTCCTGCCCTGAAAGATTGTTACAAGAGATGGAACCTGACATCATGGACCGAATGGACTGAGCCGCATTATAGGGATTGGTCCATGCACTAAGAAAATGATCTCTTTCTCTTGGTCTGTGTGTATACGGATGTATATATATGGTAGAACGATGGTGTATTGAAAATGTGGGATCTGAGCATGACGTGAATGGTATGGAATAAGGGGTGGATAATGTCCTGGGTTCAGCAGTAGCAGTCATGTTTCTTCTTCGTGGTAGCTGGTGCAGTGCTGTGTTTTGACTTCTAGCCTGGGAACACTGCTGGTGAAACCGATGTTTTCAGTTGTTGCTAAGTGATGTTTACCCTGATGTAGGACTTTGTGAGGCTCATGCTCTGCCAGGGAGGAGGGGAAGCCGGGAGGAAGCAGAGATGGGGCGCCTGACCCAGGCTAGCCAAAGAGGTATTCCATACCACAGCACGTCATGCCCGGGGGGGGGGGGTAACTGGGAGTTCCCCGGAAGGACACGGGCTTCCGGGTGGAACTCGTTTCTTGGCCAGAGGTATTGTATTCTCTTCCCTTGTTATTTTCTCTTTTCATTGCTGTCGTTGGTGGTAGCGGTAGTGATTTGTGTTGTACATGGGTTTCTGGACTGTTCTTGTCTCAACCCATGGGAGTTGCACTCTTTCTATCCTCCTCCCCATTCCTCCGGGAGCAGGGAAGTGGAGAGCCCCGGGGGGGAGGGGGGGAGGGGGGGGCTCGATTTCTTTCAGCTCAAGTGAGTGAACAAGCTGTCTCCCTAGGGTTTAAACCATGAAAATGTTAACCAATACTCCTTTGCAATTCAATATATTTAAATAATAGTTTACAAGATACTTAAACTTTAACCTACTATTTTTAGTCACATGCATAGTTAACTTTTTAAAAGTCTAAACAATGGAAGTTTATTGGAGTTTTAATCTTCTTATATTTGATTTTGTTTCAAAATAATTCTTATAACTTTTTAAAAGGTTGAATTATGTCAGCTGGTGAATTTTGCAGGCATAAAAACCGATAGGTTATTAGTCATCACCAAATTTTAGAGATTTTTGCTATAAACACAGCTGTAATATAGGAATATACCTGCAAATTAGAAATATTTTGACATGAAAAGGGAATAGAATCTAAACCATGAAAGTCCCGCCAATGCAAGCACTTCACTGCCAAATTCTCCTCATTCCCCACAAGTATTCCAATCTACTTATTTTCTAATACTGACTAACCTCTAGGGCACCAGATGATATAAGTTCTCCATCTAGCATGAAAATCTCCTAGGAACATAACAGCAGGCATGCATTCATGCTCAGAGGTATTTGTTTTGGCTACAGAACTGCCTATTACAGCTTTTCTGCAGTGTAGGCTGCAGCGTTAACTTCTAAAAAATGCTTTATGTCTTAAGAAGGCTGAAGACACAGGTTTTGTGCTGTTAGTTTTCATAACAGATAACTGATATGAGTGGTTCTTCCATATGAAATACAAGTTGTTCTCAGTTTCATGGGTAGCACAGGATTTCTTCCATTTGCAGGGTGTTTCCATGTTATGTTGCAATAGCTTGTCCTACCTCCCTTCTCCCGTTCCTTTCACTGGTGGATGCGCAAGGGTGGCAGTGAGCAGGAAAAGAAGATTGTGGCTTAAGCCACAGGCAACACATCCAGCCTTTATCTTGGCTTCAGGATACAGGTTGGGTGGAGACTGAATTGAGATCAGCCCTGAGAAGAAGGACTCGTTCGACCTGAGCCGCAAGTGTACACTTGCAGCTCAGAAAGCCAACCATATTCTGGGCTGCATTAAAAACAGCGTGTTCAGGGGATTGAGAGAGGTGATTCTCCCCATCTACTCTGCTCTCATGAGACCCTACCTTGAGTACTGCATTCAGCTCTGGGGCCCCCAATACAAGAAAGACATGGAGCCTTTGGAGTGAATCCAGAGGAGGGCCATGATGATGACTGAGGAGCTACAGCACCTCTCCTATGAAGAGAGGCTGAGAGAGCTGGAGAAGATTCAGCCTGGAGAAGAGAAAGCTCTGGGGAGACGTTATTGCAACCTTCCAGTTCCTAAAGGGGCCTACGAGAAATATGGAGAGGGACTTTTATTACAAGGGCAGGTAGGGATAGGTCAAGGGGGAATGGATTTCAAATAAAAGACGGTAGATTTAGATTAGCTATTAGAAAAAATTCTTCACTATAAGGTGGTGAGACACTGGAACAGGTTGCCCAGAGAAGTCACGGCTGCCCCGTCTCTGGAATTGTTCAAGGACAGGTTGGATGAGTCTTTGAGCACCTTTATCTAGTGGAAAGTGTCCCTGCCCATGGCAGGGGTGTTGGAACTAGATGATCTCTGAGGTCCCTTCCAACCCAAACCATGCTATGATTCTATGATTCTGTGATAAAGCTATTCTTATCAAGGTGAGGGACAGAGAAGAACAGATGAGGATCTTGATCTTATCTGCTAGTTTCTGTTCTATAGATTGTTAAAGGTAAACTTAATATGCTTACATTTTCTAGGGAAATGAGATCCTACTTCTTCCTGCTGAAATATGTAAGTCAGGTTCCTTTCTACTTTGGCATCCATGACTTGCACTTGTGGTTATACCATAGTCAGCAGCATAACGACAGAGTATGTTTTAGGCCAAAGAAGACTGAACTCCAAAGTTTATGTCCACTGAACAACTGGTCAAGCTAAGAGCTAATTTCATAAAAGAATGGCAGAGGAAGAAGAGAACGTGTCAGAGAATTGTTACTACTCTTCCTTTCTTCTGCCCTGCTACACACTTACTCTGTGAAACAGAAGATAAAGCTATAATAATCCTAGCTTTGTATTTTCCTTATGGAGCTAAGTATAAGCTTAATTATATGGATGATTTTTCATTCTATCATTTCCACAAGATGGACTGACAATCAAAGGAGACATCCTTTGTAGGAAAACTTTTCTTGAGGTAAACTAGATCATACTGCCTGAGATCTTGGATACACCTGCTGGACTGATGAGTTACTGCATATATTTCTTGTTAACGTGTGTGCACATAAGATGTTATTTCTTTTATTTTTTCTACATATACATGAAAATAAAAAAAAAAATTGTTGGATTTTTAATTTTTAAATAAATATTGCATAGCATTTTTTTAAGAAGTAAACCAAATAAATTTCATAACATACCAGACAAACTTTAATGAAAGAAAAAAAAATTTAATGGAACATATCCTCAGCACTACAAAATATCATATTCTGTACCATATTCTTTGATGTTTAGCATATTTTGTGTGGTAAGAAATTTTGTGGATATGAATATTTTAATATGTTTCAATGTTTTATACATTCAAAAAAAAAGATTGTCCAAGTCATCACTTCACTGTCTTGCACTTTTTTTTAAAGAAGTGTTATGATGTTCACAATAATCTACATATCTGGAGTCATTCTTGCAATCATAATTAGTGGAAAAAAAAAAAATAATGCAGAAACAGCTGTCTTTTCTTGAAGTTTACCAGTCTAAGTAATCTGTCCCTTTGGTTTCTGCTTTTATGTCCCTTGAAAGTGAAGGGAAAGCCCTCCTCTGCTCCCCTTCTACGTAAAATCATTCTTCACCTCTTCTGTTCCTTCAGGGCTTCAGCAGCAACTTCAAGGAACAAAAGCCCTTTTCAAGTTTTGACTCAAAACTGGCATCCAAACTCTGTGATCAATGGTCTATAACTTAAATCCAGTAGATAATATCTTCAAAACAATTGTTGACATTGCAGGTAAACAATTGAATCTTCAGAATGATGACTGTTGAAAGCTGAAAGCAAATTATGACTGTTTTATGAGACAAACTGAATGACTACCTTACCCTCACCGAAATATTTGCTCTTGACAATATGATATAGCTGGATTTCCAAATAAACAACTTTCAGATCCTTATTTAAAAAAAAATACCTCAAACCAACACATCTACTTCCTCTTATTGTTGCTGCTGTTCAAACAGCAGATTCTGGTGAGTATCCCCATAGAAAAAAGATACTCTGCAATATTTCCAATATGTATGGTTTATTAGGCTTATTGATAGAGCATGAAAATCTTCCTTTTAATTTACCACTATTTCCACATCTGTGAAAGCAATACTTATTTGCACTGTATATTAAACTGTTTTCTAAAGCTGAAAGTCATATATGCACAGAATGTCCTAACAGTTCCAAAAAAACATTTTTTGTTGGTTTTGTGTTAGAATTATGCTAATTTTCACTTAGAAAGATGAATTAGAGATGGAAGGATCTTCTATATGCATTAACTAACTTATTTTAAATGAGCTTTTTAATATAAACAGCAACAATCAATTTGATAAATGGTCTGCGGACCCTAAATTATAAGCACATCATTCAGAGAAATGCATAATTTAAAGAAAACTGTCCCTTTTCCATGGGGGCATCTACATATCAAGAGCATTTTCCCTGGGATACTATTGCCTATCATGAACACTCTAGCAATAATGTCTGTGATATACTGTGATATATATCTATACTAGACCATATATTTCCATGGCAGACTGGGCCTATTAACATAACTGTAGCACTTTTTCCAGCAGTCAGTGCAGCCAGGGTGCACAGGGGGCCAGAATCCCTCCTCAAGATTCTGCAATGATGGTGGTGACTTCTGGGTGTGTGGATGGTGGGTAATCAGCCAAAACATGGAGCACAGGGGGGAACGGAGGAATGTCAGTCTCCTCAGTGAAAAGGAAGCTTCCTGACCTGGCTGCTCTCAGGGCCACTGAGAAGAATTATGGAATGGTTATGACCAGTGTGAGACCCCCTGGGAAGGGTCAACCAAACAAGCTCTCCCCAAATCACTTTGCTGACCAAGTGGGGTATTTCCTACAGGGCTAGCTCATTATAAGATGCAAATAAGGGAGCATTTTTGAACCACACATAACTTTTCATGGGGTGTTTTTAAGCAGATTGCAGGAATGTGAGCAACTTCTCATGAGATAAGTTTAGGGGAAGGAGCAAAGACAGGGAAAGGGAGGGTTTAAGTTGAATTGGGGAGGAAAAAGTATAGGGAGAATAGAGGAAAAGTCATAAAATAGGCCTGTAGAGTGCAAATGGCTTGCTGGTCTGAACACCTGTTTGATTGAACCTTATTCTCATTAGATCCTTTTTCTCCCTATCTTCTGTGTGATGTATCCTCTATCCTGAGTATGTGTGAACATGAGTGAACTGCAAGCTATGACATACAGCAAATAGCCTAAAAGGTCTAAGCAAATGGAGTGGGGATGTGAACCTCCAGGCTTGTAGGTCCAACTAGCAGCACCTGGACAGACCAGCGGAAACCGAGGCCTGCTGGAGGATTGGTTGATTATCTAAGGCCAGCTGTTGTGCAATGTATGTGTGCATGTGTGTGTATACACAAAT
The DNA here is from genome assembly GCF_028554395.1 of Pezoporus wallicus. Classification (NCBI taxonomy): domain Eukaryota; kingdom Metazoa; phylum Chordata; class Aves; order Psittaciformes; family Psittacidae; genus Pezoporus; species Pezoporus wallicus. The sequence continues at coordinate 253,913 of NW_026638964.1, read as the reverse complement.
ATGTATATATTCCAGTAATAGAGTTTGAATCACCTGATCAGCTGGACAGGAAAAAAACAAATGAGACAATCTGTACTGTTCATGTCTGTGTAACTGCTGTGTAAAGTGCAAAGACTGGTAAAGAAAATGTTGTCTGTCTGTGCTACTCTGTGTGGCATGCTGTATATTCATATTATATATGTGTGTATACTTCTGTCAGAAATTCATCATTCTTGCAACTGGCTGAATCCACAGACATGGAGACATCACAGTCTTGCATCTATGGGCTACTGGCTTAAGCAATCTTTAGCAGTGATGTGCCATAGCTTAGTCTGTAACATCAGCTGCTGTAACTGTCCCTGCCATATCAGAATATGACACTTCCCTTGAGGGAAGGTGCTGCCATCCTAGTCTCTTGCAGTGCCTGATGCTCTGGGAGTGCACTAGCAGTGACTCGTGCTTCTCTTCACAGGCTAAGCAGTGGCCTTCCCTGTGGGAGATGTGCTCTGGCTGAGGAGCTAAGTCACTAGCACAAAGGGCTGTGGAGGGAGGAGGAAGGCAGTACACTCAGTGCCCTTGTATTGCCTATGGAGTGCAGGCAGCTTTGGAAATGGGAATATCTTGATGCACATGATCAGTGAGTCAGGTATGATGCATTGCTCCAGCTTTTAGTCACAAAACATGAAGGATGCTGAAGATGTGAAGGTCAAGAGCAAGCTTAACTGCAATGACCATGAGACTGTGGAGTTTAAAATCCTGAGAGAATCAAGGAAAATAGATATATGTAGCAAAACCAGAGACCTGTGATACCTATAAATTGTAATTAAAATAATCAGAATAGAAATAATTTGTGATACCTATAAATTGTAATTAAAATAATCAGAATAGAATTAATTTGCTTTAAACCCAATATGATCTACAAAATTAGTGTAATCAAAACCAGTATGTATCTTGTAACATAGCCACATGTGAGAGTTTTATGCAAGTATGTGAGCAATATGAACACCAAAGTGATGAAGATTTGCTCAGCTTCATGCAGAATAAATGAGAAAACATGTCAACAGTGACAGCTGTAACTGTAACTTAACAGTTACAGTAACAGAACTTGCAAGATACAGAACAAAATATAAGACAAGTGCAAAGGGCTGCAAATAAGCAAAATGTTTTGTTGAATGCAAAATGTTTTGTTGAATACAAGATAAAGATGTCTGGCAAAAGCAGCAAGATAAACAAGTGTGGGAACACAGGAATATGCTGGACAGCATATGTCTAACTCTTGAGAACTTTTGGATGTCATTGTTATTAACCCTCAGGTAGCTGGGATGGAATTTCTGTGAACATATATAGATGTTTACATCCAATTTGTAAAAGGATACGGTGAAAAAAATACAGAGGAATCCCACCTTTGTAGTGCTTATTTCTCTTTTTTATCTATGCAAAAGCTTAGGTCACATAAATAAAACCTTAATGAATAATCTCAAAAACTATGAATGGTTTGAAGAATAAAGGGACAAAGGACACTAGAGGACTAATTATACCTTTTGAATACAAGATAGGGATATTTTCACTCCAGTCCCAAAATCTCAAACAAAGCAGAACAAATCAAATTAAAGCAAAAAAAAAAAAAAGTGAACAGGATCTGCTTGCTGTGGTTATCTTGCGAGGAAAGTTCTGTTCTTGTATGTGGAAAGTGCAAATGATATGTTGTTCCATATCCAGTAGAGTATGGTTAGCCTTTTGGTTAAGATGAAGAGTCAGATTTTAAAAAAACTAATGAAGCAAAGTTTCTGAAAAGAATACTTGCTTTTGGGGGAAACTGTAAACAAACGTTTCAAATATCTTCAAATGCTCATTGGGACTCATCACACATTGGGCAAAACCAAAACAAACTCTGTGATTTATCCTGGAACTGGCCTTTCAGGCAAGCAGAGAAAAGCAAGCAGACAAATAGAAGTGTTAATTTTCTGATTGGGAAACTGGTAGTTTTTGACAGAGTTATTGATTTTTCTGGCAATTGATCACCTGATTATTGGTTTTGGAATAATTGGAGACAAACAAGTGTTTTCTGTATTAATCATCACTTATTTAAAGAGCATTTTAATTTCATGTGTGTGTATTTATGCACATTAGACCGCCACTCTTAAAAGGTGACTACAGGTGGTGACATACTAGGCAGATTGTTTTCTAATCTTTGTAAAGGTGTTTTAAGGAAGGCATTTTAGCGCTACTATGAATTCAGAAGTCTATGCTAAATGAAGTAGGGAAGTCCATATGTGTTGAGTGTTAACCTTTCCAAAGCATCTTTGAAAATCAACCAACTGTCCTAGACCACTCTTCTCTCCAGGACTCTCTTTCCTGGGATTCTTCCAAGCAGATCTCTGGAGAGGCCAAAGTTTACTCTCCTGAAGGCAAGAGCTGCCTTGTTTCTTCTTCTCAGGATCATGAACTCTACTACCTCACAGTTATTACAGCCAAGGCTGACCTCAAGCAATTCTTCCTTTTTTGTAAATTTCAGGTTTAGGACAGAATCACCCATAACTGGCTCCTCTTACACCTGTGCCAGGAAGTTGTTATCAGTGCACTCCAGAAATCTCCTGGGTTGCTTCTGCCCTGGTATGTTGCCTTCTGCCAGATACGAAGGTTGCTGAAGACACCTGTGAGCACTAGCGTCTGTGAACATGAGGCTTTTTTCAGCTGTCTGAAGAAGGTTTCAGCTACTTCTTCCTTACCATGTGATCTGTAGCAGACACTCACCACATTGTCATCCATTCTGGTCTTTCCAGTAATCTGACATAAACACTCAGCTGGCTCCACTTGCGACTCCAGACTCCATGCATTCCTCTCTTACAGAAATGGCACTCCTCAGATTCCTTGTCTTGGGCTGTCCTTCCAAAAGAACCTATTCACTTCATTTGTGTGAGTTATCTGACTGTGTTTCTATCCTCCAGCTGATATGGTAGCCTTGAAGCTGCAGGCAGATCTCTATTTCCTCCTGTTTGTTCCCTGTGTGCATACACTGACGTACAGGCACTCAGCTGTGCTCGTTTTCCAGAGAAGGTATGACAGCTTCCCCTATTATGCTATCCTATAGACCTTTCTTTATTTGACTGCATACACTTGAGGTGGGCCCCTTTAAGCCCTGTTTTGTTGACTATGAGGTATCTCCTTGTTATATCACCCTGAGCAATTTACTTGGCATTAAAATATGCAGCAACGTGAATATCATAGCAGATGTGTCAAAGTAATTCTGTGGGTAGTGAAGACTTTCGTTAGCTATAACATTAACATTGTGGGAAGAAAAACGAAGAGAAGATAGCATGATCAGCGAAAAAGAGGTACAAATGTTTATAAAGAATCAAGGGCAAAGGAAAAGAACACATCCAAATATTCAGCCACCCATCAAAAAACAGAGGAGGCCCCTGGTGTTGCTAAAATTATTCTGATCACCTGGCCTATCTCGCCACTGTGCTCCTCACTCTAACAGGACAAAGCAAAGGAGCTAACAGCCAAATAGCTAGTTTCCCTAAAGTGAAATAATGTAGGCCTAGAGTAGGAGTTTATTCCTTCTGAGATATTTTATTCCTTTTTTTTTTTGATATAGAGATCATGCTTCAGTAGATGCTCAACATTCTGTTATTTTATTTTATTTTAATTGCCTGTAACCTCTGTATCATTTTGACCCAGATCATGAATGACCAGCTTCTCTGATTCTTCTTCATGTTCTGTTCTGGCCTTAGCCCTTCACTATAGTTCATGCTTATTTGTTAGTATGTGAGAAACCAGAAGTAAACTACAGCTGTGACGGATGCTGGGTAGTGAACTATTACCTTATTACTAGGCAGCTGATGTCCCAAACACAAATGAAAAACTTTATTAGAGCAAACTGGCAACATTTATGGCTTCTTTATGGTTCTACTATGTATTTTGAGAATTTGAAACCTGACTTATTATTCTAGACTTTAGAAAAAACATCTGCAGTCTTATATCATAGGTTAGCCAAAACTTAAGGGCACCATTTTGTCATTCATCTCTGACTGAGCTATGTTAGATGTGTAGCCCAATTATTCTCTACAGTTATGCAACCTGGATCTTTTCACTGCTGGACTGTCTGACCTAAGCATGTAGATGTAATACTTCTCAGGAAGAACTTGCTTTCAAACAACAACAAACAAACACACACATAAAAAAAAAAAGAAAAAAGTTAGGATTCTTTACTACCAGTCTAGGCCCTTTTGTATCTATTGGAGAGAGACAAAATGTAATGCATTTGAAATTAGAAGATTAACCAGGGAATTCTACTTCAGTGATCTTGAAGAGAATCTAGTACAATGATGCTTCATTTTGAATTGATCAAAGCATAGATAAGGTCTGGATATTATGCTATATTTCACATAACATACTGTTGTCACTCCCATAATCTATGTGGATCTGTGGTTTATGAAGAATGAGAACTGCCTGTGTGACTTCAGAGCTACTTGTGTGGTTTGTCCTGTAGTATCGCACAAAATATTATCTTTTCTTGGTAGTGGTATTGTAATTCCGAAAACAGATGCACTAGTTAATTTTCTCAATGACAGTTTTGAAGAAGGGCAACTTGTATACTAGTTTCTCTCAATCATCTAGTGTATATTTCCAGAGAGGCTTCTCAACTTTTATCTGAATCACAATGGGCTGCATGTGAACTTCCACCTCCTGAAAAATGGTGTGCAAAAAAAGCTTAAAAGCTAAGACTAGATGGATTTGTCTAAATACTGATAGTTCAGTTTTATTTGTTTTTTTGCTATTTGTTCTTCTGGGCTCACATAGGCATTTGAAAAATTGAATTTTTCACATACTAAATGCTCATTTGGTGAAATAATCTGTATCAGAAGTTGCAAGTGTAGTCACCTAAATAGTAGTAGTATATTTGTTGCTTTGGTTTGGTTTTTAATCTGAAAAGTTATCTAGTAGTCTAGTGCTAAAACAGTGGAGATCATGTATCTGACCCAGCAAATACAGAATTGTGTATTAACTTTCCTATCATCCTTGTCCTTAAATTGGAGTGAGCTGAAGTTGATAGAGAGCCTACACGATGGATAAGTCTGGATGGCTGCATCCAGAGAGATGCAGTAAAGGGCTCAATGTCCAAATGGAATAAATGGATTGTATCTCACAGTGATCTATATTGGAACTGATACTGTTCAGTATCTTTATTAATGATGTAAACAGTGGGATTGAGTTTGTGAATGCCACCAAGCTGGGTGGTGTAGTTGATACCCTAGAGGGGCAGGATGCTATCCAGAGAAACCTTGACAGGTTTGAGGAGTGCATCTGGTGAACCTCATGAAGGTCAATAAGGCCATGAGCAAGGCCCTGAACCTGAGTTGGGGCAATCCTCAGTGTCAGTATGGGCTGGCGAATGAAGGGATAGAGCCTTGAAGAGAAAGACTTGAGAATACTAGTGGGCAAAAAGCTGGACATGAGCCAGTAATGTGCATTTGCAGCCAAGAAAGCCAGTTGTATCCTGGGCTTCATCAAAAGAAGCATGGCCAACAGATGGAGGAAGGTGATTCTCTCCCTCATTTCTGCTCTGGTGAGAATCCACCTGATATATTGCATCCAGCTCTAAGACACACAGAAGAATGACCTGCATCTGTTGGAGTGGGTCCAGAGGAGGGCCACAAAAGTGATCAGAAGGCTGAACACACTTCTCCGATGAAGCAAGGCTGAGACCATTGGGGTTGTTCAGCCTGGAGAAGAGAAAGCTCCAGCAAGAACTTATTGTGGTTTTTTAGTACTAAACTGGGGCCTATAGGAAAGATGGAGAAAAAAATCATGAAATGAACTTCCTCTTAATAGTCCAAAGCAGCATGTTCAATCTTGCAGTGCTACATGGTGGAGGAGATGTGAGACGTTTTTCATTTACTGCTAAGTAATAAACATGGCAAGAACAAGAACCCCTCAAGAAAACTCTTATAGTTTTGTCCTGGGTTCAGCAGTAGCAGTCATTTTTTCTCCTTCTTAGTAGCTGGTGCAGTGCTGTGTTTTTGACTTTCAGCCTGGGAACAGCACTGATAACACCGATGTTTTTAGTTGCTGCTTAGTAATGTTTACTCTGACCAAGGACTTTCTGAGTCTCATGCTCTGCCAGGGAGGAGGGGAAGCCAGGAGGAAGCAGAGACAAGACCCAAACTAGCCAAAGAGGTATTCCATACGAGAGCATATCATGCCCAGTATATAAACTGGGGGCAGTTACTTGGAAGGGCCAGATCACTGCTCAGGTCGGGCTGGGTATCGGTCGGCTGGTGGTGAGCGTTTGTATTCTCTTCCTTTGTTATTTCTCTTATCATTATTATTATTATTGGTAGCAGTAGTGGTTTTGTGTTATACCTTATTTACTGGACTGTTCTTATCTCAACCCACAGGAGTTACATTCTTTCGATTCTCCTCCCCATCGCTCCGGGAGCAGGGGGAAGAAGGGTGGGTGTGAGCAAACAGCTTTATGTTTCTGTGTTACTGGCTGGGCTTAAACCATGACACAGTATTATTTTTCTGTTGATTAAATGACCAATTTTGAGTAGAACTTCATTTTTAGTGTTCACTAGCATGTAAGTCATAGATCAGCTCTTATTCTTTTAGTCCCCTTAATCACAGTGGAAATAGATATGGTATTCCAGAAAGTAAGCATAATATGAGAATGGCCTTTATCCTATGTAAATGGGAATTTCCATGTTAAGATTCTTATAGTTCAGCCTACTTATCTTAGATACAGTTATTATTTTCTCTTACTGAAAAAGACAAAAAGAGTTGTTTTCTTCCCTTCGCCCCAGGAGTGCCTTTATCAAATACAGAGATCCAAATAAACAGTTACAGATTTTAGGCACGGATAATGTGATGAAAGAGATTCTGCTACTAAGCATATGTGAAAACGAGTTCCTCTTCTCAAAGCTTAACCATTTAAAGATGGATAGTCTCAACTGATTGCTTAGCTTTAGATTTTATTTTTCTATGTGCTAGGAAAAGAAAGTGATATTATTGCACAGCTCCACCTGTTTCCCATCTGAGTTGTACTTCAGGACTTAGCATATGTGCTTGACCTTTTCAGAAAGCAGTGGAAAATTGGTTGCAAGGCTGTTACATTCACAGACTTACTTTGACTATGCTCTGGGTTATAGCTCCTGCATGCAACACGTATCTAAATGAATTACAGTCTCTCTTTATTTGTTTCTTTTTAACATTACAAGTAAATATGATATCAGATTGCATTCATTCAGAAAAAAACAAAACAAAATTCCACCCCCCCTCCCCCCAAAAAGAAACCCAGCTTACTACCTTTCACTAAATATTGATATTTTGGTGTAATGTCCTCTGTTCCAGCTCTCCCTTTAATCTAATCTCTCAGCCAGATCCTCATCCATCTGCAGGCAGAGCTCCACAAAATACACCTGGTCATTGGTATAGAGGGCAACACCCCCTTCTTGTCTCCCCAGCCTGTCTTTCCTGGAAAGCCTGTATCCTTCTGTTCCAACACTCCAGTCATAAGAACTATTCCGTCACATTTCCATGATGCCATTAAGGTCATGCCGCTTCAGAAATGTGTACACCTCTAACTCCTCTTGCTTGTTCCCCATGCTACATGCATTGGCATAGAGTCATTCCAGTTGGGCCCCCAGTGAAGCTGACTTATTGGCTGGAGTGGCTGCAAGTCCTTCATGCTGGTCTTCAGGTGCTCCATGGCTCAACTGTTATCCATTTCCAGCTCTCAGCATCTCCTGCTGGCACCAGCATCAGACTTGTAAGAGCAGATGGACTGAGATTCCCCTCCCCTGGTGAATTCATTTTAAAGCCTTCTTCACCAGCTTGGCAAGACTATGACTAAAGATGCTCTTCTCTTTCTCTGAGAAGTGGGCCCCATCAGCCCACAGCAGCCCAGTTTTCAATAAGTGAGTCCCATGGTCTAAATAGCCAAACCCCTGCCTGTGTCACCACTCCTGTAACCGCTCTGGAGTCCTTGACCACCACTCCCAAGGGCCATGTTATCCTCTTGATAATCCTCACGCTTCTCTGGCTGGTGCCCATGGGTAATAGTCAGTTTGCCATATGAAGCTCAGTAATCTCTCTGTAACATCCCTGATACAGACCCCATTAGATCTCCAGAGAACACATCTCTCTGGAGATCACATCAGGCCAGCAAATGGGTGCCTCCATACCTATCAAAAGTGACTCGCCTGTATTCAACTCATGTTTCTCCTGCTATGACAGGTGTTTCATTATTGGTCTGCAAGGTCACTTCCTGCTGCTGGGCAAGTCTCTTCCTTCTGTGAGTCATTTCCACTGCAGGCTTTCATTCCCCTTCATTATTGGTCCCTTTTTCTTCTGTGTGTTCTGCTGAGGGCTGTGGCTCCACTGCCAACTGTGGGTCCACTGCAGACTTCTCTTGGAACCAGGCTCTGGTTGTTCAGTTCCTCCTCAGCCTCCCTGATGTTATGCAGCCTTCTCACCACCTCCTGCACCTCAGCCACCTGCTGCAGGAGCCCTTCCACCTGGGCAGAAAGGCTGCAGGCAGGTCTCCTGCCTATCCCTGCCGCAGGACCTGCACTTTCACCCATACTCTGCACCTCCTGCAGCCCGAGGTCTGCACTGCAGCTCTTCCTGCAGCAGCTCCATCTTGGTAAAGGCATCTGCCACCAGCAGCATAGGCAGTGGAGACCACCTTATTGTGGCTTTAAAGAGGCATAATGAAAGAAAATAAGCATGATTTGTATTCACTTATATCCAGATGAAATGAGATATGATGGAATATAGCTATGGGAGACATTACTGTGGGGATCTGTTACAGACCGCCTGATCAAGGAGAACCTGCAGATGAAGCACTCCATAGACAGATAGGAAAAGCCTCACGCTCGCAGGCCCTTGTTCTCATGGGTGACTTCAACCACCCTGACATCTGTTGGAAGGACAGTATGGCCCGGCACAAGCAATCCAGGAGGTTCCTCGATTGTGTAGAAGACAACTTCCTTCTGCAAGTAACAGAGGAGCCGACAAGGAGAGGTGCCGTGCTTGACCTCGTGCTCACCAACAGGGAAGGGGTCGTTGGAAATGTGACTCTCCAGGGCAGCCTTGGATACTGCGATCATGAGATGCTTGAATCTGAGATCCTCCAGACAGTGAGAAGAGCATGCAGCAAGCTCACTGCCCTGGACATCGAGAGAGCAGACTTTGGCCTCTTCAGGAACCTGCTTAGTAAGGTTCCATGAGATATAGCCCTAGAGGGCAGAGGGGCCCAAGACTGTTGGTTGATACTTAAGGATCACCTGCTCCAAGTTCAGGAGTGTTGCATCCCAACTAGAAGGAAGTGCAGCAGGAGGGCCAGGAGACCTCCTTGGATGGAGAAGGAGCTGCTGAGGAAACTTCGAGGGGAAAAAAAGAGGCTTATAAAAGGTGAAAGCAAGGACAGGCGGCCTGAGAAGAATCCAAGGATGTTGTCCAGAAAGCTAGGGACCAGGTTAGGTAAGCTAAGGCCCAGTTAGAATTAAACTTAGCTAGAGGTGTTAAAGATAACAGGAAGGGATTCTACAAGTACATAGCAAATAAAAAACAGACTAGGGAGAATGTAGGCCCCCTCACGAAACTCTCGGGAGAACTGGCTACCCTAGATTTGGAGAAGGCTGAGGTTCTGAATGACTTCCTTGCCTCAGTCTTCACTGTCAAAGGCTCTGACCAAACCATCCAAGTCTTGGAAGGCAGATGCAGGGACTGTGAGAATGAAGACCTTGCGCCCACTGTAGGAGAGGATCTGGTTTGAGACCGTCTTAAAAATCTGAATGTGCACAAGTCTACGGGTCCTGAAGGAGCTGGCAAATGAAGTTGCGAAGCCGCTGGAAATCATATTTGAGAAATCATGGCAGTCAGGTGAAGTTCCCAACAACTGGAAAAAGGGAAATATAATCCCCATTTTCAAGAAGGGGAAAATGGATGACCCAGGGAATTACAGACCAGTCAGTCTCACCTCTGGGCCTGGCAAAATCTTGGAGCAAATTCTCCTGGAAGGCATGCTAAGGCACATGAAAATCAACAAGGTGCTTGGTGACAGCCAGCATGGCTTCACTAAGGGGAAATCCTGCCTGACAAATTTGGTGGCCTTCTATGGTGGGGCTACAGAACTGACAGACAGGGGTAGAGCAGTTGATGTCATCTACCTGGACTTGTGTAAAGCATTCGACACTGACCCACACAACATCCTTGTCTCTGAATTGGAGAGACATGAATTTGATGGATGGACTACTTGGTGGCTAAAGAACTGGCTGGATGGCCACACACAAAGAGTTGTGGTCAATGGCTCAATGTGCAGCTGGAGACCAGTAATGTGTGGTGTCCCTCAGGGATCGGTGTTGGGACCGGTCTTGTTTAATATCTTTGTCGCTAACATGGACAGTGGGATTGAGTGCGCCCTCAGCAAGTTTGCTGATGACACCAACCTGTGTGGTTCAGTTGATACCCTGGAGGGAAGGAATGCCATCCCGAGGGACCTTGACACACTTGTGAGGTGGGCTGATGCCAGCCTCATGAGGTTTAACCATGCCAAGTGCAAGGCCCTACACCTGGGTCGGAGCAATCCCAGGCACAGCTAAAGTTTGGGCAGAGAAAAGATTGAGAGCAGCCCTGCGAAGAAGGACTTGGGGGTGTTGGTCGGTGAGAAAATGAACATGAGGCGGCTTCAGTGTGTGCTTGCAGCCCAGAAAGCCAACCGTATCCTGGGCTGCATCAAGAGGAATGTGACCAGCAGGTTGAAGGAGGTGATCCTGCCCCTCTACTCTGCTCTCGTGAGACCTCACCTGGAGTATTGTGTGCAGCTCTGGTGTCCTCAACATCAAAAGGATGTGGAACTGTTGGAACAAGTCCTGAGAAGGGCCACGAGGATGATCAGGGGACTGGAGTACCTCCCGTATGAAGACAGGCTGAGAAAGTTGGGGCTGTTCAGCCTGGAGAAGAGAAGGCTGCATGGAGACCTCATAGCAGCCTTCCAGTATCTGAAGGGGGCCTACAGGGATGCTGGAGAGGGACTCTTCATTAGAGACTGTAGTGATAGGACAAGGGGTAATGGGTTGAAACTTAAACAGGAGAAATTTAGGTTGGATATAAGAAGGAAATTCTTTCCTGTTAGGGTGGTGAGGCACTGGAATAGGTTGCCCAGGGAGGTTGTGAGTGCTCCATCCCTGGCAGTGTTCAAGACCAGGTTGGACGAGGCCTTGGGTGATATGATTTAGTGTAAGGTGTTCCTGCCCACAGCAGGGGGGTTGGAACTAGATGATCTTAAGGTCCTTTCCAACCCTAACTATTCTATGATTCTATGATTCTATATCAAAGCCTAAGCTGAAATGTTTTGCATGTGCATCATTGTTATAATGCAAATCTTATTCAAATGTTTTTGAAGTCTGTGGAAGTCTTACTACTGACCTTAACAGTTTTGTAAACTGTCCACAGATTCTTACTTCCTTATTGTTATTTAATGGGATATTCAAATGACATATGAAAGCTGTCAATGGTTTATACACACATATTAGAATGATCTCATACAGGAAATTAAACTGAATTAATTAAAGCTGTGTTATTATTGTCAAGGATTTGTGTTCTCTGCAACAGCCGCAACCTGATCAAACTTATAAATATGGAACTTATGCTGTGGCTGTTGCTGGCAATTGTCAGCAAACTAAAAATAAAACCTGCAAATATTGCTGTGAGATTCCATTGCATTTTGTGTATGTTAGTATGAATGGAATGATATCTCAAGAATTTTTCTTCATATTTTCAGCAGTTGATGTAATAAAGACAGCGAGAATATGCCATTTCAATGGTTAGGATGGGTACTCTGAAAAGGAGTATGAGAAAACAAACCCAGAAAACATAGATTCTCATCAATATTATTTATTGATTCCAAAGAACAAATAGTTAAACATTTAAATGTTTGCCCAACAAGTCAAATATCTGCAAGTCTGCTCCATTGATTAAACAGTAACTTCCCAGCCTGTTGGTCCAATTTGTAGAAGAAACATGGAGAAACATGCATGTTGCAATCAGAAAGGAGTAGTTGCTCTATTTTGTTTTAAGGGGACTTCTGCAAATGTTTCAGTCCCAAGGTTGTATGCTTACAACCAGCCCTCTGTCTGTGCTTCCCTCTATTGCTGTGGGCATGAAAGGGCACTTACCAGGCTGCAGAGCAACTCTGCAGGCCAGCCCCCCATTTCGGATTTAGAGAGATAGGGCAGTTAATGCCCTAATTGAGAAACAAGCTGTTCTTTGTGATGCTGCAGAAGAAAAAGGGGTTCCTCTGGGGGATATCTTGTGTAACTGAATGTAGGACACCAATGGGAAAGGGCAATATTTCAATGCCAACATTTTTATTCTGTTGCTATAATTGTACAGATAATATTCATCTATTTTTTTCAGAGATTAAATATACCCCCAAATTTTCAATATTCTCCTCACTGGAAACATGTGATTGAATTTATTTATTTCTGTTCATAGTTTGGAGACTGCATTCTTGCACAACTGATCCTTTAAGGAAGAAAAAAAAAATCAAAATAATCATGTAAACAAGCCTACATACTTAGCTCCTTCTTCAGTGAATAAAACTTTTCATTTTCCATGAAAAGAGCATTTTAACCTTTACTGTTTGAATCGTACATTCCAAAATACAAAAGGAACCAGTGGAAAATCGAGAGATACTTGTTATATTTGCATTTATATCTCTCTTGTGTTTGCTTTTTATTTCTGCACTAGAAGAATTTTGCATGGTTTTGTTTTTTGTTGGTAATGTGAAAGCACTCAGTATTTGCAAAAAAATACCGAAGTCTTTTTATTCCTGTTAGTAACTAATAAGAAATGATCTGGAAACTTCATTTATGCTAAAGTGTTCTTATATAACTTGCCTCTCAAAGTGCAAAAGGAAAGATATACAAACAAAAAAAAAAATCGAAAGAAAAATGAGTCACCTAAACTAAACAGAAATATAAAATGGTAGAAAATTGCTAACTGCATCTAGTCAAGGTTTCAAAAAATGAGCTATCACAAATTTGTGGTAAGTTTATGTCCTAGTGCTTTTTTTGTAATTGTATTTTCTGTGGCAGTGCAATACAGAATTGTGCATCACTAATAATATTATTTTGAGAAGGTATTAATACAATATAAATTATTCGTCGAATCTAGTGCTTATGGAAAAGAAAATCATTAGAAATTACTACTAATGAGTTTTTAAAATTATTAAAACAATGCTATGCTCCAGGTATCTCAGATTCCCATCATTAATAGACTCACAGTTTAGACTTTCAGTTCCGGATCCGCAGTTACCTTCACCTCAGCTTGAAGGTACCACACAAACTATCATGTGCTTTCTGAATTCAGAATACCATATAGCCTTAAACCCACCACCTATATAGTTCTCATGTTTATGTTTGATATCACTGAGCTCTGATTTATCATTAGTCACACAGTAGATGTGTGAAACCTGCTAAATTACTTGACTTTCTGTCATGGTTTAAGCTCAGCCCTAAATCATACAGTTGCTCTCTCACTCCCCACCTTTCCTTCCTCTGCTCCCGGAGCGATGTGGAGGAGAATTTAAAGAATGCAACTCCCACTGGTTGAGATAAGAACAGTCCAGTTAATAAGGTATAACACAAAACCACTACTGCTACCACCAATAATAATGATAAGGGAAATAACAAGGGGAGAGAATACAACTGCTCACCACCCACTGACCGATAATACCCAGCCTGAACCCGGCGGTGAACTAGCCCTTCTGGGTAACTCTCAGTTTACATCCTGGTCATGACGTGCTCTGGTATGGAATGCCTCTTTGGCTAGCTTGGGTCAGGTGTCCTGTCTCTGCTTCCTCCCGGCTTCCCCTCCTCCCTGGCAGAGCATGAGACTCAGAAAGTCCTTGGTCAGGCTAAACATGTGAGCAGTAAGTAAAAACATCGGTGTTATCAGTGCTGTTCCCAGGCTGAAAGTCAAAAACACAGCACTGTACCCGCTACCAAGAAGAAGAAAAAATGACTGCTACTGCTGAACCCAGGACACCTTCCTATAAAATAGTTTTGTTTCTGTGTAAAATGAAAGACCTCTCCTTTCTTACACAAGTCTTTGGAGCCTTCTAAGCATAGTTTTTCTTCTCACCTCTGAGAATAGAATAGTTCTGAGGAAAATCTGTATTTCTTTCCTGTAAACACATTCCCTAGAAGGTTAGAAATGAAACAAAAGCTTCAAGTTAATGCAGGAGTATGCAAAGTTTAATGAAAAAAGTTATCCCTAATGCCTTTGTTTTTTTTCAAGAACAAGCTGAATGGCAGATGTCAGAAAACTAGCCTTGCAGAAAATAATTAAGAAGCAGAATTTTTTCTCACATTCTGCTTAGTTTCTGTGTTCTGTTTTAGTGGACAGTCACATATCCTATAATGCATCTCAAAACCTTTTAATTGGCTTAACATTGCATTTTCATCACCTCTTCACTAATAACATCAGAAAGGCTACAATGTTGCCAGAGCTCAACTTTGCAAATATCTCACAGTGTTCAGAATTAACATGTCCTGACCTCATAAATGTTGTAACAGAATGCTTCGTGATTAAGTATCCACTTTATACGCATTTTAATCTAATAAGTTAATGATTGCAAGGTTTACTGTTTTATTATGCGTTTAGTAAAAAAAAAAAACAAAAAACAACAAAAACCTATCCCCAAATAAAAACCCAAACAAAACCAAAAAAACCCACCAAGATTGTGAATGCTATCGAACACGCTTTTTTCCTCTTTTGCAAATAACAACTCTTAATTAGTTAGGCTTTTCAGGAGCTTAATTGCTTTCTGCTTACATAAGTACCAGACCTTGATATAGACAAGAATTTCTATCCTATAATTATTAGGTTTATAGTAGACTACTGTAGTATAGTGCACAAAATTAGCTCTTCCCTCCCAGATGTTACCTGAAGCTTGCTAATTTTTGTCTTTTGTTATCTAGATCACTGGAGAGTCCTCAGGACTTCATATGTTACTTGATAACTGCCAACATAATGTCAAAGAAGATCATAACAAATGATCCAAACAAACTCTACAAAGAGCTTCCAGAAGTCAGCCAATGGCAAAACTAAGACTTTATGCACTGCTTTTGAAGCTTGGACCTGTCACTTGAATACTTAGCTGCATAACTGCAGCTGGAGTCTCTTACTCCATCTCAAAATTTAAAATTTTTCTTTTAATACCAAGGATGAGATAACACGCATGCTAAATAACTAGCCTCCATGAGCAGTAAAACTAATGAAGCATGCTTTTCCAGAACATTTTATTTGGTAGTTGGATTTGCTGCTGTCCAGTGAGGTATAAAGCTACCACATTTTCTTTTGGGACTTTTGGTGTCAAACATGCAGCTCATTGGGAGGTCTCTGATAAGTTGGGTGGTCTTTACTTGAAAGGACCTAAAATTTTCATGTGAGAAGAAAATAGCTGATCTTAACATCTCTGCTTCCTTGCAAAGTATGTAAAATTAATTGTTAGGCTTTCTTATTTCTCTAGGAAATCAACTTCAAATCTGTAGCAAGTATAAGCTTTCTTAAAAAAAAGGTAGTAAAGCATCACATACACAGCCCTAACATGTACTGCATTGTATCCATTCCTCCAGGTGCTGTTGGTAATGAAAAAGTTAATATCTGGTATCTTTTTATCAATGCAGAGTGAAAGCAATAATAGACAGTCTTAACAGTGGAAGTCCATAATCCATATCATTTTTTGACTGAGGCTGTAGAAAGATATTGAAGGAATATTAAATGATTCTATCTCAATACTGGCATTGCTTATTCTGATCTGGTACAAAATGTCAGTTGACTTCATCTCTCATAATTGAAATACCCCCAGACAGGAGGATAAACTAATCTTTTTTTGGTTTTTTCCTTCTTGTTCTTTCTTTAGGTCTGCTGAATATCAAAGGATATTTCTGCTCTACCTCAAAATTTTAAAACTTGAAGTTATTTTCTTTGTAAGGTTTTTGTATTTTATGTCTTCACATTGTTCAAATGAACAAACAAACAAAAATCTGAGACACCATGCTAAAAGACTGTGAGCATACAAAGTAGTTACAAGTGCATGGCTGATCACAGAATTAATCTAAAATATTTTTCTGAAGTTCTTCTAGAAACAATGTTAACTTCCTATCTATAATCATTGCATGTTCAGTTATGAAGAGCTGTTATCCCACTCTTGGCTTTGCATGTTTCTTCGAGTTTTATTTTTGTTGTATTGTTGTTTTGGTGGTTAAAATTCTTAATGACTCCTGCATATCCTCAGGCACTAAATGAATAATACACTAACAGTTTACAATTCAGCATTTCTAAAAATAATTAATTATGTCAGTTCCTTTATGTATAAATATATGATGGGGTTTTTTTAACTGTTCATTTTGTGGGGAAGGGAAGAAGAGAGGAAGCAGGAAAAGATGAAGGTGTTTATGTCCTCCATCTTGTTTAAAAAATAAAATAGAGGTTTAATTCAAATTAAATTGTCAAGTGAACAAAATAATGAAATTATAATTATTGAACATTAAAACATTAACTACATTGATCTGTGAGCTGTCAATTCCAATAATTTGGGAGATTACTTTAAAAACATGAAAAGAAAGTCTACTATCATGTTTATGTTTTCATAAGTTTGTAACAGGGAGCTTATGTTTTCGTATATATATTACGTACACATATGTTGTTTAGGTCAGTTCTCACTTGTCAATGTCTAATAGAAAACAACACGCTTGCTAAAAGTTTGTTTGACAGGTCTCCAGCCTTATAAAATTTAATTAATCCTGGGGGAACAAAAAAAAATGCTAACTCTTTTCTCTGCAGTGCTGCAGATAGCAAGCTGAACCTCAGCATGTGGAAGCATCACTTCAGAGAGGATGGCAGGAAGCACAAATCTAAGGACGGGAATAAAGATGGGCTTGAAGAAGTAAACAGGTAATTACAGATAAGGTTCAGTCTTAATGAAGAGCAATTAATTTAAAAAATGTAAGTTATGTAATTTTATCGCCCATAATGCTGACAGGATATATATATGTGTATATATATACATATATATATATGTATATATATATACTTGCTAGGGCTGACTCGCCAGTATGGTCTCTTTACCTGTTCTACTTGCAGATAGGATAGCCACTTCTGAAAATGTTTAGTTCTTATGCCTATCATCTTTTACTTTTACCATTATATAGCTGCGAAGAAAGCTGTTGGAGCAATCATTCCACCATTAGGAAATGGAGGAATAGTCAAATTGCATCAAAGTAATTGTTCACACTTGTACCTGTCTCCTGATAGCATATGCTACTGAATTTTTAAGAGGGAGAAAAACAGAAACTTGACACATCAAATTGTGAAATAATTTTATTGCCACAAAAAGGTTTTTGTTTCATTACCTTTAATGTTTCAGGTTGATTTTGATTCAGGTTATGATTTGCGCATAAGTAACTGAGTTTAATATTTTCATTAATTTCTTATCTTTGTGCAAATTTACTATTTTACTTAAAAAAAAAAAATATTTAAACAGGATTGTCATTGCTGAAGTAAAAAGAAATGATCAACCTTCCCTTGAATTTTACCCTCCTGAGCACTACTTTATTCTCATCTATAATAAATTTCCTGGCTTCTCAAACAAAACTTTCGGCCTGAGAACAGAGCTGATAACAATGATGTTTTGGTTTGGCCAAGGACTTTGTGAGCCTCATGCTCTGCCAAGGAGGAGGGGAAGCCGGGAGGAAGCAGAGACAGGACACCTGACCCAAACTA
Organism: Pezoporus wallicus; assembly: GCF_028554395.1. Taxonomy (NCBI): domain Eukaryota; kingdom Metazoa; phylum Chordata; class Aves; order Psittaciformes; family Psittacidae; genus Pezoporus; species Pezoporus wallicus. The sequence continues at coordinate 236,135 of NW_026638964.1, read as the reverse complement.
TCCAAAGAGGTATTCCATACCACAGCACATCATGCCCAGGATGTAACTGGGAGTTAGCCGGAAGGGCTGCTGGACTGCAGGGCTGGAGGAGGTATCGGTTGGTGCTTGGTCGGGCTGGGGTGGGGGGCAAGTTATTGGTCAGCTGGTGCTGAGGTGTTGTATTCTCTTCCCTTGTTATTTCCTTTATCATTATTATTATTGGTGGTAGCAGTAGTGATTTGTGTTATACCTTAGGTCCTAAACTGTTCGTATCTCAACCCGTGGGAGTTGCATTCTTTTGATTCTCCTCTCCATCCCTCCGGGAGTAAAGAGGAGGAAAAGAAGGGTTGGGGGGAGTGAGTGAACAAGTTGCTTGACTGGGTTTAAACCAGGACAGTAACACATCATTTGAGCTCAGTTTTTTGTTTCATACCTGGAAATCCAGTCATACTGTAAAAGAAAAAAAAAAAAGACAAAATCACACACACACAGAGGCCAACAGGGCTGGTCACACAGGTGGTCACGGGCAAGGTGCTTCCTTGGACAGCACCCACACATGACACACCAGACACAAGCCCAGACATCCACATCTCCCTCCTCTTGCACTAGCAGAGGCAGAATTTCATTAGTGCAACATACTGCACTCTCCAGGTTCAGAAACACACATTCATGGATCCCCTAAGCATCAGCATGGCTCCTTTGCCCACCCAGCATCCCTGCCCGGATGCCAGCACCTCTTCTATTCCTATGCCCCCTCAAATCACCAGCTTGTCCAGCTTGCAGCTGGAATACAGTGAATACACCCCCAGCCACACACACTCGATTTGGGGCAATACTGACATTCACCCCCTATCAAACTGCAGTAGGCACACAGGCTGTGTCCTGCAGTCCTGCTCCAGTGGCTGGTGCTGAGCTCTTCACCTACCTCAACTCACTTCTAGCTTCCTAGTAGCTGGTTTTGGCACACACACACCGTTCCTGCCCCAGTGGCTGGAGGCTAAAGACCCCACCGGCTCTAGAATTGACATCACAGGCAAGTCACACCTCTGGTCTGACTCCAGTCGCTGCCAACAAATTTCACTTGCACACACTCAGGTCTCACCAGCAGCTGGTACTGAGTCACATGCACCCACACAGAGATTATGCAGGGAGATAGTTAAGAAAAGAGGATATAAGACAGAACATACTGCACAGTGGTTAGACAAGCATTCTGACTGTCCCCATTTTATACCTCTCTCTACCCCTGCTCTTTTGTTTCTTCCTGCTCCACTCCCACCCCCCTGCACATTCTTCATCAGTTTTCATACTCCAGTCAGCATCCTGAACTCTGGTTGGCGTCCTTATGGTTTGCAAAATCCATGCTGTCCCCCTCTGAAGTGATTCCTGCAATTCCTTGATAGCCCAGTTCCTTGATAGCCCAGTGTAACTGACAGGGTTTCATTGTCTCTGTTGTTGCTTGTCAGGTCTTGAGTGTCTGTATGCTTTGCTTATTGCCTCCCACTTTTTCATATGCATGGTCCTCAACCAGATGATCGTACTGACATCATGCTCACACTCTACGCAACCTTATTAAATGGTGTGTCTGACCAAATTTTTTTCTTGGCATTGTCTCCATGTTTTTGCTTCTGTATGTTTCGCTTCTGCATTTTCCTTATTATCCTATTTTAAGAAAGTCCTTGATAAGATAATCTTAAGGGAGCATATGCTCTTTCTTTACATATGCTCTTATAGAAAGCATCTTTAAAATTACATTCTATAGTACTTTTCACATATGCCCTGTCTCATTTTTTTATTAAATATGGCTTCACTGGTAGTGATGGATTTGTCTGGTAAATGCATAATTTCACTGCGTGCCTCAAAAATATATGTACTATATAGCCAATAAACTTTTTGTTAGTCAGCATCAAACTGATGCCACTGGTACAGCTTTCATTGGACTTCATGCATTGAGAAAACTCTATAATTTGGTTTTTTGCATACCGTCATTCCCATGACATGTCATGTGCAGACAAAAATGTAATTTCCCTAATATTTTCAAGGCTTTCTCATTATTTTTCTTACAGTTATTTCAGATTGCAAGAATAATTAACGAATGCTACTTAACTTGCCGTGCAAGCCTACAAGGTAAGTGATCGAGCACATAAAAAATGCTGAAACATGTCCACTGAAGCTTGATTCAGGCTAAACATCTAAGCAGCTGATGAATTAGAATTGACTTCTCTAATGTCCGGTTATCACAGTCCTCAGCAAACATTTATGCAATCCCAATGTACTTATGAAGAGGAGGTCCACGACCCAAAGCACTATCTGTTTTATTTTAAATACATATGCACATCAATATTATGCATTATTCAGGATTTAAACTGAATTTAAAATGTGTGCCTTAGGTCAGGCTCCAAAATCAGTATGTTTAAAATTCGGACAGAAGCAGTGCCTGAGGGGATTGTAAGATAAAGGGATAACCTCTGGATTAATGAGTATATTATAAAGGATTTTATCATCATCCTTTTTTGTACATTCTGATCACAGGAATATGGTAAGTACTGAAGTTTAACAGGCTCAAATCCAAGCCTTCTCATACTTTAAGAAAAATTCAGAGGTTACATCTTCTGTGGTCCATCAGTATGCTATTCAGAAAGATGAACAGTCCTCCTGTCTTACTTTGAATTTAACATAATTAACAGTGACATGTAGATCAATATGGTTTAAGCTTCCTCATTCCTCCACAGCTTTTAGTGGGAAGGGCATTTAAAGATTTATAATTAGGAAGAAAAATGGTTTCAGAACTGTATTAGTTAAAATTATACAGTTTAAACAGCCACCATCAAACTCAGTAATGTTAATACCGTTTAAAACTCTGACTAAAGCTGTCAACTAGTTACATTTACTTATAGTGACTTAGTCCACACCTTCTTTTTTTAATAGAAGTTTTAATTGCCCTGTATTTTCAAAATCTAATAAAATGGCATGGCTGGATGACAAGCTTATTAAATGTTCTTGAATATTATCTTTCCTTTACATCAACATTAAAAATCTTAACTGTCATTCAAACATAAACTTTCTTTCCATCACAAACTTGGCAAGAAAATTAAACAGAAATTATACTGTGCACTCATTCAGTGCTAATTTATATTTAGATAGTTGTTATGGTGGAAATATTTTTTAGATCCCCATGGATTTTCCTATTTCCAGCCTGAAAAAAATCTGAGGGATAGTTACACTACTTAAGAAACTTAAACTCTGAGACTAATCTCCCTAGCAGAGGAGAGAGAGGACTGTCTAAACTAATGCACTAAGATCTGCTTCTGCACCATACCATGAACCACTGAGAGTGCACACAAGTAATTTCCTTCCTTCATGTAAAGAGAGGACAGAATAGCCCTATTCACTTCTATCCCCATTTTTGAGGATAGAGGATGCTTTGAGGAGAAAAGGAAAACAAACCTAAATTCCCACTGTGAAGAATCAAGGACACAAAACTTGAGTTATTCCTCAGTAAGCATAGATTTTAAGTATAGATTTTAAAGCACTCAGGATGAGGAGATGTTCCATGCAACCCAAAAGACGAGAACCTTACTTTCTGTTAATTAAGAGTAGGAATATTGTCAGAAAAGGTGTTTCCCCTTTTCTTCAGAGGTAGGTCACCATGTTTAATTTTCATGAAAAAAATTAATGTTTCATGCCAGGAAAATAGTCACTCTGAATACCTTAATGTTTTGTCATGAAACAGAAATCTTATTTTCAGATCATCCAGTAATATTCCCTTGAATTGTATTTCAATACCCAACGATTGTATTTCAATACCCAAACTCTGTGACTTTCAGTATTCCAGTTTGACAATTATAATCTCATTTTGATAATTCTCTTAGATTTCAGAATAAGAATTTTACCTGATTATTTTCTCAGTCTTGATATATACTGCAATACATTAAATGTATTTCATCTTCTTTGTAACTGAAATCTATCATTAAATGTTTTATTACATTCCTCTCTTTTTTATATGATTCTTTTTCTGAAGGATATAAATATGGCTGATAGCACTGTCTTTAAAACTATACTACTATGTAAAAAAAAAAAAAAAAATTAAAAATTGTCTTTCCTACATTTTAACTTAAGCTAAAAGGTAGGCTAAGAGATTCTCTGATAAACTGCATAAATGAGTCAAATGTGAATATTAGTAACGTATATTGTGCAGATTTTTATGGGTGCTCTTCTTAGTTGAAAATACTCTTATGTCTGAGAATATAATCTGTATGATGCTAATGAGCAATGGGCACAGTGGTACATACAATATACCTCAAAGACATGTTAAGCTCCCTCCTACATTTTTGAAAAGTCATCCAAAGCTTTTTGGATCATTTCTTAATTTCTAGCAAAACTGTTCAATAAGGACAGTTCAATTTATTTGTGTAAGAATTTGTTAACGGGATCTGATTTTTTTAAATTCTGCATACATTTAGATCTGGCAAATAACATTTGGAACTATAGGAGTTCAAACACAGAGTTTAAGGGAGAGTTCATCTTTTTTTTGTTACTTCAGTCAAACACATACCACAATAGAAATCAGAAATGAGAAAGTTTAGTTTTCTTTGGGCTTCTGGAATTTTACATGATTCTTTGTGGTTGCTGTTTCTTATTATAAGACTCTTAATACTTGCAAACCCTTTGAATTTTTTGGCCTTTACTTCTTCATCTCTACTGAAAAAATCCTTCCCGTCTTGCAAATATTAACCATATGTTTATTTTTACTAAAATGCAGATTTTTGCAAAACTGTAATACTAAGATTTAGAAGCGATGAAAAGGGCAAAAACATTTAAATAAAATATTTGTTTAAACTCTTATTTAGGCAGATATGTAGACTCTGTTACTAGTGAGCAGATGAAGTTCCTGCTGCCACAAGCACGATCTTCTAAAAAAATTCATGTTGCTAAAAAAAAAAAGTACCAGGCACTATGATATTCTGTGTCTTTCTTGTTGATTTATAAGAACATTCACAGTCAACTAAAAGTATTTGTACTGAAAGCATGAATGAAGAAAAACAGTTATCTGTTAGCTACAGTTCTGAACAGGAATAATGACAGAAAAAAATCTGCCCCAGCCTCTTAAGGGAGACAGGTGGCTTCAGGAAACTGAGAGTTCCTCTTAATTAGGTATACAGATCTAAGAATGTTATGTAATGATTATGTAATGACAGGAGAGGGTCTTGGTGTCTCCAGAGGTCTCTCACAAGACTGACCTTTAATTCAGAAAATGAATGCTTTTCTTAAAAGCATTAAATTTATGGCAGATACTAAATACTAATCCTTATCTCTATTTATCCAAAGGCAAGAAGAGACATGAGAAACAGGTAAGTGGTAGGTCTGAAGCTCCTTCTCCTCCCAAGCAAAAAAAAACCAAAACACCAACCTGCAAAGCCCTAGGATTTCATGACATACTGTTAACCTACTCTACTTTCTAATACATAAGTAATTTGGTAAGCATTATATAAACACGTGGTTGGAAAGTTGCCATATAACACTGATACAGTAGATAATCACATTTATGGCTCTTTGCTATTTCAAGGTACCAGCTTACTAACTAGAATTAAAATAGTAGTGCATTCAGTTAAGTTCCAAATGGTAAGACCAGAGATGCCATTTCAGACAACATAATTCCTTTCAGTTATTAAAACACTAGTAACATCATTTTTTTAGGTGGATTACACTAATGTATTTGCAAAACTAGCAAGGTTCACATTAAACATTCCCCATCATACCTTGCACTTTCTGACAGCAGATTGGATTTCCCAGCAATTTCATATCCTACTGTGCTAAGCATCCATGCAGAAACTACAGCTGTTGGTGGTCAGTTTAGAAATTCAAATGTTGTACTTGAAAAATCAGGACAGCATGACTTCTGCATCAGGGCATCTTACAATGGCTGTATGATGGAAGCAACAGTGCTCCAGAGCAAGAAAGATTAATACACGTCTCCTGTGCTGTTGATAGTGAAGTGCTCTCTTGAATGAGCATCATCACAAACACAAACTTAAGATTTTCTGTGAATAGATCACCCTCTGAACTGGATTTATTCTAGTTGCAAGCAAGTTCTTTCGGTATTAACCGGTTGAGTCATATGTTTCCTTAGCTTTTGATATTTAAAATTACCAGCATTTGCTATTAGGACATTGACTAGAATGGGTTAGCATGGAATAAGAACGGGAATGTAATGAAGACAGTCCAATAACTATCAGAAATTGCAGATATACAGAGTTACTGTGAATTCAGTGGTGACAAATTCTTTTGTAATCATTAAAGACATTTAACAGATCAAAAGTGCTCAGCTTAAAAATATTCACAATAAACATTTGATCACTTTTTGGAAATAAATAATCACAAGAACACTTCACCTGTAACAATCTGTAATAGTGAGAGAATTCAGTAGCTTAAATATTTCTCAAATATTGTTCCCTCAACTTATTTAAAAAAAAAGAAACAAAAAAAAAGAGAGAAAAAATCTATGCCTATGAGTGTATAGCATGTTTTGTCAAGCATGTTTTCATGTTTGAATGACTCATGCCCAAAATTACAACTAAGAAGTTAATCACAGTGACACATAAAACGGTAGTTCAAAAAAAAAAAAGGCTCACAAGTTTCTCTTATATAGGTTATGCCAACAACCAAAGATGGAATACTGAAAAAAACTGTAAACAGCCCAGAGCAAAGCTTACTATTCTTGCTTTTGTGAGAATCCCCTCATATTACAGAATATTGATGTCTTCTTGAATGTGGTTTTTTTGGGGGGGGTTGGGGGGGTTAGATTATGGCTCTGTGGATTTTTTACTATATTTTTTTTAGGGTATTTTTGTTTGTTTGTTTTAATTCTGTCCTGCAAGATGTCACCACTTCATCAGGAAAGCCAGAGTTTCAGTCATCCTTGTTAAACAGTCCATAATAGTTCATTATTACACTACAATATTCATATATCGGTTAGACAATCACCTATCTTAGACAACTGTTCAGCAAATGCTAATTATCACATCAGAATTATAATATATACAATAATTGCTATCTATTATATATATAATAATTGATAATTATTTTTACATCAGAACTTGCCAGGCAATGCAGAAATAATACTGGAGGGCATAATTCTCACTAGAGCTTTGACTAAGATGAAATTAACTGGACTAACAGCATAGAAATATATATTTCTAGAAAGTGCATGAAACTGTAAAATGTAAAAAAAAAAAAATCTGAGAATTCTGTGTTGAAGACAGTTTTTAATGTCGGATTTCATACTGTATTATGCATTTTAGCTAGTTTCTAGCAATACATTCTTCAGATGGAAAAAATATGGGAAAGGATCTGCATATTCAAAGACATGCTTTATTCTATTGCCTTATCAGAGTTCATTATTTTAGTACATAGTAATATCTAAATTAATGTATGCATTATTTGGGAGAAAAAATATTACATTATGGACATTTTCTTAAGACTAGCAAAGGCAGGACTCTTCTGAAACCACAAATTTTGCAGGTGCAAATAGATGCAGGCAGTTTTATGCCAACTATTATTTATAAGTGTAATCCATGTAATTTAGTCATTTATACACCTAAGTGCACCTGTAAGCCAGGTACTCAGATTTCCAAGTCAAATTAACTGCAACTATAAATAATTTCATACATAATTATGATGAACTTTGGAACCAGCGGAAAAAAATAAACATCCCTATGTAATGCTATCCAGCTTCTAGACACATATATGGAAACAGAAGAACAGATACAGATAAAGATGTCATTGTCCTAACCTGGCCTATACCAATATCTGAAAATGAAGCATGTGAGCTATGCATGATATATGTACCTCCCACTCCACTCAATGCTTGTCAGGCAACGCCTGGAATACTGTGTTCGGTTTTGGTCCCTGGTCTACAAAAATGATGTGGGCAGGCTGGAGAAATTCCAGAGAAGGGCCACAAAGGTGATCAAAGGACTCGGAAGCTTGCTGTATTGAGAACAACTGAGAGAACTGGGTTTGTTCATCCTAAAGAAAAGAAGGATCAGGGGAGACCTTATCAGACTCTCTTTTTACAAAGAGTTACATGGAAAAGAGGAGGAGTAATTGGTACAAATTGCTCATGGAGAGATTCCAATGCAACAGTGCATTGCAACAATGTATTGTTGCAACAATGCAACTAAAGGAAAATTTTTCACAATGGGAGCAATCAGCCATTAGAATAATCTTTCCAGGAAAATGGTGGATTCCCTAACACTAGACATGTTAAAGACTCAGGCGGACAGGGTTCTGGGCTATCTAGTCTAGACCATGTTTTTGTCTAGAAAGTTTGCTCCAGATGATCCTTGAGGTCTTTTCCATCTAGTATGATTTATAACAAATATGAAAACGGAAAATAAATGACTTTGCATAGAAAAAATATATACTTTGGAACTGCTGAATTGTATGATTTCTAGAAAGCTAAAATAGATCAAATATTATGTCATTATTCTATTACAGTATGCTGCAGTGATAACCTTGTTTAGATTTCATATTTGATTCATTGGGTTTAAGGTCTTGGATTTCACTTTATGCCTGAACTTTGCCTAGGTGGCCCAGATTTAACGCATCTAACTTTCTGAATCTTTTGGAGGCAGATCTCTGGAACCTTAGCAACAAGGAAAGGATTTACTATGCACAGCTTTATCCATCTAAAAGTAAGTTATTCATTTAAGAAAGATGACAAAAGACAGAGACATGTGTTTTTAGAGGACCACTCATCTTACTCCAAAATTTTTAAGATTGAAATGGACACAAGATTTCTGTGATCTTACTGGACTTTAGCAGGAACTTAAGGCAACTGATGGAATATTCACAAAAGTCTAATGTTCTAAAGAATTTAGGCATTACTGCTAAAGTAATCTCTTTAGTCAATGAAGTTACATGGGTTTATCCTGAAGAGAATTCATGATAGGAACTTAATTATGCACTCTCCAAATATTATTTGGGAGCAGCTTATTTCTGCCTACTAACTCACATGAACTAAGGTGAACTCTATGTACTTTCATGATCTCCTTCCTCTGGTCATGAATGCCTTCCTAGAATACAATTTCAGGTGCTTTGGTTAGATGTCTGAGTTCTGGGATAAGCTGAAACTGAGATGTTTTTCAGATATGCAGTTGCAGATTTGTAATATCTATCAGTTTGACATCCTAATTCTGAAAGTAAGTGATAATACATCATATAATTTAGTTCTTCAGACCCCTTGCTCACTCTTCTACAAAAGTAGTAGACAGCCTGAAAATTTGTGTACACTATGGCTATTTAGCCATTTAGGTGATTCTGTGTATCTATATCAGATGTTAGCAACAATACTTTGATTACATAAGAAAAAGATGTAAAATGTCTATCACACGTTGTAAGCTAGTAAGCAGAGTGAATCAAATGACCATGGAAATGTGCTAAAATATTTATAGAATATGTTAAATAATATTCAGTGATGCTTCACTAGTAATTATGTACTTAAAATTATGGTCTATCTGAGTTCTCTATGTCCAAATTAAATATATAAGTTCCACTTTAAAAGAATCTAATCTTTATAGATCCACTGGTTACAGCAGTGTAAGAAAACAGACGTAGGGAACAGGTAACCATATCTTTTATTTGTTGAGGCTGCTATGCATTTTTACACTAGCTAATATTTGATGGATAAATTTTGAGCTACTGATAATTATTGTAGTTAAATGAAAATCACATAGCAAGGAGCAAGAGTGATGCAATGTATTTTGAAGTAAACCACATTCTAACACCCATGATTCATTTGATTTCAAGGGCAAGGAAGAGATTCAGCCTTGATCTGCCAATTGAATTCAGTGACTGATGCTGAAGCTTAGTCACAGTAGAGTATAAATTCCTTGAGTAATAACTGGATTACCAGTGCTGCTGCTTTTCTATTCCTCCAACCAAGTGCTATCCCAGAAGCAAAAAGAAAAAAGACCTACTAACTCCAAATGTATTAATGTATGTAACATACATGAAATTTTACTTGATTGTAATAAAACTAAAATAATAGTTATATTACAGATCTCATGTATTTATGATATAAACTAACCCTACCATTTCTTAAATGCCATAACATGATTTTAAAGTCTTCTTCTTACCTTAAAAGTCTTAGTGAAGATCCAGTACGTCTTAGAGCAGGTCATTGGACTGAGTCGCTGAAATGTTCTTCCTAGTTTTATTACCTGCCATGGAGGTAAAGGACATGTAACAGGACTTCTCCCAAACTACAATGATGCATCTTAACAGGGTAAAGTCTTTTCTAATTCTGACAATGTGCCAGTGAGAAATTCTAATTCTGGTAATTCCTCTATGTGAGAAACAGATGAAACTTGATTGAAAGTAGCATATGTTTTGTTTATAGCAACTGATGTCTTGAACTGTGAAAGTATTCAAGGTTTCTCATGGCTATAGATTGCTACACATATCTGAGAGAGTATTCTACTGTCTGCAAGAAATATTTCACAAAAACAAAAGCGTACCAAATTAATTAAGGTAAGCTTTTGACAGTTTACCCTCTTTTGCAGCTGATAATGCTAGGAAAGGAAAGAAAAATATAAGAAATATCCAGTTGTATAAAAGATAATGGAAAATGAAAATAATTTATAATTGGTAGTTAGATAATTGCATTATTCTCAGAGTTTTGTTAAGTTTTCTTAGGGGGAATGGGGGTAATTTTCTCTTTCCAAATCATTAGGAGTCTATTGTCTATTTCAGATATTCTAGTTACTTCCACTTGCACTTTATCTTTGGTCTGATTTGATTTAAGATTGAAAAAGACATTTTCATGTGTTGGTGTGATAGACACCTGGAATGTAACAGGAAGACTTTCTCAAATGCAGGTAAATTTTAATAAGTAGGCTGAAAAGCTAATTTTGTCCTCAGAGCCTTTCACAATTACCATCTAGAAAAAGAAAAATGAAAGCCAAAGCCAAAACCAAAACAAAAAATCCCAAACAAACCAACAACAACAAAAAAAAAAACAAACAAAAAAACAAACCTTGAAGCACAGAATAACAAAGAGAAGCTGAAGAGAAACTGAAATGTACTCTTTAAGATCAAAAGCACATGCTGGGAGAAATTGTGTTTCTTTAGGATGTATTTTTAAACAAAACATTATAGCTCATTTCCTTATCATTGTCCTTTATTCCTATCTTAAAAAAATGTCATTATACATTAAGGAAATATGTTCTTTATACCTCTTGTTACATATGGCTATAGAGCTCACTTGACTTAGGAGGTTTTTATCCTGGATGGAATATCATATGCTACTTTCTTTACTCAGATTACCTCATTCAAAACTAACTCAGATGCCTTTGAAATGGATTATGATTACTCCGTGCCCATATAAGATCATGGCACCTAAGAATTTCAGGAGAGGCCTTCTCTTAAGTATTTAAAGTATGTCTGCCTCTTCCAGGTCCTAAAATTGGTAGCTATGATAGTTTTATTGCCTTTCAGTGTAGAAGTTTAGCAATTATAAACACAAATTTACCTTTAAAATAGTTATTCCCAGTATTTTTTCTATGGATGGTGTGATTTCTGGTTTACAATAGTTTGTGCCCTTTCAAATTATGTTAGTTTTAAATAAGAATAATGTATTGGAAAATGAGGTCCAAGCTTTACTGCCATAACACAGTGCACAAGCATTCATTCAGCGTGAACACCACTTTCTTCTCTATAAAACTTCTAATATCATTCTGTAGAATTTTTTGAAAACACTGATGTAGCCTGTGATCTTCAGCTAAACTGCTTCATTCAGCAAAACTACTTTTGCTCTTTTTTTTTTTTTTAATTTCTAGAACAATTTCACAGGTAAAACTCTTGTTCAGAAACTTAGTTTATAATTATATATAATTCTATATAGTAATATAATTTAAGTTACTTTTCCATTTCTAGTCATCTTCCCTATCTTCACATAAGCTTTTTGGGACAGAGAATTTTTTCTATATCCTGGTCCAAAATGGAGATAATATAAATATAGCATGTATATAAGCTAAATACACACATATTAATAAGCAAGAAAAATAATATTTTTGAAGGAATACAGCCACAAGATTTTAATTTCATTGAGCTTTAGGTATTTTTTCATGTTTCTGGTGTTGAATTGTTTAGGGTTCTTTTTCTTTAAAATAAATCATGAAGTGCCACTGAATAATACAGTATTTGTGTTCTTATATACCTAACTTGAGGAAGTGAGAGCAGAAAAAAAATCAAAACATTGAAAATCATTATAAAATCCTGAGAAATTGAAATAAACAAAGTGGCAACATTATTTGAGCCATCCTATCAAAGATACACATTTACTACTGTCTGTTTTTAAAATGGTGCATTATTCACTTTCCAAAATATTTTTTAAGATCTTAACTAGAGAAGCAGGAGGTCCAATTGAGTCCATTCATCCTGCCAATATGGTAACATAAGGTAAAGTAAGGTGTTTAACAGAGACTTAGATTGTCTGTTCTCCAAGAAGGTGCCCTTTTTCATCATCCACTTTTGGCACAAAGTATGAGATGCAACATCAAATTAATGTTGGGAATAATCCCATTAAAAGTAAGTACCTGAAAGGTGGATATTAATTGCCTCTTAGTGCTGGGGTGCACTGGAGGCTGGAGGCTCCCTTAGGTTGGTGAGTAGGGTGAGCAGGTAAATAAGTAAACATTTCATATATAGAGACCGCTGGTACTAACCCATGAACTTATGTTGCCCTAACGTATTTTTGAGAACACAGACATTATAAAATATTTTGTGGTATTGTCTAAGACTGCTTGACAGCATATTGGTTTGTGTTTTTTATGTAACAAACCCTTTAAAATCAACAAAGGCATAACTGGTATAAAATACCTTTTTTGCAAGAAATTGTGCTCAGGTTTCAATGAGGCATAAACTATTGAAAATTGTATCACCTTGATATTTTTTTTAATCATTAAGGTGATTTTTTTCAGCATGGTCTAATACTAACAATTTTCTCTCTTTCTAAGTGGGAATCTTAGTTGGAATATTCTGAGGAAAGTAATATGCAATCTTTCTAAGACTAGGCCTATCTATGTCTATCTGACCCAGCAGTTAACACATGCAAAAGGAGTTAACAAGCAAAGGAGAAGACAGCATGACCTGTGACAGAACAAGATTTCCATGGATGAAAGAGCAAAGTAGACAAGCTACTTCCACTTAATTTATATCTAGAATACATCCCAGTGATAACCATACCTTTTAGGATATTTCTATTCCTACCTGCTGCTGACGTAAGCAGTTCCCCAGGCATAAATTTGTTTGAGTAAAATTGTTGATTTTTTAAATAAAAGAACAAATCCAAACCAAAAACTTAAAAAGTTTTTCCTATCTGTTCTGCTCATAATAAGTATTGTGCTTCCATGTTATATATTCTACCTCTAAACTTAAGTAACCAGTTTATGTTCTACCTTTTCTAAATCTATAGGAATATTCTCAATAGGTCAACATGCAGAGAAATATTGAGTGCTATGGTACTGTACACCATATTGATTCTATGATAAATCCTGGACAATTATCTTAGTATGATAAAGAGTTAATTACTAATTCCTGAAAAAAAAAAATTCTTACAAATAATTATGTTTTTCAGAGACTAGGAAAAGTTGTCATTCATAGTTAAATTATCTGACTTTCTGCATCTTTTGTTATCCTGACATGATGCTTTTGTCCAAATTCACACCTAGAAAATTAATCACTGGAATATGTTATATAAAACACAGTATGCTTATGTAATGTACACACTGCATGATAGCTGTATCCTAAGGCGTTAGTATTCTTTAGCATTCTTAAAAAATTAAATTAAATAAAACCAAACAATTTTTGAAATATATATAATTTCTGACCAGCCTTTATTTCTACCTTAGGTTGCCTAAGAAATGAAGAAGACCAAACACAAAAATAACCTCCCATAGAAACATCTTTTTAATGAAAATACTATAAATTAATGCACATTTATCTCAGCCATGAAGAAAGAAAAAGTGGAAGTGGAATGTAAACAAGCACAAGGGAAGAAGAGTTTCAAAGCTAATTTGGGGACTACTCGTTTAATATTGTCTTGACCTAAATACAGCTTTTTGCTGGTATGTTTCAAATTAACGTTATTTCTATTCCTTTATTCTTCATAGAAAATTATTAATTTAACACTAAATTCTACTCTCTTCCTGACACGTGGCTTACTGGCCCAACACAGTACCTTACATGTGATTGCTTAACAAGCAGTTGAGAAAAAAACCAACCCAACCAACCAAATAAAAACCCAAACCATCAAATATTTTCTACAAAGTAATTAGAAGTCAAGACAGGCAAGGTAACTCCTTCCTTTTTTAACAGGACCAAAATCTTCCTGCACAAGCTATGGGGTGTTTAGCTTTGGGCTTTTATTGGAGGCCATCCAATTTCCAGGTGCAGTCTAAGATCCATAATTTTTTGCATTACTGCATTAAGTTTGCAAGTACAGCTAGTTCATTCTGGGTCAAATGCTGTTTCAAAACAAAGGGTTCCAGCATCTGATGTCAGTGTTGCCTGATTACACTTAACATCATCATGTGCTGCCAGATCATTTGTCTGAACTGGCTGTAATAGAACAGCTAGAACTTTTGTATTCAGAACTGTGCTGAAATCAACACAGGAATTTTAAGTAACATGAATGTTACAGTTAGCTTTGTTTCACTGTGTTTTATTTTTCAATAGCTAGGTGATATTTATGAATATAGGAACACTGGATTAAATTTAAAAAATAGAAAATACAATGGCCATTTATAATCACTATGTGAACGACCTATTTAGTATCAAAACTGTCTTAGAAGGGTCATTTGACTAATGACTGAATCCAAACAACTTACAATGAAGAAGGGGAAAATATGAAAGCATTCATGTTCCCCGTTTCATGCATTAATCCACATTAAAAAAAAAATATATATATCTTTTCTACCCTTTTCAAAAAAGATTTTCTTATTCCTAGAAATAATTGTGAATTTTCCAGTTAAGTGATCTTATATTTGAAACCAGTACTGTTTGAAATCCTATCATTGCAGAAAATTATACAGGAGCTTTTAAAGAGTTGGAATTTTTTTTTGTAAAGACAAAATTTTTAACCTACCCTTAAGGCATCCAGTGACACTGAAGATGGGACACTCACTTTTTTTTCACTGTTCAGATTTGTTTTGTGTGACTTGAACAAGTGATTTAAATGTATTCATTAAACCATCTGTCTTGCCATATAGAGTATGGGATTCTAGGGTACCATTCTGTCTTCGTGGGACTGTTCTCAGTGACATATCTCTGTGATAAACTACAAATTGTTGAGAAGAAATTTCAGCCATCATCTGAAAATTCCTTAATGTCTAATTCTCTGGAGTAACTCATGATGGTTTTTGTATTATTTTGTTTCATTTTAACTTCATTTCATCTGGCAGATATTTTTCCATCTCTGTTAATGAACATTTTATTACTTATATGAGCCTTGGGTGGCATGGTTTAGTGTGAGGTGTCCGTGCCCATGGCAGGGGGGGTAGAACTAGATGATCTTAGGGTCCTTTCCAGCCCTAACTATTCTATGGTTCTATGATTCTATGATTCTATTACACCACCAATAACTCTCGGGGAGGCACATTCCAGTGTTTTCAGCATTATCCTGGTTTGAAGGAGATATGTTCAAATTGATTCTTAGTCAGAATTTGCAAGAAAAGAATCTTCAACAATGAACAGCTGCATGAGAGATGACTAATATATATCTCTATATACAGCTAGTCCTCCAGGTGTTAGCTGTGATGCAGCTACTGCAAATAGTGGGTAGAAGGAACAGGCAGATTTTTGTAATGTATCATGAAAACATGAAAGCATTACTCAGCCCTCTGTAGGAAACTAAGTAGGACTCATATCACTTTAATTCAGACATCTGCAGATAGAACTAGTCCTCTTTAATAGTCAGTGGGAAAACCAGGCACTTTCATCGGAGCAATTTTACCTTAAGATGCAAGGATTCATGAACTAAACATGACATTATTTTTCCACTGTTTTTAAAAGAAGTCCAGACAACTAGCTCAAAAAATTCCCCATATATACCTACCTCTACTTGATCAGCTAAATACAATTTCAAGAAATTGAAAGATAACATGTTCCAGTAAACAACTTGGGAAATACGTCCTATTTTTAAGGAAAGTAGATTAGTTTTCATTGTAGCAATTAGCCTGGGTTGAAATACCTTTCTTAGGGAAAAGTTAGCACATAACATTTTATACTATATTTTCTGTGAACGATTCAAGCTCAGGCAGGTTGTAAAGGATATGACTGGAGTTATAAGTATACACCTGAAATTTTAACTGCCAAGACTTTTTCATGCATCCTGTCCCAGCTGGTTATATCTCATTTAATTTGAGCTCCTTGTTTTCTGTGCTGTCTTTAGTCCTAATAGGATAAAATTCACAAGTAGTCAACCAGATAAGGTGCTTCCCGTAACTTATTGTTGGTTTATTTAGTAAATCTGTAGTATGAGCCATATAGTCAAGTAAACTGGAAGATGATAGATGGCTAACACCATTAAGAAGAGCAATAACAATGCACGGCCACATAGATGACTATCTTCTAATGCTTAGGATACTAGTTAAAGTTTAATATCTCAAGTAGATTCTTCTCCTCTGACCCTGATGCAACACTGACATCCATCACCCAACCATGCCTTTGATATTTTTGCCCTTGTTAGCTCTGAACTTTCTGTCTGTGTCTGCACTTACTCTGACTACTAGATCACCTTTTCTTGCTCCTATGGATTGAACAATCCTTTTTGCCTCTTAGAAATAAAGTTCTTTCAGGATATTTGCACATTAAGAAGCTAACCACTATTACATGGGTCTGTAAGATAAATTGCGAGGAATCTTATGTAGCAGTAGCTCCAAATTTCACAGACATTTTTGAGGAGTTTAGCCTGACACTTCCTTAGTAACATGTTGCATTGAATTCAGCTCTAAGGTATATCTGCCAAGCTCGATCTATTTAACTGTTTAGTGAATATTACCCCTTTTCTTATTTTGCTTGAGTTCAAAGGTTATTAGTAATTTTTTATTTTTCCTTGTAGCTGAGATACAGCATTACAAATCAAGTTTTTAAAAATAGTTCTTCTCTCTTTAAAATATTTGTGTGCAGGACCTCAAGGAAGTCTCTTAAATTGCAGAATACTATGACATTTCTTTTAGAATTCTTGATTGCTAAAAGATTTAGCAACGCTAGCATGTGTTTCTTGAGAGAATTAGAAGCTATATTGGCTTTGAGGGATTCAGAACTTCAACATGCAATATCCAGGAAAGAAACAGTCAAGTTCAGCTATAGTTAGCACTGAGTTTCTGCTGAATGCTTCGAATTTCAGGAAAGTATACGTGATGACAACACCATCTATTCCTCCTCAGCTTAACTCTTTAATCTTAGTTTTATTTTAACTGATAGTACTACTCATACATTGAATAATTCCTGTGTAATAAGATGAAAGATGTATGCAAATGCATAATTTATTTTGCTTTTCCTTCCTTCTGCTCCTATTCCTATACAAAGAAAATGTATAAAAATAAAGCTGTAAGGTGCAACTTAAAGGAAAACTGACATTTATTTTAGATTAAATGTTAAAATTACCACATCAGTGTGAGTTAATTGCTATTCCCTCAACTTGCCATATGAAATAAAGAGATGCCATTTTTTTTATTGATACCAGTCTTCTTATTTTAGTCTACAGGGATAATGTTTGCCTGTCATGAAAAAAAGTTATTTTTCATATGACTGGAACATTAACACACATTTCTTAAAAGGTAAACTTTTCCAATGTCAAATTTTATGACTTTCCCGTTATTTTTCATCCTAGTTCATTCTTCTATGTTTCTAAGGAAGCTGCAACTAAAATGTAAAAACAAAGGAAAAGGTGTTTTTTAAAAAATACATTTAGTGTTAGTTATAGTCGTTGTTGTTTTATTTTTCCCCTCACAAAGGTGAAAAAAGTGTCAGACTCTTAAATAACTGTTAAATAGAAATTTAAATAAATATTTAAAAGTGAAAGCAATTTGATTCTTTCTAATTTCCATCTTTGTACAAGGTGACTCAGATCTTTACGTGCAATAGACTTTGCAAAACATGGATTCTTTTGTACATTTCTCATTTAACTTGCGTTTAAAATATTTTATTTGATTTGGATGCTAATCTTTTTGCTTTATAACATGGTTTCTTGAGACAAGTTCATAGGACATACAATGAGATACAGAAACTAGTTTGAAAATCCTGGTCATGTTTCAGCAATGATAAAATATGCATAATGGCTTGCAAGTTCAGAAAAGCAAATGCCGAAGCAATATAAATGAATCAAGATTTCAGGGAGAACATGAGTGCATTCTCTGTGGTTACACTTTATTTAAAACCTTAGCATAGATATGAGTCATTTATGTTTCTTTGCAGGTCAATCCCGTGAAGATTTCAAAGGAGGTTAGTATTTCAGATACAGTCACAAAGCAGAAAGTTTTAAAATAAACAGACTGAATTACTGGGGAAGTATTGCAACAAAGAAATAAAACCAGTCTTCAATTTTATAGAGTTCAGCAAATCTCTGTATCTCATTATGTTGTTTTTACTTTAAATTTCCTTAATCGCAAGAAAATATACCAGATATTTTTATCGTATTCTGAAGACTTCTTTGTTTACACTCTCCTTTAAAGTGGAACTGTTTTTAGGAAGGCTATTGAAAAGTATCATAAATGCTAGTCTGCTTCTGATAAAAATAGATTTTGAGAGAATTTTTGAATGAAGCACTATATACTAAACACATATGTAGGAGTAAAGGCTCAGAATATTGGAAAAATTTCACCACTTGTATTTCTAGTCAAATTGGCATTTGCAGGTCTTGCCAATTGACAGATTCCCTTGTAGACTGTGCAGTTACTTTCATTTCAGCATTATGGCAGCTGCATATCTCATGTCTGAGAGAAAAGTACTTCAATTTGCCTTTTCTGCTGCTCTTGTCAGTATGAGCATTTGATGTTCTGTGCTGGATGCAAAGGTTCTTTCAGTTCTATGCTTGCTATGTAATAGTACTTCCGTTATGCAAACTTTTACTGCTTCAAAAAATATTTTGAGAGATTCATAATGTTTCTAAATGTAATTTTCAATTAGTCACTATCCTTATTTTTAACTATTTCAACTGGCAAAAATGTTTGGGTTCCTTTAAAACTTAACACATCCGTTTTCATATTGCAGTACTATTAATAAAATGCAAATAAATGTTTGTAAATCTTTAGCATTGTAGCTGTTTTTCATTCCACCAATGTGTGTTTCATATATGTATCTGTGGTGAATTCCAGTTATCTGATCATAGTGAAATCGAAAGGCACAGGTTTTAGGTAATGAATTTTTTAATGATTTTTTTTTTTTTTAACTGATATGTGTTTAACACCTGTAGAATACAGGAAAAAATCTAAGTCAGGGTTGGGTTGTTTTTAGGTATATGTGATAACACTTTTACATTATTGCAATACTGCTATCCTAATATTTGTTGAAATTCAGACTGTTAATTTACCTTTATGCTGAGTTTGACAGTATCACTTGCAATGCTCTTCAACAGTTTGTTACAGGAATGTAGTGTTTCATTGAAATCTCTGTTGGCTCCTTAGGTCTTTTGTGCAAGGACTTTTTCTGACTTTTGCAATCCTTCATCATTCCTTCCCATACAAGATAAGGTCTGTCACATCATAATCCATTCTATTAAAATCCTCTCAACTTTTTTAACAAAAACTTTAATTACTTTCAAACATTTTTAACTACTGTCATGGTTTAAACCCAGCCAGTAACTCAGAAACACACAGCAAGTTGCTTACATTACCTCCTTATCCCACTCCCCTCTGGGCAGAATGGGGAGGTAAATCAAAAGAATGTAAACCTCATGGGTTGAGATAAATACAGCTCAATAACTAAGGTATAATTTAGAACTACTACTACTACAAATAATAAAGATAAGGGGAGAGAATATAAAATGGGGAAATAAATGCAAGTGATGCACAATACAATTGCTCACTACCCGCTGACCAATGCCTAGTCTGTCCCCAGGCAGCAATCTGCCTCTTCTGGCTAACTCCCCCCAGTTTATATACTGTGATGTGCTGTGGTATGGAATACCCCTTTGGCTAGTTTGGGTCAGGTGTCCTGTCTCTGCTCCCTCCCAGCATCTTGTGACTCTCCTCACTGGCACAGCATGAGACTGAAAAGTCCTTGACCAGTTAAGTATTACTTAGCAACAACTAAAACATCAGTGTGTTATCAGCACTGTTCTCAGACTGAAGCACATCTACTTGGAAGGGGAACAAAAACTGTTACAGCTGAACCAGGACAACTACTTAGAAAGTTCTTAACAAACATGACCATTCTGATGATGATTCTAAAGGTGGAGTGTGGGTTTTGTGTGTTTATTATTTTGATTTGGTTTTGGTTTGTTTTGGTCTTTTTTTTTTTTTCAGTCAGAAAATATACTATCACTACTTTATGCTTTTTGTTTCCATATATAATTTCATAACAGAGTCACAGTAGTCTCTTCACACACCGTGAAAAAGAGAGGCCAGTAGTCAGAGTACAAGCATTAGGTGATATGAGAGTTGGGAAGTGTCACCTTTTCTACCACATACTTCTGTGGTTTGGGTTTGATGAATTGCTCCATTGCAGTGGATTTTCATTTCTGCAGGAGTTTAAATGACACAAGCTGATTCTTCCTCCTGCTGTTTTATCGGACTTAAAAATGTATAATTTCCTGGCAAATGGAGTTATAAATGGCATTAGTGATTTCTTCAAATTTTCAGCAAACCTTTCTGTGCAGCCTAATTTCTTTCCTCTTCTGAGAAAATAGAGGACAGCTGCCTAGAGTAGCGAATGCCAAAAAGTCCCTACAACATCCAGGAGGTGGCTGTTGCTGCCAATGAGAACTGATGGAAAATTGCGAAGCAGCACCTGCTGACACAACTCTGCTTTTATTTTTCCTCTTCCTTTCATCCTCCAGTTCATCTGCTACTGATAGCAGCAATAGTAGCAACCTCTCGTGTTGTATAGTAACACAGGAGTATGTGTTCAATACTTGCTATAACATAAAGCTAGAGATTCAAATTCTCTCTATAGACCTAAACTAGTGAGTTTGTAACACTCTAAAGTACTTGCTCCCCACAGCCTCTGAATGTCTGTGTGATCTATGTTAGAGGATATTATCACAAGGCAAAGATAGGAAGAAGATTTCTGAAAAATTAGACTCCGAACACTTTTGGAACATATCCACTACTGACAGCAAATTCAATTATTCAGAGATAAAGGAGAACTGACCCTTTGATAGTGTTTGATGGAAGAGACGTGAGAGATAATCCAGTTGCCCAAAAAAGGTCAGAGTCAAAAGAATTTAATCACAGATGCTGGTCAGTATGTGTTCTAATACAAAAGAAGGAAATAATAAATGAAGAAGCAAGTACAATAGGGAGGCCAGAAACTTTAGTAGGTTGCCTGATCCCTGTTCTGTTTTGTTTTTCTGTAGTGAAAAGGAAATATTGAGAACACTCAGAGCTCCCTTCAGAAGCTTTTTGTCATAAATACCTTGTGCTAATATTCTGCAAGTGGACAAATGCATTTAGAACTTAAGAAAGTGTATATTCTTGCTTAAGTAAATTAAAATTTCAGTTTTAATATGGATACCAAACTAACTTCTAAAGATAGCTATATCTCCTTGTAACAGGACAGAGTGTTCTTCATTTTAAAATCATAGAATCATAGAATAGTTAGGGTTGGAAAGGACCTGAAGATCATCTAGTTCCAACCCCTCTGTCATGGGCAGGGACACCTCACACTAAACCGTATCACCCAAGGCTCCATCCAGCCTGGCCTTGAGCACTGCCAGGGATGGAGGATTCACAGCTTCCTTGGGCAACCCATTCCAGTGCCTCACCACCCTTACAATAAAGAACTTCTTCCTTATATCTAACCTAAATGTCCCATCTTTAAGTTTTAACCCGTTACCCCTTGTCCTATCACTATAGTCCCTAATGAAGAGTCCCTCTCCTGCCCCCTTCAGATACTGGAAGGCTGCTATGAGGTCTCCACGCAGCCTTCTCTTTTCCAGGCTGAACAACCCCAACTTTCTCTAGCTGTCTTCATACAGGAGGTGCTCCAGTCCCCTGATCATCCTCGTGGCCCTCCTCTGAACTTGCTCCAGCAGCTCCATGTCTTTATCTGTTGAGGACACCAGAACTGTACATAATAATCCAAGTGAGGTCTCATGAGATTTTCTTCATTTGTATATTTTTTTAATTTGTATATTCTTTTATTTCTATTGTATCATTATTTCAGAATTCATTCCACTTCATTTTTTGAATTATTGCAGCGGGTTTACTTCTTGAGTTACTAAAATACTTGATATGATAGATTAAATACATATATGGTTTTTACTTTGCATTTCCTCTTGATTTTGGGGAAGAGGGAACAACACAGGAATGTGAAATATAAAAGTAAACAAGATTTTGTAAACTGAATAATTTTACTTTTTTTAATTCGCTTAGAATAGTATGCATGCTTTGACACGTGTACATTCACAACACAATCTCTTCAAAAGAGAGTAGAAAACCACAAAAACAATAGAGAAGAGCACATAAAGACTTTTGTTTAGAAAAATTGAGGTTGACTAGAAACCTAAAATTTTTAGAAGCTGGAAGCCCAAATGCAACTAGAGAAATTCAAGAAATAGAAACTTTTAAAATTTATTCTCTAACAGGTATGTAATTAACATCCACAAATTTATCAGATGTTTAACATGAAAAGCCTGTATCCATCCTGACTTCAAAGGTGCTTTCTTTAATCCCCCACTAAAGAATCTCAGACTGGGTTTGTGATTGCAATATTGCTTTATAAATTAAAGTATCTAAGCAAGAGTAACTTTTATCTTTGAAATTATTTCCTTTGAAAATGTGTTTAATTCTAAATTACTTTATGCATTTCCTTGTGAAAACATGTTTCTGAAAAAGTTCTCACCTGCCTTTTCAGAAACCTCTAAGAAGAATCACTAAGCTGTTTAAAGTGTTTAGAAAAACAGATATATAAAGGGAAGAGACTAACAAATGAAGGAAATATTTTTGTATTTATTTATGGAACTTTGTGAATGGTTGTATCTGATAACAGTGAAACTTCTGCAGCCTGATAATACAGGTTCTTAAAAAATGAGCAAGTGTTGAAAATGCAGTGATCACGAGATGGTCAGATTCCAGATCCTCAGGACAGTGAGAAGAGCATGTAGCAAGCTCACTGCCCTGGACTTCAAAAGAGCAGACTTTGGCCTCTTCAGGAACCTGCTTAGGAAGGTTCCATAGGATATAGCCCTAGAGGGCAGTGGTTGTTTGGTCTTTAAACCAAGGCTGTTTGTTGATATTCAAGGACCACCTTCTACAAGCTCAGGAGTGTTGCATACCAACTAGAAGGAAGTGCAGCAGGAGGGCCAGGAGACCTCCTTGGATGGATAAGGAGCTCCTGAGGAAAATTCAATTGAAAAAAGAGGCTTATGAAAGGTGGAAGCAAGGACAGGTGGCATGGGAAGAATACAGGGATGTTGTCCAGGAAGCTAGGGACCAGGTTAGGAAAGCCAAGACCCAGTTAGAATTAAACTTACCTAGGGATGTTAAGGATAACAGGAAGGAATTCTACAGGTGCGTAACAAATGAAAAACAGACTAGGGAGAATGTAGGCCCCCTCTGGAAGCTCTCAGGAGAACTGGCTACACAGGATTTGGAGAAGGCTGAGGTTCAGAGTGCCTTCTTTGCCTCAGTCCTCACTGGCAAAGGCTCTGACCACCCCATCCAAGTCATGGAAGGCAGACACAGGGACTGTGAGAATGAAGACCTTGTGCCCACTGTAGGAGAGGATCTGGTTCGAGACTGTCTTAAGAACCTGAATGTGCACAAGTCCATGTGACCTGATGAAATCCATCCGCGGGTCTTGAAGGAGATGGCAAATGAAGTTGTTAACCACTGTCCGTGGTATTTGAAAAATCATGGCAGTCAGGTGAAGTTCCCGACAACTGGAAAAAGGGAATTATAACCCCCATTTTCAAGAAGGGGAAAATGGATGACCCAGGATACTACAGACCAGTCAGTCTCACCTCTGTGCCTGGCAAAATCTTGGAGCAGATTCTCCTGGCAGGCATGCTAAGGCACATGAAAAACAACAAGGTGCTTGGTGACAGCCAGCATGGCTTCACTAAGGGGAAATCCTGCCTGACCAATTTGGTGGCCTTCTATGGTGGGGCTACAGAACGGATGGACAGGGGTAGAGCAGTTGACGTCATCTACCTGGACTTGTGTAAAGCATTCGACACTGTCCCACACGACATCCTTGTCTCTAAATTGGAGAGATATCAATTTGATGGATGGATCACTTAGTGGATAAAGAACTGGCTGGATGGTTACACCCAAAGAGCTGTGGTCAATGGCTCAATGTCCGGATGGAGACCAGTAACGTGTGGTGCCCCTCAGGGATCGGTGTTGGGACCGGTCTTGTTTAACATCTTTGTCACTGACATGGACAGTGGGATTGAGTGCGCCCTCAGCAAGTTTTCCGATGACACCAAGCTGTGTGGTTCAGTTGATACCCTGGAGGGAAGGAATGCCATCCCGAGGGACCTTGACACACTTGTGAGGTGGGCTGATGAGGTTTAACCTCATGAGGTTTAACCATGCCAAGTGCAAGGTCCTACACCTGGGTTGGAGCAATCCCAGGCACAGCTACAGGTTGGGCAAAGAAGAGATTGAGAGCAGCCCTGCGAAGAAGGACTTGGGGGTGTTGGTCAATGAGAAAATGAATGTGAGCTGGCAGTGTGCGCTTCCAGCCCAGAAAGCCAACTGTATCCTGGGCTGCATCAAAAGGAATGTGACCAGCAGGTAGAAGGAAGTGATCCTGCCCCTCTACTCTGCTCTGGTGAGACTTCACCTGGAGTATTGTGTATAATTCTGGTGTCCTCAACATAAAAAGGACACGGAACCGTTGGAACATGTCCAGAAAGGGCCACGAGGATGATCAGGGGACTGGAGCACCTCCCATATGAAGATAGGCTGAGAAAGTTGGGGTGTTCATCCTGGAGAAGAGAAGGCTGCATGGAGAGTTCATAGCAGCCTTTCAGTATCTGAAGGAGGCCTATAGGGATGCTGGGGAGGGACTGTGCTTTAGGGACTGTAGTGACAGGACAAGGGGTAACATGCTAAAACTTAAACAGGGGAAGTTTAGATTGGCTATAAGGAGGAAGTTCTTTCCTGTTAGGGCAGTAAGGCCCTGGAATAGGTTGCCCAGGGAGGTTGTAAATGCTCCATCCCTGGCAGTGTTCAAGGCCGGGTTGGACAAAGCCTTGGGTGAGATGGTTTAGTGTGAGGTATCCCTACCCATGGCAGGGGTGGTTGGAACTAGATGATCTTCAGGTCCTTTCCAACCCTAACTATTCAATGATTCTATTCTAAATGGAGAAAAAAAAAAGAATCTGCTGGATTTGGTGTCCATGGGTCAGTGAATGAAAATTATTTAATATTCAGTTTCTATAAATATATACATAAAATTATAACATCAAATGTTGGTAAATACATCAGATACCTAATGAAAGCAAAAGAACTATTGTAGTTGTGGGCCAGCAGAGAACCCTTTTCTTTTTCAAACCTTTAAATTTTCACATTAAATTCACATTCACATTTAAACAATTTTGTCAAAAATAAAGAAAAAGCAAAGCACACTACTAGAACAATTTACTAAGCTTATGATGAGGCTGGTAGTCATTATAAATTAAGAATTATGTGTAAATTTTTTTTTCTTCCTGGAAATGTTTATTATTGTTTAAACAATATTTTAAGGTGTTCATGTTTCAGCCCTTGTAGATGTTTGGAAATCTACTGAACATTTTCAGTGGGATAACGTTAAAAGCAATTTCCACTTTACAATTCTTTTTTTTTTGTATGATCAGAGTTGTGTGTTGCAGGGTGACAAGGAAAACTTTCAGAAAAATACTGCATGTTGGAAAAAAAACAGATGCTCACCTGTCTTTATAAGTACTGGGAGGACATTGTCCTTTTAGTTCATTCCCTGTCTGTCTAAAACCCCTTCACCTGTTTATGACAGGTAAAGCAAGCCCCTCACTCTAAACGTTTTAGAGTTTTGCAAGGAACATGGCAACAAAAAACGTTCTGTGTGAGACTTAATATTAGAAGAGCTTATGTTGAAAATACTTTGAATAAGAATTATGCACCAGTTAAAGTAGACCTGGATATAAATATCTGATTGTGATACCACCCCCCTACACACCTTATCAGAACATGATTATTAGATGCTTAGCTTTTTATATTTTCTAGTCAGTCTGACAATTAACAATGGTGCATAGATTATAATCACATTCTTGAACTGTCTGATAATTTGCTGAGGACATAACTATCAAAATGTGTATTAGTGATACAAGGATTCTTTCCTATACAAAAATATACTAGTTAAGCAAGAAAGCTATATTTTTATGGTAGAAAGGGTTTAAAAATTTCTCTGTTTAGATTAAAAAAGATACTTAGCTGATTTCTGTTGGAAGGAGGGTTATTCCCATAGAAGGTATCAAAAAAGTGGCTAGCAATGTTGAGAACAGGAGGTGCTACATCAGCTTTATACATGTTAAATTTTATGTAATTTTGGCTTCCAAGGACTTATCATCTTTCTGCTATTCACTTGTTCCTGTACTGTGGGGCTCTCTGTTACAGATCAGAGGTATCAGAGAGGAATGATTAATGTCAATGCATATCTCACAAATGTAAATCAGTTCCTTGCAAATTAGAAGTATGTTCAGAAAAAAAAAAAAAGAAAAAAAATGCTTAAAATTATCAATGCTTAAAATTATCAAACACCTAGTCCTTTAATAGACAAATTTTGTATGTGCTGGTGAAAAGATTAACTATCTCAACCTTCTCATTACAGTACTCAGGCAGAGACTACCATTTTTGACATTTCTGTCTCGATTGTCCCTACTCTACTATGAGTCTCTACTGTCTCCTCCCCCAGTCCTGTTCATAAAATCGTGCACTTGTCATGAGCATAGTTCACATGAGTTAACAGAATTGTTTCTACCTGAAGTAAATAAGAGAGTGCTCACATGAAAATTAAGATATAATTTATTGTCCTTGAGCATAAACATCTGTCTAAGACAGGACATAAGCATTATGGATTTTTTTTCTCAAAGCCAATTATGTGCTTTCATTGCATAAAATGCTACAATATTCTTTTACCAATAAACTAACAAACTGACCTTGTGTCGTGGTTTAAACCCAGTCAGGTAACTTGTTCACTCACTCCCAGTGAGTGGTGCCGAGCTGACAACAGTCGAGGTCCGTGTCCCGCCCCCCCCACCGGGGTTCTCCCCCACTCCCGGAGGAATGGGGAGGAGGATAGAAAAAAGTGCAACTCCCACGGGTTGAGACAAGAACAGTCCAGCAACCAATGTACACAAATCACCACCGCTACTATCAACTACAACAATGATAAGGGAAAATAACAAGGGAAGAGAATACGATACCACCGGCCAAGAAAACGAGTTCCACCCAGAAGCCCGTGTCCTTCCGGGTAACTCCCAGTCAGCCCCCACCCCTGGCATGACGTGCTGTGGTATGGAATACCTCCCTGGCTAGCCCGGGTCAGGTGCCCCATCTCTGCTTCCTCACAGCTTCCCCTCCTCCCTGGCAGAGCATGAGCCTCACAGAGTCCTTGGTCAGGGTAAACATCACTTAGCAACAACTGAAAACATCGACTTCACCAACACTGTTCTCAGGCTGGAAGTCAAAACACAGCACTGCACCAGCTACCACAAAGGAAAAAAAAACATGACTGCTACTGCTGAACCCAGGACATTATCCACCCCTTATTCCATACCATTCACGTCGTGCTCAGATCCCACATTTTCAATACACCATCGCTCTCCCATATATATACATCCATATACATACAGACCAAGAGGAAAAGATCATTTTCTTAGTGCATGGACCAATCCCTATAATGCTGCCGAGTCCATTCGGTCCATGATGTTCCAAGTTCATTCTCTGTTGGGATGATGGCTGGAGGGAAGTCAGGGCCAGTCGCTGGTGACCTGGAGACATCTAGTTGATGGGCTATAAAAGCATTACACAGCAGGCAACAGCATACAATTGAGTTCACTGGCTGTTTTCCCCTAAAATCAAATCCCCTTGAAGTATACATTGGACTTCCCCATCTTCCCGCATTACCCACCAAGTATATCCAGGTCCCTGAGCAAAAGCAATCCCACGAGTGGGTTTGCCTTTACCTGAAGCAGGAATAACCCAGACTGTCTTCCCCAGCAAATTCTTCATATGCACCACGGGAACTTTGTCCCCCTCTACAATATGTAAAAGTTCTGACTGGGCTGGGCCAGCCCTGTTGGCAGATCCTCTGGTGTTGACCAACCAGGTGGCCTTTGGTAAGTGTGTATCCCAATGCTTGAAAGTTCCCCCACCCATTGCTCTCAGTGTAGTTTTTAACAGCCCATTGTACCGTTCGATTTTCCCAGAGGCTGGTGCATGGTAGGGGATGTGATATACCCACTCAATGCCATGCTCTTTGGCCCAAATATCTCTAAGGTTATTCCGGAAATGAGTCCCAGTGTCTGACTCAATTCTCTCTGGGGTGCTGTGTCGCCACAGAATCTGTTTCTCAAGGCCCAGGATAGTGTTCCGGGCAGTAGCATGGGGCACAGCATGTGTTCCCAGCCACCCGGTGGTTGCTTCCACCATGGTAAGCACATGGCGCTTGCCTTGGCGGGTTGGTGGCAGTGTGATATAGTCAATCTGCCAGGCCTCCCCATGTTTATACCATCATCCTCCATACCAAAGAGGCTTTAACTGCTTGGCTTGTTTAACTGCAGCACATTTTTCACACTCATGAATAACCTGGGCAATAGTGTCCATTGTTAAGTCCACCCCTCGGTCACGGGCCCATCTATATGTTGCATCTCTGCCCTGATGGCCTGAAGTGTCATGGGCCCACCGGGCCAAAAATAATTCACCTTTATGTTGCCAATCTAAGTCCATCTGAGCCACTTCAATCTTAGCCGCTTTATCCACTTGTTGGTTGTTCTGGTGTTCCTCAGTGGCCCGACTCTTGGGTACATGGGCATCTACATGACGTACCTTCACCACCAGGTTCTGCACCCTGGCAGCAATATCTTTCCACAGTGCAGCAGCCCAGATGGGTTTACCTCTGCGTTGCCAGTTGCTCTGCTTCCATTGCTTCAACCACCCCCACAGGGCATTTGCCACCATCCATGAGTCAGTATAGGGATAAAGTACTGGCCACTTTTCTCGTTCAGCAATGTCCAGGGCCAGCTGGATGGCTTTCACCTCGGCAAATTGACTCGATTCACCCTCTCCTTCAGCAGTTTCTGCAACTTCTTGTCCAGGACTCCATACAGCTGCCTTCCATCTCCGATGCTTTCCCACAATACGGCAAGAGCCATCAGTAAACAAGGCATACTGCTTTTCACTTTCTGACAGTTTATTATATGGTGGGGCCTCTTCAGCACGCACCTCCCCTTTGGTGACATTCCAAAATCTTTGCCCTCAGGCCAGTCCATGATGACTTCTCGAATGCCTGGACAACTGAGATTTCCTATTCGAGTTCATTGTGTAATTAGTGCAGCCCATTTACTCCATGTAGCATCAGTTGCATGATGTATAGAGGAGACCCTGCCTTTGAACATCCAGCCCAGCACGGGCAACCAGGGTGCCAGGAGGAGCTGTGCTTCAGTGCCAATCACTTCCGAAGCAGCTCAAACCCCTTCATAGGCTGCCAGTATCTCTTTCTCAGTTGGGGTATAGCTGGCCTCAGATCCTTTATATCCCCGACTCCAAAAGCCGAGGGGTCGACCTTGAGTCTCCCCTGGAGCTTTCTGCCAGAGGCTCCAGGTAGGACCGTTCTCCCCAGCTGCAGTGTACAGCACATTTTTTACATCTGGCCCGGTCCGGACTGGTCCAAGGGCTACTGCATGAACTATCTCGCGTTTAATTTGCTCAAAGGCTTGTTGCTGCTCAGGGCCCCATTTAAAATCATTCTTCTTCCGGGTCACATGATAGAGTGGGCTTACAATCGAACTGTAATTCAGGATGTGCATTCTCCAGAACCCCACAGCACCCAAGAAAGCTTGCGTTTCTTTCTTATTAGCTGGTGGAGACATTGCTGTTATCTTGTTGATCACATCTGTGGGGATCTGTCTACGTCCATCTTGCCATTTTATTCCCAAAAATTGAATCTCCTGTGCAGGTCCCTTGACCTTACTCCGTTTTATGGCAAAACCGGCTTTCAGCAGGATTTGGATTATTTTCCTCCCTTTCTCAAAGACTTCTTCCGCTGTATCGCCCCACACAATAATGTCATCAATGTATTGCAGGTGTTCTGGAGCTTGCCCCTGTTCCAGTGCAGTCTGGATCAGTCCGTGGCAAATGGTAGGGCTGTGTTTCCACCCCTGGGGCAGTCGTTTCAAAGTGAACTGGACACCCCTCCAAGTAAAAGCAAACTGTGGCCTGCACTCTGCTGCCAAAGGAATGGAGAAAAATGCATTGGCAATATCAGCCGTGGCATACCACTTGGCTGCCTTTGACTCTAGTTCATACTGAAGTTCTAGCATGTCCGGTACGGCAGCACTCAATGGTGGTGTGACTTCATTCAGGCCACGATAGTCTACTGTTAGTCTCCATTCTCCATTAGACTTTTGCACTGGCCATATGGGGCTATTAAAGGGTGAGCGGGTCCTGCTGATCACCCCCTGACTCTCCAGTCTACGGATCAGCTGATGGATGGGAATCAGGGAGTCTCGGTTGGTGCGATATTGCCGCCGGTGCACTGTTGTGGTCGCAGTTGGCACTTGTTGTTCTTCAACTTTCAGCAACCCCACAGCAGAGGGATCTTCTGAGAGACCAGGCAAGGTGGACAGCTACTCAATTTCCTCAGTCTCCAAAGCAGCAATACCAAAAGCCCACCGGTACCCTTTTGGGTCTTTGAAGTACCCTCTCTTGAGGTAGTCTATGCCGAGGATGCATGGAGCCTCTGGACCAGTCACAATAGGGTGCTTTTGCCACTCCCTCCCAGTCAGGCTGATTTCAGCCTCCAGCACAGTCAACTCTTGGGATCCTCCTGTTACTCCAGAAATATAGATGGGTTCCACCCCTTGACAGCTTGATGGCATCAGGGTACACTGTGCACCGGTATCTACTAGAGCCTTATACTTCTGTGGGACTGATGTGCCAGGCCATCTGATCCACACAGTCCAGTAAATCCGATTGTCCCCTACCTTCACCTGGCTGGAGGCAGGGCCCCTCTAATGGTCATCACAGCGTTGGACACTTAAGTCGGTCAAAAAGGGATTATTCTTCGTTATCACAGGAGCTGGAGTAAAATCAGCTCTTCCATTCCATCTGGGAAACTGCTCACCAGAGACTGAAGCCGTAGCTCTCATGGGACGATCAGTCTTGGCCCTTGCTCCCCTCTTCAGTTCACTCACCCGTTCCTCCAAAGCTGAAGTAGGTTTTCCATCCCACTTTGTCATGTCTTCTCCGTGATCCAGCAGGTAAAACCATAGGGTACCCCGTGGCGTATACCTCCTGTATCTCCTCTCTTGAGCAATAGGACGCCTTTTGTTAATAGCTGAGACGTCTGTTGGTACACGTGAGGAGCTGGATAAATCAGATACATCGTCCCTCAATTGTTCGAGGTCCTGGGACAGTTTTTCCACAGCTGAGATGATAGAAGGTGTGAGATTGTCTTTGAGCTCTCGGAGTTTATGAACCATTTCATCCACTGTTAGTGGTACTATGTCATTCCAGGTCACTGTTGCCAATGAATGGGCATATGATGACGGTGCATTCCGTGTAAGTTTTCGCCACATGGGTCGTGTACATTCAACTTCATCTGGATCTATAGGTGTATCCCCGTTATTTGGCTTGATGTGATAGAGCATCTCTACGATGGCCGATTCCCTCAGAGACTGGATGCCTTTGTCTATAGTAGTCCACTTGGCCGAACGACTCGTAACATCGTCCTTGTACGGGAACCTTTCTTTCACAGCTGCCAAAAGCCGCCTCCAAAGGCTGAGGGACTTTTTCTCTCTTGCAACTGCTTTGTCAATTCCCCCTTCTGTTGCAAGTGATCCCAGCTGCTTGGCTT
Organism: Pezoporus wallicus; assembly: GCF_028554395.1. NCBI lineage: Eukaryota > Metazoa > Chordata > Aves > Psittaciformes > Psittacidae > Pezoporus > Pezoporus wallicus. The sequence continues at coordinate 203,894 of NW_026638964.1, read as the reverse complement.
CTGTACCTTCTAGTTCGTGACCATCGGCCCCATTGTCCCAGCATCGGAGTAACCAGGTGATGATGTGCTCCCCTGGTTGACAGGTAAAATCTTTTCGCATATTCCGCAGCTCGTTGAGGTCCGAGGTCGAGAAGTCACCTCTTCTTCTTCTTCTTCATCATGTGATGATGACTCCTGATCAGATTCTGGACCGGGTGGTGAATTCGTTGGTTCTTCATCTCGCTTCACCCTTTTTGCCTCCTTTTTACTTGCTCTCTTGCGTACAGGGGCAATCGATATTGGTACAAAGTGGTCCTCTGGTTTGGCTGCAGTGATTATCACTGTGGTTTGAGTAGCAACTGTACTTGTTGCTGGGGGTGGTGTAGCTGCTGTACTTGGAGCTGGGGTAACCGCGCTGTCTGTTGCAGTTGAAGTTTGAGCAGCTGCTGTACTTGCCACTGAGGTAGCTGCTCTGTTCATTGAGGCCAAAGTTTGAGTAGCGACTGTACTTGTTGCTGGGGGTGGTGTAGCTGCTGCGCTTGGAGCTGGGGTAACCGCGCTGTCTGTTGCAGTTGAAGTTTGAGCAGCTGCTGTACTTGCTGCTGGGGTAGCTGCGCAGTTCATTGCAGCCAAAGTTTAAGTAGCGACTGTTGCTTTGCCCTCAGATCCGCCGACATTCTTTTCCTTTTGAAGGTGCTGGATAGTGTTGAACAAGGCCCTGTAAGCATAGGCCAAGCCCCAGCACGTTGCCGTGATTTGTCCATCTCTGGTATGGCCAGAATGACCACACACCTCATTTAAGTGTTTTACTAATTCTTCTGGATTTTGCAGTTGTTCGGTAGTGAAATTCCAAAGTACTGTAGGGGCCCACTGACCTAGATACTTGCCCATACTGTCCCACACACCCTGCCACTCATGGCCGTCCAGCCTCAGGGAAAATCTCTCGGTCCTCCTACATTGTCGTTTGACCCCAGACAAGACCCAAACCTGACTCTGCTTAACTCTTGAAATCAGTAGTGGGCAAAACACACTCTGTATGCGTGTTAGCATGGTGATTCCCATCACCATCAGCAAACAAGTCTCAACAGCATTAAAATGCCATTCAAAAAATTCAAAACTCTCAAATGTAAATGGTCTGGGGGGACGACTGGGAGGGTAAAAGAATGTCTCCTTCACAGGTTGAGCACCTGAGAAGGAGAAAAAAGATGTGTAATTGCTAAGCACCTCCATCATATACCTCCCAAAGTATAAAGGTGGTGACCACACTGGGAACATAAGCCAGATCAGTTTCATGATCAATGATTCTATTGAATTACAAGTCATTACCATAAAGTACAATGGGACAAAAACCTTAGCCCAAGCCCCACACTTGAAAAACACTAATACAGCAAATACCGGATGGAAGTAAGATACTATATACTGAAACTGTGAGATCAAGAGGAAAAACCTTGAGAGCCAATAAATCAGCATTGTGACGAGTGACTATCAATCCAGTCAGATCTGTTCTTATCTCAACCCCTCGTGCCCCACGTTGGGCGCCAAAAAGAACTGTCGTGGTTTAAACCCAGTCAGGTAACTTGTTCACTCACTCCCAGTGAGTGGTGCCGAGCTGACAACAATCGAGGTCCGTGTCCCCCCCACCCCACCAGGGTTCTCCCCCACTCCCGGAGGAACGGGGAGGAGGATCGAAAAAAGTGCAACTCCCACGGGTTGAGACAAGAACAGTCCAGCAACCAATGTACACAAATCACCACCGCTACTATCAACTACAACAATGATAAGGGAAAATAACAAGGGAAGAGAATACGATACCACCGGCCAAGAAAACGAGTTCCACCCAGAAGCCCGTGTCCTTCCGGGTAACTCCCAGTCAGCCCCCACCCCTGGCATGACGTGCTGTGGTATGGAATACCTCCCTGGCTAGCCTGGGTCAGGCGCCCCATCTCTGCTTCCTCACACCTTCCCCTCCTCCCTGGCAGAGCATGAGCCTCACAAAGTCCTTGGTCAGGGTAAACATCACTTAGCAACAACTGAAAACATCGACTTCACCAACACTGTTCTCAGGCTGGAAGTCAAAACACAGCACTGTACCAACTACCACAAAGGAAAAAAAAACATGACTGCTACTGCTGAACCCAGGACACCTTGGGATCCTATCATTCTGATTATGTTTCATATTGAGCCTCACATGCATGGAATGCATATTTTCCAAAGAATGACTTTTTCTTTCCTTACATTAATACATACAGTCTCTTGAAAAAAATCTTCAATTTAAAAAATAAAATAAAATTGCTCTGAATTGTAATTTCTAATTAGAATTTGTTATGGAGACAGAGTGAATGAAATTGAAGCATAAGGATATATTGCAGCAAAAAATAAAACAGAGATTAAAGAAAAACTCATTGCAGCATGAGAAATTCAGATGACAGTTTCTGAGTTCTCTGTTTCTGCTTGTAGCTCTTTTGTCTAGCAATTCACGATACCATAGCAGAGAGAATAAAATCAAGTACGATATGGATTGATTTTGGTAAGTAGTTCTCATTAAGAAAGCAAAAAATATTATGGACACAGACATGGAATTAACCTCAGAAATATTATGTGATTCTTGCTGACATTGAGGAAACTGGATAAAAAAGAAAGAAATATTTCTAGGCTTGGATGAGATTCTTGCAGTTACTTTGTTTGTTAGAATACTAATATTCTTCTATAGATTAATTCTAATTGTGTAAGCCGCCATGTTCTCTGGAGATGCTTTTGTGATTGATGGGCCTGACAGGCAAAGGTGTGGAGAACTGGCTGATGTTTCTGTTTCTGCCAGCTCACCCTCTATCCAGTTTGGAAGGTGGTGAAGATTGAAGCAGGTCCCTAACAATAGGAAAAGGCAAACATTTCTTGCTCCTGTCAGTTACTCCAGTCTTCTATAGTAATTCTCTGGATGAATAAATGCACTAGGGGATCAACAAGAACATCTTTTGTTCCTCAGCTCAGCTTGTTATGTACAAGAATGGAAGGCGCAGGAAAGACAAAACAGACCTTACTAATCTTATTTTCTCTCATGAGCACTCAATTGCAACCAAAGATTTTTAACCCGCTTATATTATGTTGCAGCTGGCTGAAAAAATAAATTGTATTGTTTATACTGAAAGGATTTTTTTGGGTTTCTTTCATTCATCAAGCAAAAATTGTACTTAATGACCACTTGGCTTCCTCTCCTTTCCTGTATGCCCTCTTTTCAACCATTAGCCTGAGAACAGCTGTTATGCAAACGTTATGTATCTTCTGAACAAAACTGGAATATGGCAAATCTATAAGTACTTTCATGTGATTACCTGGATTTCCTTGAGTAATGGAAAAGTTCTGTTGTCTTGCATATCTCCAGATATTCCAAATGCTTACTCAGTTTCCACAGTATACGATAATATTCCATAAAGAGATGTAGTTTGTCTTCAAAGAGAATGGTGAACATAACACACCTGAATTAAGTCCTGATGAAGATATTAATAATGATTCATTGCATAATTAAAAAAAAAGACACACATTTTATGGAATTTTATTGTATTGTATTTTAATTTGACAGGCATCACATTTTTACTTCTTTTGAAAAATATATTATAGAAATTTACAGAAAATCTCTGAGTTAAAATTTCCTCACAAATAGCCTCAAGCAACATTGAGGATTGTGATAATATTTCTATAACATGGTAATTAAGTTTCAATTCAGTGAAGCTTACTGAAATGTCAGCCTGTATAAATAAAACTGGAGTACAAAAACTAGACAGGCTCTGCAGGAATATGTTATGATTGTTTTTTCCACCTAAAACCAGAGTATATAGCATTTGAATTTATATCTACTTATCAGACGTACTACTCCTGAAAAAAAAAGACAAGTTGCATATAGTTTGAAAGCTTATTATGATCAGTCTTGTTTCCCTAATGATCATACATATTTAAAACAGTTTTTTGGAAGTCATTTGTAATACTTTGAATAATTACAGGGTGGTTTTTTTATCCTCAGATATCTAGAAGCTTAATATCATCTTAATATTTGGTTTTACTACTTATGTAATTGATTCACATGCATAGCTGATGCAAATCTCTTTACATCGTAATAAATGCTCAAATGCATGAAGGAAAATATAGCAACAAACAGGAATTACACAGTCACATGAAGGACATAGATTCTGAGTGATTTTTTTTTTTTTTTTGTTCATGTCTCTTATGACCTGTAAAACAATGAGAAAAATGTGTTATCTGATAGCCTGAGAGGGTACTTGGGATTGAACTGAGAAGTTTTTGTATTCTGGTGACTATCATATTTATTTTTGAACAAGCTAGTGCCTCATCTGTTTTGAATCTTTGATAGGAGAAATAAAAGAGGAAAAAGAGAGGAAGGAAAGAAGTGGAAGCAGAGGAAAGAAAAGAAGAAAGGAAAGAGGAAGAAGAAAGAGAAAAAAAGAAGAAAAAGAAGAAGAAAAGTTATTTTTTACTTTTGCCATGTACCTTCAAAAGGTCTTTTTGAGATACAAGAAAAGGTAGCAATTACAGAATAGAAAAGGAAATATTTTTGTCTTCTAGTCTGTCTCAAATCAATGCAAAAAAGTTTATTCTTCTAGTGAAGCTAGTGGAATTTAAGTTGCCTAGCAGATTAAACATTTTATTTATCAATATTTGATTCTGAACAATATTCTAGACACCCAGAGATTTAATAAAGAGATTCTTTTTTTTTCAAATTTGTGGTGTTTTTTTAAGGACAGCTGCTTAAAGTGAAAAGAGTGTTATGTTTATTTGAGCTTTCTTTTATTCAAAAGACTTGGAATTAATCTGACTCTACCATTTCTCCGAGCGCCAGAGTACTGAGTACAAATTGTTTCATAATAGGCCATAGAACACCATTTTATCATAATGTTCAAAAAAATCACAGAGGTGTTTCCTGAAAGTGTTCTGTTAAATCTTGATTTGTGTGTAATATTGTTGTAGACAAACATTCTTGACTTGGGAAGTTATTACTTAATTTAATTTTTGCTGATTCACACAGGCTTCTGATCACTGATTTTTTTCTGTGAAAAAAGGCAATACAAACAATTAAAGAATTGCATAAACCTTTTTTCATTCCCCTTCTTCAGACTCAGATTAAGCCAAACGGCTATCCTCTCTCTTCCTAGACTCAATTTCTCTTATTTTGACCCTTACTTTCACCCTACTTACACTCACTAGTCCCCAGTTCCTTCAGTGAGGTATTGACTGGCATAGAAGGCTGGGGTTGTGTGTTTTGACTTGTGCCAGTTGCTTATTTCTGCTGATCTTTACATCTGTAAGTTTTCCTATGCTGCTTTCTACTATGGTCCCCCAGGGGTTTCCCTGACATGATGCGGGTTGCCCATGAACACAGTCGCTCAGTGGTGTCTTGCCACAGCATGGTCATCCACAGACAGTCCCTTTAGGGATATATGTGACCCTTTCAGCATCTGATGGCTCCTTGAGTGTCTGTCCAGCACCACCTCCAGAAGTGTGAAGTGTGTCTCCAGCAACTAGGAGTTTACAATTTATTTCTCAAGTATATCTGAGTAAGTGTGCTGTGTGCTTCTCTGATAGTCTGAAGTTTTTGTGCATGATAGGCTGCTCACAACAGTTTCAGAACTGTCTGGGATGGGATGTGACTGTCATGTGGCAGTTCATAGTCTCTTCCCACAGGTCACCTCTCTAGTCGCCTGCTACTTAAACACAACAATATATGTTAAGTGCAAAAATATAGTTGATTGAAGATAATATTGTTGATTGCAAATTAATTTAATAACATTTCTAATTAATGCTACACATTAAGCCATAAAACTGCAAGCAGGAAGTTCTAAAGTTCAACATCACAATGTCTAAATATCCTGTTATTTAGTGGTTATTGAGCTTGATGTTAGGTTTCTATATTGCTTATCTACATATTGAGAAAAAATATAATTCTATGAATGAGATTGGGTGGGGAGGAGAATTAGAGGTCTGCATGCAGTTGCAGGGTTATGATCTCACTGGGATCACAGAGACATAATGGGATCACTCACACAATCACAGTGCTACAGTGTACAGATACAGGTTTCTGGAATGCATTGAAGACAACTTCCTAAAACAGATAATTAAGGAGCTGATGGGAATCAGTTATTGAAATTTTATGATTCTACGGTAATAATTTCAAGACCAGTAAGAATCTAACTAACATAAGAGTTCACAAACCCTGAAGGCTCTAATCAGATGACACGACAGTTTAGGACAGATAATATCTATCTTGTTGAAGCTGCTTCACTTTGTCTAAAATAATTGGCAAGTAATACTTTTGGGAAATATTGAATATCAGATCTCTAACTGAATTTGCTAGGTGGATATGGTGTCATTGTTCCTCTAGAATATGAATATTTAATTACCTCATGAATTGCATATGATTTTAAAGGACTTACTGAGGAATTCATGCTCTAAAAGTAGGCTGATGACTAGCTTATGAGTACATAACCCACCACAGAAAGTCTGTCTGTAAACTGTGCAAAACTGAGGGCTCATCTTGACTGCTTTTTGAGAGTCACCTAGACATATTCTGAGGATTTCCACTCTCTGTGTGAAAGTCTGTGCAATGGAAGAAAAATGTCTTTATTCAGGAATCCAGTAAGACAGACTTGAGACAGACTCAGTGCTGAAAAATTTTAAGAGTTTTGTGCATACATGAATGAATTAGGGACAACAGAAGGTTAAATTAGTCCCTCCAACCAAAAGACAGTCAGTTGTACTTAAATCATTCATGTAAGTTGGGAGAAATATGCATCTTTCAGGGAAAGTTTAAATCTTTACCTGTAAGAACCATCTAAAATAGCTCAAATGAATCACAGTTAAAGTGACTATTTAATTGAGTATACAGGGATGACTCTAGATGACTACTGAGATGTCTACGGTATAAATATTGCTATTTTGTCCTATGAATCTCGCTTTATACTTATTAGATACAATGTTCCTATTTAAAAACCATGATGATGTTGCCTTCTCAAACAGTGCAGTCTTATTGCACTTCCAGACTTTGCTTTCAATCTTAACACTGAAAGCTTCTGCTACAGAAGTACCATATAACCTTTGTTTTCTAACCTTTGTTTAGGCAGTTTATTCTTCCTCTGTGTGTGTAGGGAATTGTATTATTTCTTCTTTAGTTGACCTTACATTTCAGACAACTGCACAGGTCTATAAACCCCGTTCACTATTTTCACCTTTCATATTCACAACTCTCTATGCTTATAGCTATATACACTACACTTGGCAAAGTATCAGCATTACAACTAAATCAGTATTACAATATCAGCTGTACTGGTTTCTAGTACAGCAGTGTGTCTCTGAGATCCCAAGCAATGATATCAGGGAAATATCTGACCAATATAAGAAACCAATTAAAAGGGAAATCAACTTTTTAAAGGAATAAAATTATCTTTGGGGCTAATTGCTCTTTTCAAACCTCTTAAGATGAAAATGACAAGGCAAAAAGACTGGCATGCCTGAAATTAACAAAATTAGGATTTAATTTATGCTTTTACAATGGACCTGATTTTTTTCTGGCTCCTACTTACTTTATTTTCATTGTTTAGGATTTCTAAATTTATTTTTATAATCTTCATAATCTTAAAGTCAAAAGAAATGTAAAAATTAAGAAAAAGAAAAAAAAAACTATTAAAATTGAAATACGCTGTCAACTCTTAAATCTGATTTCTTACCCTATAAATTCCTTGAAAGATAATGTGAGAGTGATTTTTATTGTTATACATGACTTTGTTTGTTTATACATTGTAATTTCAGGACTATAAAAGCATAATTTAATAAGATATTTTTTAAAAGTTGCTTGATGCAATTTAAACCTAAAAAAAAAACTAAGAAAATTAGAGTGATATTAAATTTAAAAATAACCTCTAGATAAATTTAAGAACGGTAAAACTTTGAAAGAAGAAAACAGAATAGCATATTGAACAAACAAACAAAAATATTCAAAACCCTCTTAATTTTTATTTTTTTTAAACCTGTATGGTTTTGCCTGCTTTAAAACTATTTTTTCTACACTTTTTTGTTTGTAAAAATATCTTTTCATACTTAAATATTTCTAAAATATTGATCTGATTTTTTTTTTTGTTAGAGATAAAATATGAGCTATGTATCTTGAAATCAAACCTTTTACTGATATACATTGGTCTGTAACCAAAATCTGCTCAAAATCTGAGCCAAAGTTACCTATATAAATCGTAGGCAATTCATAGCCACAAGAGTTCCTCTTATAGTTGCCATGTAACAGAGTCCATCCCACGAAAATGAATTCAAGAAACAATTCAACTCACATACTGGGTGCGTATCAACCTGTTAAGTTGTCTTAGTGTTTAACCACGCAAAATATTTAAGCCTATATATTTCTTATTTTACTATTTTATATTTAATAATTTAAGCCTAAAATATATGTCTAAAAAAAAGACTAAAAATTTTAAAATTTAAAATCTAAATGTGATCATAAGCAATCTATAGAAGTTGCAACAAAACCTAAAAAATATATGGTTAAATGTGAGAGAGCATTACTATTCTTCACTTCTACCAAACTAAGAACAATGAGATGCGGACCGAGTTGCACTTTTTCAAGTACTCTGACGTCGAGGCCTGTGATTAAAAGTTCAAGATTTAACTTAGATAAAAAGACTTTTATGCACTGACTAACCCCAATCTTTTTTGACAAAGTCCTGGTTTTGCTAGTAACTCTCTAGAGGAAATGTTTAACTAGTTTATTTGAAACAAAATTACTTCTTTTAGATTACAGACTATTTTTTGCTGTAATTGCATTGAGAAGACAGGATAATGTCTTCAGAAATTATAATCTAATCTTGTTAATATTTCAGTCATAATAATTTTAGGAAGTTACCTTGTTCTGAATAGTTTCTTTGTTTCGGTTGTTTTTCTTTTCAGTTATATTCTGCTATCTCTTTGTCCTTTTAATAAATTTAAAATACACATAGGAAGTTTAACGCTCAAAAACTGAGCAATGTAAAAATGAAACTAAACTCTTTTTGGATCCTTGTTAAAATACAGCTGAACAATGTACCCTGTTTTTTGTCAACACAGCAAGTGAATAGCAAGTGGAGCTCAGTATACACTGTATCCCTGACTTTCAATATTAGCTTCTCGAAAAAAAAAAGAAATGGAAATCAAGCCTCTATTTTTGCATTATGTGATTATACAATACAGATTATACAAAGGAATAAAATTGGCAGTTGTCATTACAAATTGAGGCTAATATAATTTCGGCTAACATAACTCAGGAGTGACTGAACTTAAACTAGAAAAATGGTCACTGTAGTAGTACTTATTCTGTTTCTAAATTTAAGGTCTAATTGGTACTTCAAATTCTGTATTATCTCTCACTGCTGTGAAATTTATTCAGCTTATGCCTTCCTCATTTTAACAGCAAAAACAGAAGTCTACAAACTCATAATAATTTATATCTAAATTTAAACAGGATATATAAACAGGAAATATAAATACAAAATAATTCTTGAGGGTCATAGACACCGAGGAAGAAACAGTGACTAACCTTAAAACTGTACCTGGCAACTGAACTATATCTATTACAAATGTGAAGATTGGGTAATCTCTTAGTTTAAAGATGCTTAAAGATGTGTTATAAGTTTAATACATTAATTTTTTTTCCAAAAAGCTAACTAAAATAAGTTTCATGCATGAAGGATTAGCTGACAGATACATTAAAAAAAAAAAAAAAAAAAGGCTACCATAAGTAAATAAACAGCTTGCAGAAACCCTTTGGGTACTACTGCATTACGTCAACAAAATCCAGAGTAGTTGTTGAGTTAGAAAACCTGGCAAAATAACACACCTTTCAGCTGATTTGACAACATAGCTGTACTGTAGAAGAGGAGCTGAAAAAATAACATTCTACAAATCATATTTCTCTAGTATGTGCTATTTAAAGTTATTTTCTAGCTAGTCTTATAAGGTTTTAAAATACTGTCTCTAGTACGAAAAAGAAACAAAGTATTGTGGAAGGGGGAGGGGAGGGAGAAGTTGAGGAGGTTAATTAACCTGCATGTACAAAAGCGATAGCCAGAAAAAGAATTGAACTAACATAGTGACTTAAATACTGCCTCTCAGTATCTATAGCACATCGGGATTGAAATACTACTTAGAAAATAAATTCCATTTAAATTAAATTATTGTTTTGTCTAAAGATGAAGTTTCTCCAGAGATTCAATATGAACATGTGAAAAATATCTGAATAAGAAGCATTTTGGTTTGCACTATTTTATAATAGAAATGTTGTAGGAGATGAGTACTGCTGAAAATCATTGAAATGAAAATTAACTGTAATCAAGAGAAAAACATGAAAAACATTGTTCCTAAAGGCCAAATAACAGCAGGAAAGATATTATGAAGAAGACAGGAATAGCACATATATATACAGGAAAATACATACACCAGAATACCACAGATTATATCTTGACATGAAAATAATTGGGAAGATACCGTACTTTGACTGCTAACTGAAAAAACACAAACTCAGTTTCTAGATCACTGAGCAAAAACATCATTTAGTATTTCTTTGTTCTCTGTCTCTGTTTTAGTCTAATTAGATACAAACAGTGCTATCCATAAACACAATAAATTCAAGGTGATTTGTGCTATTTACTGGGGTTTGGAGCTCTTTTGTCATCAGTTTAGACCTAGACACTGAAAGAAGCCAAAAGATAAGGTGAGTCTACTAAAGAGACAACAGTTTTAAATAAACAAACAAACAAATAAATAACTGAGAAATCATGATTTCTGACAGATGCAGGCCAAAATGTCTGTCATAAAAAACAAAACAATGAAAGGGAAGAAAACAACCTACTTTATTTCTCTCTGCTTCCTTTTCCCCTCTTATTTCCTTGCCACTAAGGAAGGAGATCAATAAGATCCCAGCTCTTGTACTTCATATCAGAACAAAAAGAGCATGAGAAGAACAACTAGTATGGTACAATGAAAAATAACTCCCTTTGCCTGTAAAAGGATCACTTCTGCTCCTTGGCAAGTGTAGGTGGGAATACTGTCAGATACTGATATTTTCCTCTAATAAAGGTTAACTAAGGAATCAGAACGTTGAAATTCCTTTATGCTGTGACAAGCGAGGGCTGTATTTTACAAGAGGTGTTTAGATTCCACCTACTTGAAATTACAATAATAATCAATGATCAATGCCTTTACATTGAAATACATGTATATGTGTTGATTATTTGTAGCAGTTATTGGTTTCTAACTAGTTAAACAAGGTTTAAACTTGACTAGGAAAAAGAAAAATGAACTGGTAAATTATAAAATGCAACAGAATATAATTCTTCTCCAGTGGAGCAGGTAAACTAGAAGGAAGATGGTATTTTTTGCTTCCAATTCATTATTGCTATTATTGCTATTATTACTATTAACAATGATGAAGTGGGAGCCATATTCACAGGGGACAGAATGCATAAATAAAAGTCAAAGCTGAAGTGATCTTGAACATTTGACTGAGTTTGGAAATAGCATCAGACAAAAATTGTAATTTCTAAAAGAAGTGTAGATTGACAAAATATAACAAAATTTCTTAAAATTTTGTCAGTTTGCTCTTACAACAAGGAGAGAAAAACTCTTCTAAAGTGAAATTTACTCTTTAGAAAAATACCTACATGGATTACAGAATCATGCTACTGAAATTACTTATTTTCTCCACTATTAAAAAAAAAAAAATCTTGCAAATATATACTGTTATTTATACTGTAGTTTATCCATAAAGTTAGCAGTCTTTGTTATTTTTTACATAATGAAAAACATCTTGCTACTTGATCACAGTATTGATTCATATATTTTGATTTGTTAACTTCTGATTTCAGCAGCTGAATCTTTATACCCGCAGTCAAAAAAAGGGAGCAACATTAGTAGTCCAGCAAAACCAAATATAATGGTATAGTCTGAAGTGAAAGCTTTCTTTTCCTAAACCACCTTCTTGATATTTAGGTTTGTCAGACACAATATATGCTCTCAAATTGCACTAGCAAATTTAGGGAGGTGGGTGTGTGGCTGAATGTTCTAGCTTGTGGTAAAGTTGGTCTAAAAACACATGTTCATGCACTGTCTATAAATTTTGTTATTGTTGTATTGAGAAGCAATAACAAACTTGAGTAAGATGAATCAGTCTTTCATAGAGATGCTGGATTTCAATAGCTCATTTCATAGAAGAATGATATAGCTGATTAAAAATTACCCCTGTGATTATTCTGCTGAAAGATTTGAAAAGCAGAAATTAGAGTTCATGAACTACAAGCAAAATGTATATTAATTTTTTTATAAAAAGATAGCTGAAAACAGTGTTAGGTGCCAATTGGGTGTACAATTACTTATGCTGTTTCTCTTTTCTGTGAAATAAAAACTCTAACTGCATTTTCAGTATCAGAAAGCAATACCTATACAATTTCAGACAGTTCAGCGTTCAACCTGTTTTAGGTTTGGGTTCCTGGTTTTTTTTGCCCCCCCCCCCTTTTTTTTTTTCTCCTAAGTATGATGCCAGAGAATATAACTGAATGAACATTTTTCACTCATTTGGATTGTCAATGATTTAATTAATTATGTATTCTGTGATATATTTTCCTATTCTTACACTATTTGGATAGCAAAATCTCGGCAATTTTAATTTTACTTCAACTCTTAACAACATTATTCATCACTTAATTTTTCATTTATAAGCTATGTAGTGAGATGAGGTAGATGAAGCGTAACTACAACATGATGCATGTGACACGTAATCTTTGACTCTCACTCTTTCATAGATTTGACTCTCTAATAAGTCATTCATCCACTACAGCCAAAGAACATCAGCACTTATCCCACATATCTTTTCCCTAGCTGTGCAATGGAACAGTGTGTTCATTTCCGACTACTACATTTCCAGTTACTTTATTTCATAAAGTAATGATTGTTTCTTCATGTCAGTTTTCAATCTTACGTAGCATCTTGCTCTTGGAATTTTTTTCACTGTAATGCTTTGAAAAGAACTTCAAATGAGCTTAGACCGCATCATCTTTGAGGTGTTTTGTATATAGAACTGTACATTTCTACTATTACATTTGTAGTTCTTTATCTCACTCCTAATAGTCGGGACTTTTATTTTTACATTTTACGTCTTACACTTTGTTTAATTTTTGACATACAGAGAATGTCTACTGAGTACTTAGATTTAGCTTTAGAAAACATAGTGTTCTTTTGTATAAATGTAAGAATATTAATTTTGCAGTGTCAGATAAAGTTAGAAATACATATATGTTTAACTATCACTGCTGCACACTGACTATGCAATTCAGTAAGCTAAAATTTTTAGGACAGATTTATGAAAGTGCTAAAGACAACACTAAGTAGTTTACATTAAATTCAAATTCCCCAGAATCACAGAACTGTAGAATATCTCAACTTGGAAAGGACACATAGGGACCATGAGTCCAACTCCGTGATCCTCACAGGACTACCTAAAAGTAAACTGCATTACTAAAAGCATCATCCAGACACTTCTTGAACTCTGAGAGGCTTGCTGAATGTGACCAGCATCCCTGGGGATCCTGTTCCAGTGACTGACCACTCCCACAGTGAAGAATTTTTCCCTGATGTCTAACTTGTATTTCCCCTAAAGCTGCTTCATTCTATTCCCTTGTGTCCTATCTCTGCACAGCAGAGAAAGATCAGCACTTCCCCCTCTGCTCCTTCCCGTAAGGAAACTGTAGGTTGCTATGAGATCACCCCTCATCAGTCACGTGACCTCAGTCAATCATCCTAACTCTTGCCCTTGAGAGCTTTCACCATGGCCCGAGACAGCCCCTGCCCTCGCAGAGGCAGGGGACCAAAAAGATGACGAGGGTTGGAAGCAAGTTCCAGTTCGGCGTCGTGGGCAACCCTCCCCCCTTCCTGCCCTGCTTCCTCAGGTGTCCCTCCGTAATAGGTTCGAGGCCCTGGATCTTGAAAGAGAGGTAGGTGAGAATGTCGTGCAAGGCCCGCCTACAAGGCCACATAGGAAAAGGCGGTCGACTTCGCACCTCAAGACTGCCTCTGATAAGAAAGAAAGAAGGGTCATTGTAGTAGGCGATTCCCTTCTGAGAGGAACAGAGGGCCTGATATGCAGAGTTGACCCTCATCATAGGGAAGTGTGTAGTCTGCCTGGAGCCCGGATCAGGGATATCACTAGAGTGCTCCCCAACCTGGTGCACCCGACAGACTACTACCCGCTGCTGACCTTCCAGACAGGTGGGGAGGAAGCTGCTTCCCGCAGTCTGAGGGGGATGAAGAAAGACTACAGGGCCTTGGGGCGGATGGTGAAAGAGTCTGGGACTCAAGTGATCTTCTCCTCACTCCTTCCATCTTCCACTGATGATGTGGGAAGGAATGGGAAGATTCAGTTCATAAACAATTGGCTTCGAGACTGGTGCTACAGGCAGGGCTTTGGATTCTTTGATAACAGCTGGTTTTATAGGCCACCAGTCTGGACAATGACAAGTGGGAAAGGTTTATCTCACAGAAGCAAAAGGATGCTGGGGCACGAATTAGCAGGGCTCATTTGGAGAGCTTTAAACTAGATTCGAAGGGGATGGGGTTGTAGCTGGGCTTGCCCCAGTGGGGCAGCGCTCCAGAATTGATGAAGACTGGGAGGCCTCCTATAATCCTAGGGTGAAATCGGTGTGCTCACCTCGCTCCCTGGAATGTCTGTACACCAATGCGCGCAGCATGGGAAATAAGCAGGAGGAGTTGGAAACCTATGTCAAGTCAGGAGACTATGATCTGGTGGCAGTTACAGAGACGTGGTGGGACAGCTCACATGACTGGAATATAGTCATGGAGGGCTATGTCCTTTTCAGAAAAGACAGGCCAGCCAGGCGGGGTGGGGGGGTTGCTCTTTATGTGCGGGAGCAACTACAATGCACTGAGTTCTGTCCAGGGACAGATGACGAGCGAGTTGAGAGTCTGTGGGTGAGAATTAAGGGGCAGGCTGGCAGGGGCGATACTGTTGTGGGTGTCTGTTACAGGCCACCAGATCAGGGTGAGGAAGTTGACGAGGCCTTCTACAGGCAGCTGAGAGCAGCCTCACAGTCACAGGCCGTGGTTGTCGTGGGGGATTTTAACTTCCCTGATGTTTGCTGGAAGGACCACTCAGCAACCCAGCCGCAGTCCAGGAGGTTCCTCCAGTGTATGGATGATAACTTCCTCCTGCAAATGGTGGATGAGCCGACCAGGAGAGGAGCGCTGCTGGATCTCATCCTCACTAACAAGGAGGATCTGGTTGAAGCAGTAAGGGTTGAGGGCTGCCTTGGTTGCAGCTACCACGAGATGGTGGAATTCAGGGTCTTGTGTGGTAGGACTAGTAGAATAGCAAGTAGAATTGCAACCCTGGACTTTAGCAGGGCAAACTTTGGCCTTTTCAAGCAATTGCTAGGGGAAATCCCATGGGCAAGGCTGCTTGAAGGTAAAGGGGCCCAAGATAGTTGGTTGACATTCAAGGATTGCTTTTTCTGAGCTCAAGATCGGAGCATCCCGACACATAGGAAGTCAAGGAAGAGGGCCAGGAGACCTGCGTGGCTAAATAGGGAATTGCTGGGTATGCTCAAGTGGAAGAGGAGAGTTTACAGGTCATGGAAGGAGGGGCTGGCCACTTGGGAGGAATATAAGGCTGCTGCTAGAGGATGTAGGAAGGCAGCTAGGAGGACTAAGGCCTCCTTAGAATTAAACCTGGCGAGAGGGGTCAAGGAAAGCAGAAAGAGCTTTTTCTAATACATGGCAGATAAAACTAACGCCAGAGACAATGTAGGCCCACAGATGAACGGGATGGGTGCCCTGGTGACAGAAGATACAGAGATGGCAGAGTTACTGAATGCCTTCTTTGTCTCTGTCTACTCTGCTGCAGGCAGTCCTGAAGAGCCCTGCACACCTGAGACCTTAGATGAAGTCAGGTCGATGGAGCGGTTTGCCTTAGTCGATGAGAAATGGGTTAGAGATCAGTTGAGCAATCTGGACATCCATAAATCCATGGGTCCAGATGGGATGCTCCCGCGGGTGCTGAGGGAACTGGCAGAAGTCATTGCTAGACCACTCTCCATCATCTTTACCAAGTCTTGGGAAACGGGAGAGGTACCTGAGGACTGGAGGAAAGCAAATGTCACTCCAGTCTTCAAAAAGGGCAAGAAGGAGGACCCGAGTAACTATAGACCGGTCAGCCTCACCTCCATCCCTGGAAAAGTGATGGAACACCTTATCCTTGGTGCCATCTTAAGGCATATCAAGGATAAGAGGGTTATGAGGGGCAGTCAACATGGCTTCACCAAGGGGAAATCATGTTTGACCAATCTTTTAGCCTTTTATGAGGAAATAACACGGTGGATGGATGATGGCAGAGCGGTGGATGTGGTCTCCCTTGACTTCAGCAAAGCATTTGACACAGTCTCCCACAGCATCCTCACGGCTAAATTGAGGAAGTGTGGACTGGATGATCAGGTAGTGAGGTGGACTGCGAACTGGCTGAAGGAGAGAAGCCAGAGAGTTGTAGTCTATGGGGCTGAGTCTAGTTGGAGGCCTGTAACTAGTGGAGTGCCTCAAGGGTCAGTACTGGGACCGGTATTATTTAATATATTCATCAATGATTTAGATGAGGGAATTGAGTGTACTATCAGCAAGTTTGCTGATGACACTAAGCTGGGAGGAGTGGCTGACACGCCAGAAGGCTGTGCTGCCATCCAGCGAGACCTGGACAGGCTGGAGAGTTGGGCAGGGAATAATTTGATGAAATATAACAAGGAAAAGTGTAGAGTCCTGCATCTGGGCAGGAACAACCCCAGGTTCTAGTATAGGTTGGGGAATGACCTGTTAGAAAGCAGTGTAGGGGAGAGGGACCTGGGGGTCGTAGTGGACAACAGGATGACCATGAGCCAACACTGTGCCCTTGTGACCAAGAAGGCCAATGGCATCCTGGGGTGTATTAGAAGGAGGGTGGTTAGTAGGTCGAGAGAGGTCCTCCTTCCCCTCCTCTGCCCTGGTGAGACCACATCTGGAATATTGTGTCCAGTTCTGGGCCCCTCAGTTCAAGAAGGACAGGGAGCTGCTGGAGAGAGTCCAGCGAAGGGCAACAAAGATGATTAAGGGAGTGGAGCATCTCCCTTATGAGGAAAGACTGAGGGAGCTGGGTCTCTATGCTTTGGAGAAGAGGAGACTGAGGGGTGACCATATTAGTGTCTATAAATATATAAAGGGGGAGTGTCACGAGGATGGAGCCAGGCTCTACTCAGTGGCAAACAATGATAGGACAAGGGGTAATGGGTACAAACTGGAACACAAGAGGTTCCACTTAAACATGAGAAGAAACTTCTTCTCAGTGAGGGTGACGGAACACTGGAACAGGCTGCCCAGGGAGGTTGTGGAGTCTCCTTCCCTGGAGACATTCAAAACCCGCCTGGACACATTCCTGTGTAACATTATCTAGGTGTTCCTGCTCTGGCAGCGGGATTGGACTAGATGATCTTTTGAGGTCCCTTCCAATCTCTAGCATACTGTGATACTGTGATCTTGGTCACCTTCCTCTGGACACACGTTTATAGTTCGATGTCCTTCTTGCATTGAGGTGCCCAAAACTGTGCACAGTACTGATGGTGGGGCTCCACCAGTGCAGCATAGAGTGGGAAAATCACTTCCCTTGACTGGCCGGATATGCTGTGCTTGATGCATCTTAGTTGGTCCTTTCAGCTGCCAACACATAACCAACTTCTATGAACCCATAGCCCAGATCTCTTTCCACAGGGCTGCTCTTCAGCTTCTTTCCTCCTAACTTGTGTGTATAACCAGGACTATCCTAACCCAGGTGGAAAATCTAGCAATTGTTCTTGTTAGATTTCTTATAGTTGGTGATTGCTCAGCTCTCTAGTCTATCCAGATCTCTCTATAAGACCTCTACACCCTTGAGGGAATCCACAGCTTCTCCTAATTTCCTATCATTGGCAAACTTCCTTGACCTGTAGAAGTCCTTAACCATTCTATGACTCTGTGAAGTGTAGGCTTTAGCACAGACACACCATGTCTTCCAACCATTTTCTCTCTCACAGAACATAGGTTTTACATTACAGCACATCCAGGGGATTACCCTAATGCCAGTAATAAGCTGTAAGAGTGACTGTTAAGTGGTTAAATGGTGGGCAGGAAAACAAGAATATTATGCTTCTGTCTAGTCCAGAGTCTGTCCTTGTAGAAAAAGAATCAATATGATTTTTCAGTTTTCTTTGCAGCTCGTAATAGAACTGGCATAAGGGGGAAACAGAAGAATCTTTAGTCTCTTTACTATGTGACAGACAAAATTTCCTTTTCCTTTGTTCTCACAGACTTTCATTCCCTCTCTGCAGCCAGTCTGATTTGTTTTTTGTGAGGTTGTTTTTTGTTTTGTTTTGTTGTGTTGTTTTTCTATTACTTTCCCATTTTATTTAGTACCTGTCTTTCTTCTGTGATTAAAGTTTGCTCACAATGTTCCCAGCTTCCTTTCTTCCATTCAAGTTTTTGTTCTACTAAATGTCTTTGTAAGCCATATAGTATCCTGGCCTGTCTGTGTCACTATTTCTTTTGGTATATACTGCTGTTAAGAGCTAGGATGCAGTGTAAGTCACCTACGACCTTCGCTGATAGGTACTGTGTGGGTTAGAGTTTCCACAGCACAGACAGTGAGAAAAGAGGGAAAGCTTCACTATCTTTTCAGAATCCTTTGATGCCAGAAGGAGAAATTAAAAAGAAACAAAACTGTCTTCCTGCCATCTAATGTGAATGACATAGGAGCTGACATGAATGAGAATAATAGAAGAGACACATAAGTGACTGTCACTTCTGTATGAATTTAACTTCAGATGACTGGCAGAAATTATAGTCTTTTCTTTTTACTGCTTCTTTTACCTACCTTGTGGTTAGTTTTTGTATAATCTATCCCATTGTTTCACCTTCTCACCACATAAGTTACCTCGTATTTATGCAGCCCTGACTTAAATTCCTTTAACAAAACCAGTTTGGGATTACAGAGTTGCTTGTACAATATTGGATTTATTTAGTTTTTCCTGAAATCCAGCTGCTGATAATATCTCAGTAATTTTGATACTTCTTGGAGCTATTTTTTTCTGAAGTATTTGAGATACATTGTACACATACTTTGATAAATGCTGTGTGAGGAGAGAAAAAATTCAGTTCATGTAAGGCAGTGCCAGGTGGACCAGAGCAGTACTGGAAATAACAGTACGACTCAGAATAAAACCTCACTCTATTGTAATCAGAGATCATAAATTATGTCTTCACTAAAACATTGTTTAGGTCTCTGCAAATGCTAAGATTTTACTATTGATGCTGCAGTTGTAACATTTCCTAGTTCCACTGCCGATTATTGTAGTATGAATATATTTTTAAATTGTCATAGAGAATACCATTAGAATATCTGAAAACAGTACCTTTTTTTTTTTTAATCAGAAAATTTTTCTTCCCAACATAACCATTTCATACCACTTGAGAATGCTCAGGATTGAGGATTCTCAGAAGTAGGTGTATTATCTTTATTATCTCTCACTAAGTATAATTAATATTTTCTCCAAATACGATGATCTAGGCAGAAATCTGTGTGGTATCTAATACAAAAGAGAGTAGACTTTGTTACAATCCTATATTATCTGTAGAAAGGAAACAAGTATATTAGAGGAAGTTGTAACATTATAAGGTGTACTAATTGAGCTCTATGTTATAAAGTAAAATAAATTTACAGGCAAAATCTGTATCAAGTTAGGTGGAAAATTTGTCAGAGTAAAGATCGCAGTCATCCCTAGAGGAGATCTTTCTTTTTTTTTTTTTTCCCATGAGAGCTAAATATTACAAGAGTTCCTGTCAAACATTTTCCTGTCTTTGCTTTCATTATATCTGATGTGCTCTTTCTCTCTTGTCATTGATGATTTGCTTCTACAAGGTTCACTCACCACTGAGTGAGCAGAAGTTTTTCTAGTAATATCTGTTCTGTCCCCTTGAGGTCTTTCAAGTCTATGTGAAATTTCTATGCAGAAGACCTTACTTTTCTCTTGAAGAGTCACTGAACATTTTGATCTGTTGTGAAAAGAAGCTTTATTTACTATAGCTTTCCTAAGACATACTTACTGGAAGTGATTCCCTATGAAATCAGAAATGTTACCAAAAGAATGAAATTATAACTACCATTGAGAAAACCTAAACAAAGCCCATGTATTTTTTTTAGTAGATACATTGCATTAGAGAAAAATTGTTGTCAGCAAATGAAACTCTAAATTCCTTATGAATTGATTTTCATCTTTAGAATAGGAAAATAGAATTACTGCTCAAATGTTATGAATTCTACTAGCTGTAATGAAAATATACTAGTAGCATTAAAATATCAATCAAACAAAAGTTACCTATCATTCTGCGCTTTTACTTGTAGACATTAATTAAAATAGTTTATTTCATTACCCTGTGTGCCTCGTCACCCAAAGAAACAAATGCTAGAACTGTGAGATAATGTAGTGTAATGGCATGAAAACTTTAACATGCTGGTAATGCTCAGAAGTGCCATGGATTTACAGTGCTGGCCCAGGTGTAGTGTGTGATTCTTAGTTCAGTGACTGACTGTTAGAAGCAGAATTCTGTTTTCTGTCCTTTGAAGAAAATCCTGTGAAGGCTGCAGACCACAACCACAGCATAAAGGAAGGAGCATGGATTTCTTTTTTAAACACTTAGGATGTAAAGAAATCAGTCTTACCAACAGTTAAATCTGTGGAGGGTAGGATGAATTATTCTTAATATACAATATGTTTGCTCTACTTTTAACATGGGGAAATAATTTCTCTATTCTGATAAGCATATTGAAAGCATGTATTACTTTAAGTTTGTTACAATTACAATAATACCTTAATTTTCTTTAGGATTCAAAGTATCAAAAGAGAAAAGACACTTCTGTAGTATAATTTTTGAGGGAATTCTGGCAGTTTCAGAAGTTGGTCTTTGAGTTTCTGAACAAAATCCCCATTTACTGATGACAAGTTACCTTGTTTTCTATTCTTACAAGTTTAAAGTCTAAATATATTTTGATTTTTCTCTCTTCTAGATATTAATCCTTTATAACAAATACATCTGTATGATACTGAACATTCATCTTCTTTTCTTTATTTGCTCAGTGTGTTTGGTTTCCTGTATCTATTTGTACTGTTAAAAAATGAAACCTCAAAAGATTTTTATTTATTTTGTCATTTGCTTTTACTGACATAGGTTTAAGATGTTATCACTCCTAACCCACAAAGTTTTATAGAAAAAAAGTTTACAGGCATTTAGGGAAAGTATTCAGTAATAGCAAATTACGTGGACATCTGAAAGAAGTAGAAGCAGGTGAATGAACTGCTAAAAAACACCATTGATAAATACGATTTGGATGAAATAACACATATAAAATATTAGAACATGTAGCTGTCAAGGCTTTTGATAATCAGAAACTTGTTTTGATATGCTTGAATAGAGTGTTCTGAGGGAAGGAGCTATGGGGCTGCACTGAAAATCTTTTTTACTGCAAGCCAGACAGACACAAAATTTCAGTAAAAGTCAAGAAGTTTTGGTAGTTGAGTACTGATAGCTTAATCCATTTAAGAGCTTCAATATTTTTTATCACAGTATTGATCAGCTGTGGTAAAATGATTTGAGCTTAGACCTTAGGTAAAAAGGCTATAGTTCTCTAGGTTATGCTTAAATTTACTGCAGAAATACATCTTCTCATACCAAGGTAGGGCCAAATTCCAGAGCAAATTAAGTCCGAGCAGCTTCTATTTCATTCCTGGCACAGCTTCTTCTTTCACTACTTTTTCATGATCTCACTCTCTGCCAACTTGTATCAAGTAGGGAAGTGCATACAGTTGGCATTTAAATGTCAGATATAAACAGCAGAGATATGTCCTGAAATACACTGCCTCTTATAGTGGTGTTTTCTACCTTTGTCTGATAAAATGTATCACATCATGGGCAAGCATTAACATTTTTTTCCTACTCATCTATTCTCAAATTGCATGCCTCTTAATGAAGCAAATAATTTTTTTCAGTTAATTTCAGTGACCATGTTGCCCACTTGCATCTTGAGAAAAACAGTCTATAAAGGTTTGCCACCTTCTTTGTTTCTGACCCATACACTTACCCATTTTTATTCCCTGCCTTGACCTTTTCAGATTTCATTATTACTTTATGGAAACTTTGCCATTAATCATTCCATGGACAAAACATCTTTCCTGTTCCACGATCTATTTTCAGATGTCATTCTAGATGATATGTGTTTGTCTTTAAGTGGCTACTGGCAAGAACACAATGCATAAAGGTCTATACTGAGAGCCTTATTACTTATTTTTGCCCCTTTCAGTGCAACAGAGTTTCAAGAGTGTGTGTAAAAGCTAATGTCATCAAGCAAGGTTTAAATCTGAAAAAACATTTGTACGCATTACTGTCTTTTCCTGGGAGCCAGTTGCTTTCTTTTGTTTCATGTTTTAGCTTCTGTTTTCAAGATTTTTGGTGTAGAGAAAAGCAAAAGATAGACCAATAATGAATGTATTTAAATATCCTTAAATTAAAAAAAAAAGTAAAAATAAACTAATTAGACCTTTTCAATAACTTCCACAGGTTAAGAGCTAAAATTCCATGACAAGTTTCTGAAACAGGCACAGGGTGAGTCTACTAGATTGTGCTAATTAAATCACATAAGGCCTACTGTTACTGCTAATAATAATAAGCGTATTGTGCGATTTCTTTAGACAGATTGCACCCAAGGCAAAGAATTGCTAGTGGAAGCTAAAAGAGATGAAGGATGAAAAAGTTTTCCATTAGAATATCACTGATCATTCTGCATCTCTTAGTGAGAGAATGAAGCAACTGTGCTATAACACTGAGAATGTGTACACTGTGAATAAATAATAATTTTAATGTATGCATAGTATCATCGAAATATCGAATAAATATAGTAAAAATAATAAAAAACCAATAATTTGCAGTTTAGGGGCTAGTTCATTACAAAGGTTTAGGTCTTGTATTATTTGTTTTTGTAGGTCCAAAAGAGTAGGAAAAATCCTTAATAGACTGCAATTTACAAAAAAAAAAAAAAAGAACAACAGGAATAAAAAGAATTAAACTTTAAGGATTAAATTAAATTTGACACATAAATTTAGGTGTCAACAATCTTTATATATGCAGACAAGCTATCTCTAAAGTCCTCTTGCAAAAGATGAAGACACAGAGGTAGATTCAGTTAACCAAAAGGAGATGCCCTTGCCACCCCATAACAATTTAGATCACCTGCATGGGGTTGTAAGCAATTACACTGGACTTCAGAGAAATCTTCATCCTCTGGACTGACAGCTGGATTCCAGGTAAGATACCCCAGGATATTTCAAATCATATTAGAAACTTGTAGGTGAGCAACTTAATTTTATCTTTAATTAATAAGGAAGGAGGAAGTCATCAACCAAGAGCTTTAATTTAGTTGTTTGCAAGACAGGTATCAAGCGCCATGAGAGACAGCCTGAGTGTCTTGGAAATTTAAGGAGAGGTAGCCACAAGAGCATCATTCAATAACATAGCATGGAAGATTTATTTACTAAGTGGAATGTGTATAGAGGGTGGAAAGCAATTTCAGTTCTATGACACAGACACACATGCACTCTGTACAGAGCATGTGCTCATCACCCAGTGCCAGGTACAGGGGCACAGTAATCATGTTTGAGTTGACCAAGACATGAGTCCTGGTTCCTGACTTGGCTTTACAGGTAGTAGTTCTATCTTAGGCTCATCCTTTGCACAGTGTTGCACAGCCCTGGAAGTGTTCCCTCCACCCTACAGGACTACTGCATTCACTGGCCTTTGCTTTCTGACTTTAACTGTCGGCATAGACTGCCACTGGTCTCATTGATCATGTCATTTGAGGCCAGTCTCTCCATACCTGAAGCAAATCAGCAGCTGTTTGCTGGGTCACTGGTGTGTTACTTGGATGCAAAGCTATGAACAGTTTATCTATGCTTGTTTGTTTCTTTCCTGAGAATACTTACATCATTGAAGCAGAGCAGGTGAAATCCAGAGTTTTTGAAAAAGCCTACCTCTACCAATTACTTGTGCTTTTCTTGTTTTCCCACCACTTATCATGATAATCTGATTAAGATCTGGGTAGATGTAGTCAAGTTCTCACCATGACTGAAGTATAGCTCTGGGTGGGTTTTACTCTGCAATATCTGGGATACCTCACCTGGCCTTTACCTACTTCTCCAGAAGGACATGAATCTACCGTACACGCAACACCAGATTTACTAGCCACATGTCTTAAATGGCACTTCATGACTATCTGTGGGCAACTGAATCAAGCCTTAACCTTCTTTTTATTTCAAAGTTATCTGGATTGACCTTCTAGACCTCACTGACTGCAGTGAGTAGATTTATTTTGGTCACAATGGGATATGGGATGGGATGGGATACTAAAAGTTAAACTATTTCAAGTTGCATAAATGCAATGCAATTCAAACATGCTAGTATTTCAATAAAACATTTATTTTATAGCAAGTAAGATCATCAAGAGAGTAAAAGTACTCACCCATAAAACAGCTTTCTAGAACAGGTCAGATGAATCAGCAAAAATTGTCTAAAGTGGCTGTTAAATTACCCCAGGATGATTAATGCAGTTCAAGATTAATGAATTCTGGTCATGTAATTTTAGGTTACACAAAATTCTCCTAAACTTGCTTCATAGGTCAGTGTGAAGAGAATAATCTGAGAGCAAACTTGGTTCATATTCTAAGATATTTTATTTAAAAAATATGGAAGATCCAAGGACTATGAAAAACATACACATATTACATATTTTGAATCCATATCTCCCACTGGGTGGCTTCAGCAGAGGAAAAAAAAATAAAAAAATAAAAGCAAAGCACAACAACAAAACCAAAAACACACAACCCCACCTCCCCCATTCAAATAGAGTTAAATCTTAATTATCAATAATAGCTTTAATTTGCACTCATGAAACTTATGTTATTGAAAATATCAGTGACCTGTATATTTTTTTAATAAAAGACTTAAATAATCTAAATTGACGTATTACTTACAGCTGAAACTCCCTATTGAGTCATAAATAGAATATTAACTTTTCTTTTTCCAGGAAAAATCACAATTTTGCAATATCTATTTATCATGCTTGTTACACAATATATAGAAAAATGCATGATTCTCAATCTTGCTTTCTGAGCCTTCCAAGCTCACAGATTAAAACACAATTAAAGTACGTAGGAATATCCAGTATGATATTGTTCAGAACTGAATCTCATTCACCCGCACTTCCCACTTCCCATCTGTTAGTCTCTGAGTAATAAATACACTGTGCTTCTTACGTGTTTTGTGGAACAGCTGGGGCAAGAGCCAAAGTCAGATCTACTAGCATGTTACTACCCATTTGACATGCTCAGTACACCACATAAGGGGATTCACATCACCTAGGCTTAGGTATGGGGGTAGTTTCAAAACTGTGTATGCTATCTACGGAATTCTTCCTACATGCAATTAAATCATTGGAACATTAGTCCTTGAGAGGCAATAGCCTACTATTATGTCTATGTAAGGTTGTAGGTAAGACACAATACATATGGGATGCCTGTGCCTTTCTAGAGTGGAAATTGTATTTCATGTGAGCCATTAAAATGGGGATCTAAAATGTGTCATGCTCTAAGGCATCATTATGCCTGATAGAGATCTAGGGCAACTCAGTTTCCTAAGTATAGGTGTACATTGCCGTTTGAGATTTCCTATATGTACCCATCCTTCAGCTGCTGATTCAGAAAGGCATGGGTCTCTAAGTCCTCTGTCATAAATGCAAGTTTCATGCAGATTATCTAGGTAACCTACAGAGTTTTGAATTACACTGCGCAACTGTTTGACAAAGGAGTTAATCTCATAGTCAATACAGTCAGTGGAGAGCTACTCATTTGAGTTAAAATAACTGTTTATTTTAGGATGAGAGAGTCAATTGAGTGTATTGATTAGCTATCTCTGAGGGAGTTTATACAGCTGACTCACTTTTAGCCACTTGACACTCTGTACAGAAAGAGTTTGTGCAGTTGTCTATACATAGATTGCTGATGTGTTCTAGGATATGCTTTTTATGTTCAGCTGGTGCTCTAGGAAGGTAAAAGTCTATCATAGATCCTGGGTCAAATCTTTCATCCCTGTGCTGGTGTTCTAGATGTCTGTTATTTGTGGTATAATTAGATGATTATGTGTGAATGACTGGAATAAGTTCCTTAACCTATGAAAGTTAACTCTTGTAAAACTCTTCTGCTACCTGTGGATCTCAAGATCTTCTTTTATGTAAAGTCCATTTTTACCTTTGATAAGCTCTCCTTTCTTGTTCTTTGCATTTTAAAACCTTTTCACTTAATTGTCCTCTTTTTTTCAGGGTGTGCTTAACTGAGAGGGAACAGCAAGAACAGGATTGCTCCATGTGATGAGCCAGAGCCAAGACTGTCCACAGCACAGGCAAAAGCAATGATCTTACCAACAGAGGTACAGTCCAAGAGCTTCAAAGAAGCTACCTTGCAGTCTCCATCCTTGAAAGGTGTCAAGACAGAGGTGCATAAAGCTCTGAGAAACCTAGTCTGATCTCAAAGCCGAGTACTCAACCTTTTTTATGGAAGGCTGATACCTATCCAATTTTGAAGGTTCAGCATTTCTTTTTTGTTTTGTTTTGTTTGGTCTTTTTTTGTTGTTGTTGCTGTTGTTGCTGTAGTTGCTGTTTTTTTTCATAAAAATGTTTTTCATAGCAGATATGGTATATTTAATTTGTAGTAGTTTTAAGGTTTTTAAATCCTTTTTCTTCATTCATACATGAAAAGCAATTTTGCAACTATTAGCTTTACTTTATGTTGTATGGAAAAGCTAGAAATTACCAATTCATCTCTGTATTTCAGCTATTTTGCACATTTCTCTTCTGAGACACTGATAACTTGTACAAGAGTCAGACTGTGCATAAGGTTGCTGTGAGGTGCCTCCCCCAACATATGCTCACAGAAGTACTGTAAAAGAGACAATCTTGTCTGGTTAAGACAACCTTAATTATTAGAAAATAAGAGAGAGAAATGAAAAAAACAAAGGCAGGGAAGAAACAGACACATGCAAGAGAAAAAATAGCAACATTTTGGGGACTTCAGGTGTATGTATTCAACAGCAAGTCATGCCCATCCTTATTTTTCAGAACAGCAATGAATAAAGGCATCTCTGATTTCAAAGAGACCGACATTTCAACCCTCTTTTCAGCTAGTGCTTTATGTTCAACTATTTTACTTAATAATTCAGTAATAAAACATTTACAGTCAAATTGTGCAACTTTACATATTTTGTTGAATGAGAGTTGACCCACTGACATTTGAAGGGCTGTTTGCACGTTTATACGCTGGTTTAAATAAAGTAAAATTCTTCAGGCCTTGTTTTATACATGCTGGGCTTCTACATATTAATTCTGAGACTTTTTGAAACTAGACCATCTGTGTTTTCTGCCTATACATTTTCTGCTTTAAACTGTTTTGTTGCCATGGAGTCTCTGTTCTGCATTAAGGAAATAAATTATTGTTAAAAGGGAAGAAGCTTGTCAAAGTATGCAGCATAACTAACCATGTGTCTAATAATATAGATTGGAGAAAACTTTAAAGTAAAAAAAAATTTAATTTTTTTGATTTTTATCTAAACACTGGACTTTGTCATTAACTTAATAATTTCACACATATGGTTTTCTCCATACTGGATAAAAGGGCACCCCTGAAGTAATATGACCAACCGATCTCAGGCTTTGGTGTTAATGACTAGGGGAATTAGATTCAGGAACGCAATGTGAATGATCTGCGCTGACAATATAAGTATACCAGCCATGAATCAGAGAGGGTGAAATACCTGTTGTTCAGAGGAAAATTTTGTAAAGCAGCATGTATGACCAAGATAAGAGCAAGCAGAGGAATTACTTCTCTAACTGGCTGAAATGGTTGAAAATAGTGCTTTAGAATGCCTGGTATGACATCTAAATCTCCAGGGAACAGAACTAGGATCTTGTATAGATTAATCTTAATGCATAGAGAATGTATCTAAGATGCACAGAATCATAGAATCATAGAATAGTTAGGGCTGGAAAGGACCTGAAGATCATCTAGTGCCCCCCGCCCCAGCCATGGGCAGGAACACCTCACACTAAACCATGTTACCCAAGGCTCTCTACAGCCTGGCCTTGAACACTGCCAGGGATGGAGCATTCACAACCTCCCTGGGCAACCCATTCCAGTGACTCACCACCCTAACAGGAAAGAATTTCCTCCTTATATCCAATCTAAACTTCCCCTGTTTAAATTTGAACAAGTTACCCCTTGTCCTATCACTAAAGTCCCTAAAGCACAGTCCCTCCCCAGAATCCCTATAGACCCCCTTCAGATACTGGAAGGATGCTATGAGGTCTCCACGCAGCCTTCTCTTCTCCAGGCTGAACAGACCCAACTCTCTCAGCCTATCTTCATATGGGAGGTGCTCCAGTCACCTGATCATCCTCGTGGCCCTTCTCAGGACTTGTTCCAACAGTTCCATGTCCTTTTGATGTTGAGGACACCAGAACTGCACACAGTACTCCAAGTGAGGTCTCACGAGAGCAGAGTAGAGGGGCAGGATCCCTTCCTTCTTCCTGCTGGTCACACTTCTTTTGACGCAGCCCAGGATACGGTTGACTTTCTGGGCTGGAAGCGCACACTGCCGGCTCATGATCATTTTCTCATTGACCAAAACCCCCAAGTCCTTCTCCACAGGGATGTTCTGAATATCTTCTCTGCTCAACCTGTAACTGTGCCTGGGATTGCTCCGACCCAGGTGTAGGACCTTGCGCTTGGCATGGTCAAACTTCATGAGGCTGGCATCAGCCCACCTCACAAGTGTGTCAAGGTCCCTCTGGATGGCATTCCTTCCCTCCAGCGTATCAACCAAACCACACAGCTTGGTGTCATCGGCAAACTTGCTGAGGGCGCACTCAATCCCACTGCCCATGTCAGCGTCAAAGATGTTAAACAGCACCGGTCCCAACACCGATCCCTGAGGGGCACCACTCATTGCTGGTCTCCAGCTGGACATTGAGCCATTGACCATAACTCTTTGCGTGCAGCCATCCAGCCAGTTCTTTACCCACTGAGTGGTCCATCCATCAAATTGATGTCTCTCCAATTTAGAGACAAGGATGTCGTGTGGGACAGTGTCAAAAGCTTTACACAAGTCCAGGTAAATGACCTCAACAGCTCTACCCCTTCCTCAGTTCTGTAGCCCCATCATAGAAGGCCACCAAATTGGTGAGGCAGGATTTCCCCTTAGTGAAGCCATGCTGGCTGTCACCAAGCACCTTGTTGTTTTTCATGTGCCTTAGCATGCCTTCCAGAAGAATCTGCTCCAAGATTTTGAGAGTGAGACTGACTGGTCTGTAGTTCCCCAGGTCTTCCATTTTCTCCTTGAAAACGGGGGTTATATTTCCCTTTTCCCAGTTGTCAGGAACTTCACCTGACTGCCACGATTTTTTTAATATGATGGACAGAGGCTTAACAAATTCATTTGCTAGCTAATTCAGGGACCCGTGGAAAGATTTCATCAGGTCACATGGACTTCTTTACGTTCAGGTTCTTAAGACAGTCTCGAACCAGATCCTCTCCTTCAGTGGGCCCAAGGTCTTCATTCTCACAGTCCCTGTGTCTGCCTTCCAAGACTTGGATGGGGTGGTCAGAGCCTTTGCCAGTGAGGACTGAGGCAAAGAAGGCACTCTGAACCTCAGCCTTCTCCAAATCCTGGGTAGCTAGTTCTCCTGAGAGCTTCCGGAGTGGGCCCATGTTGTCCCTAGTCTGGCTTTTGTTTGGAATGTACTTGCAGAATCCCTTCCCTCTATCTTTTACATCCCTAGCTAAATTTAATCCCAACTGGGCCTTAGCTTTCCTAACCTGGTCCCTAGTTTCCTGGACAACATCCTTGGATTCTTCTCAGGCCGCCTGTCCTTGCTTTCACCTTTTATAAGCCTCTTTTTTTCCCCTCGAAGTTTCCTCAGCAGCTCCTTCTCCATCCAAGGAGGTCTCCTGGCCCTCCTGCTGCACTTCCTTCTGGTTGGGATGCAACACTCCTGAACTTGGAGCAGGTGATCCTTAAGTATCAACCAACAGTCTTGGGCCCCTCTGCCCTCTAGGGCTATATCTCATGGAACCTTACTAAGCAGGTTCCTGAAGAGGCCAAAGTCTGCTCTCTCGATGTCCAGGGCAGTGAGCTCGTTGTACACTCTTCTCACTGTCCTGAGGATCTCAAACTTGACCATCTCATGATCACTGCATCCAAGGCTGCCCTGGAGCATCACATTTCCCACCAGCCCTTCCGTGTTGGTGATCGCGAGGTCAAGCATGGCACCTCTCCTTTTTGGCACCTCTATCACTCGCAGAAGGAAGTTGTCTTTATACTCTTGATTATTTTTCCTGTGTATTAAATATAGCACACTTTGGAAGATGTTACCTACCCTATAACTGTTCTAGTTTAAATGAACTTCAGTAATTATTGTATACTTCTTTGTGAAATATATATAGTATTTTGTTATCTTTGGAAAGAAACACATTACGTAGGTGATTATTATTCATGTTAACATTTACATGCACCCACAAAAAGAATGAAGAACAAGATAAAAAAATAATACTATGACTGAGTAAACCACCATTTTAATATTCTTTTCCAGTAAGTAATACCATTAAAGTATGACTATAGAGCCAGAGCAAAAGAATGAGTGACTCAAACATCAAGCTGTAATTGAGTTCAAAGGGATTTTTCACCATGCAGAATTCAAAGCAGAGTACCCCAAACTGTATGACACTTTAGAAAAATTGAAATTTTGTCATCTATCAGATCAGCTTGGTAATTAAGATTCAATTTGAGCCCTATATTAGGGAGTCTCATGGAATTCCTTGACTAAAATGAAACTGCTTCAAGGCAGAACAAAATTAGAATGTCTCAAATAATTTGTAAAGGTTGAGTGTGTAAATTGAGACATACCATTATAATAAATAGATGCCAGTTACATGATTCCTGGTGCATGCACCAATTTTATTTCCTCATGACTGAATTAGGTTATTGATTTAATTGCAGATCCTGATGGCTTATTGGGCTTCTTCCAGGCACTTTGGATACATAGAGCATTAGGGACTTATCAGTATGATCAAACATTCAAAGAAGGCTTAATTTCTATTCTTCAAACTATGTTTTTGTTGGAAAACATCTTTTCCAAAAGTTGCAAAGATAGAATGTAGCTTGGCTTTTTAGCAGTTCAACTTTTCCATATAGAAGAGTGAATTTTTATTTTTTTTTAAATACTAAAGACATTAGAGCACTTGAAGAATGCAGAATTACTTTATCTGTCAAAGCAAGCATTCCAAATATTATTATTTTTATTGAGGCAGTGCCTTTCAGTTTGTTTATGACTGGTATCCATTGGATTAGTTATAGGAAAAAATATCCCTTATTCATCAAACAGAAAAATTCTTATTTAAACATGGTCTGGTAGTTAATATCCACAGGCTTCTGAAATAATGAAAGAAGCATAATGTAAGCTTCAGAGAAAGGAAATCTACTTCCTTGTAGGACATACAGACTCTTGCAAGTGCCAAAAAGATCTCTTCTTCTTTGCTGTAATTATTTCCCTGTAAAACATTCAAGACTACGCAGAATGGCATAAAAAAAACTATTGTGTTTATGTTGCAGAAAGCATTATTAAAAATTAAGGGTTTTTATAATCCACCAGTTATGGCTTCTCTATTCTGTTTTGAAAATCAAAGCTATACATTGTCCTTTAGAAAAAATTACCAACCCCCCCCCCCAACTCAAAAAACATTAAAAGCCTTAAGAAGCACTGCAGATGCTTCTGTCTAGATAGCCCATACATTTAAAATATATATGTTGATTATGTATGTTGGCCCGTCCTCCCATTTTAATACAATAGTCTCAGTGAATAACTTTAAAAATCAAAATAAAATCAGGCATTATGTTTTCACAAATAATGTCATGTTGTGATAATGTTAAATACTGAGGTTCAAGATATATATGGTGTCTTATGGTCTAGTATTTCAAATTGGATAAGGTCAACCTAGAAGTATTATTCCTGTCAACTTATTGACACCAATATAATATTTGTTATGGGTCTTCAGTGTCTTTCACAGAATCACAAAACAGCTGAGGTGGGAAGAGATCTCTGGAGGTCATCTGGCTTCTTAAACTTTAGTTAAAAAGGAATTGACAAGAATAGGGGAGTAACTTCAGGGTAAATGACCTACCTGTTGAGAGGGGCAACCCGTAATCACTGCAAAAGCAGCACTGATGAGCTGATCTCTACCCAGTCATATAAATAACTGTGTCTCAAATTGCTTGAGACCCCGAGATCCTAGACAGGGTCCCATGCAGAAGCAACCCAAGAAACTTCATGAGTGACTAAGGCTTAACAGAGGGGACCTTGTGGCCCAGACACAGGACTAGGCACTACACATCTGTGACTTCTCTTTTACTCTAGAGGAAAACATCCTCTAGGACTGGCCTGATGTTTTCTCCCAAGCCACATTGCCTCCCCTTTTTTTCCTTAAAATTTAAGTGTTTTGGTATTGAGCCCATTTAGTCTCCCCACTGTCAGTTAGGACTTACACTATGTCAGGACTGCAATCATGGGACCAGAATTCCATAAAGTTTGAATAGAGGGGACAACTGTGTTTCCAAAGAGAAGGGTTTTTATTCGTTTCTTTTGATTTGTTTTTGTTTGTTTGTTTCTTTTTTTGTTTTGTTTGTTTGTTTGTTTTTGGTTGTTGTTGTTTGTTTTTTTATTATACACTTGTTTATTCTGTCAAAATTTGGAACTAGCTATATAGAAATTAATTTTAAAGCTTATTAAATATTTATTGCATTAAAAGATTACCTGCATTTATAAGAATGCATAATTGAAATTAGACTTCACAATCAGAAGAGGAAGTCTTTGCCTCTTCTTTGTCATATATTAGCAAAAAAATATATTTAATTGAATAAATGTTGATCCACCAATCTACAGGAATAGCCATATGTATCCGTATAGATTATGATATATAAGATCTCAGGGAATCTTTTTTTTTTTTTTTAATTGATTTACATATAGGTGTGCAGAAGTTGTGAATGCTTCTCACTATCATAACAGATGCATCTGCCTAAGCCACTTCATTGAGATAAATTTTACCAAGGTTGTCCTGCCAATTACAATTAAAAGTGTTCCAATCATGTTTAAAGTAGCAAATTGCCCACACCTAGTTTTCTGTGGCATAATTGAAAACAGAAAATCGTTATGTCAGTTACAATTAGAAGGGTGAATATCACTGTAAAAGGTCACTCAGCCTTCTGCTGAATGGAATGGGCTCCAGGAAAATGCTTTTAACACTGTAATATTAATGTAACAAAACAATAGGCTTTCTGGTGTCACTCTGTTGACATGAATGAAATAATGCTAGTGGAATTACAAACCAAACATTTAAAATGTGACAGCTGCCTAACTGGGATAAAGTGCAATTCCTTAGAATTTTCTTTAATAACTACCTTTTTTTTTTTACATTGGGAAGTGTATCAATGCAAAAAAGGAATGCCACAGGGCTGGCAGAAGAAGTACTAAGAGAAAGTACTAATACTGATCAAAAAAAGTATTCATATCAGTAATACAGATAGTTGAAAGGACTGGGATTAATACAGCCAGAGAATTAGGTGTGGTCAGTAAGATGCAGCTAAAATATTTAGATGCTAATGTGAAGAAGTAAACCAGAGTAAGTTAAATTACTTAAGCATGGTGTGGAAGATGACAAACCAGAGAAAACTGGACAACAGCACAGAGCATGAAAGTGTACATTTCCATTTTCAGGGAGAAAGAACAGTAAACATGGCTGGAATAGAATTGTGACGGACTGTCTGATTTGGTTTGAGGGTTGTTTGTTTGTTTCTTTTTTTCTTTCTTTTTGTTTCTGTTTTCTCACTTCCTATGCTATTTTCCTTTAAAAGGACAAGGAGTAGAAGTGAATACCTGGAAGAACAAGAGATTGCTCATTTTCTGGAGAACTCTTGGGCATCCTTAAGTAGAGCAGTTTCCAGTAACTGCAAGATATAGCAGGATAAAGGACCACTGACAGGAGTAGGCAAGTTAAACTGATACATGGGTATTACAAAGAGCACATGGCCCGACTCAAAGATGACAAAAATAATTGTTTCCTAGGGATAAAAGTAGACTGTGGCAATGATACAATCATTGAATTGAATAAAACCAAAATTGGAAGAAAGTTCTAACTTAGTAGGAAATCTTGGATAAATGTAGGATAATTTACAAACTGTTGTGGTTTTTTTTCACATACTGTCTTACATAATGACTTTGAGATATTTCGATTTAAAAGTAAAGTATTTCTGTTTCTATTTTACTGAAATTTGTGTTCCAACTCTCTACTATTTTTTTTAACCCTGATAAATTTGTTATAATAGTATACAAAGAGATAAAAAGTGTAGATCAAACAACCTCAAAGCTCTGTCCAACTAAAGTCCTATCAGAAGTATGAAAGGTATAGAGAAAATGGTGTTGAGTAGTATTAATAAAATAGACTACAAAAGAATATGACAGGACAGCATGGATAAAACACCCTCTTTATAGCTCGGAAGATATATTAGTAGAGACACTGTATTGAAAAATTACTCTATTATTGAGATTTGAAATTACTTGCATTCTCTCTTTTGTCAATTTCTTTGGACAATGGCTGACTATCAATGGATTTAAGAAATAAGAAAACTCCTGTTTCATCTAAATATATATTTATATATATATAAATAAGCTAAGGAATAAGAGATAACTGATGAAAAAGTTTAAAGGATTTCAAATGAGATCTATTTTAACCTTCAAAACAACACTGACTGACATTAATTAACAATATACTTTCCCAAATGTTAATTCTTTCTCAGTATCAATTGTTACCACTAACTGCACAAAAAAAAAAAAAAAAAAAAAAAAAAAGGAGTCTTAAACAAATTCATCCCAAATTAATTCTGAACATTTTCAGACCTGGAATACTGTTTCTAATTGAAAATTATTATTTTTTTTAAATATGTAATATCTGGATAAGATGTGATTTCCTCCCTCACAAGTAATCTTCTAGAATAAGAGAGGAATTCATGTTCTTATACTCAAATTTGTTACCTAGGTTTCTTACATAGAGAGGTTTCAAGGCATGAAGTCTCCTGAAGTTTCTTACTTTAAACGTCCACAGAACAAGTTTTACTACATGGAGAATGAGATATTCATATTATTAGACATTTCTATTTTCTGCCTTTGACTTAATGAGTTGTTTTTTATTGTTTTGGTGGAGTTTTTTTTTTCTTTTTAGTGTTTTGAATTCTGTTTTACATTACTTTTCTCTTCAGTTTCTGTTGTAAGAAATGTAAGTAATGTGCATAGGTACTGGAATTTTTCAGGTCAATTCAGTGCTAAATTTTAAGACTAAACCAAATTAAGCATTTCTCCTATAAGGATTTCTGCCATAAATTTTCTGAATCTTGATTGCTAATACATTTTAAGAGAAAGGAAAAATAGATCTTTTTATGAAAAATAATCATGGATTTGATAAATGATTGCCATTATAACAAGCCCCAGATGAAACATTTCCATGATCAGAATTTAGGTAAGATCTTCATAAATACTAAATAACCTGTTTCTGTGATCTGAGGAATAGAAACTTTATTTTCTTGCAAAATAGCATAAACATATTTTATATATGCACTGAAACATTTAGGAATCAGGCAGGCATTAGAGAATGTCAAAGACAGTGAAAAATTAAAAGGAAAGGCAACCCCCGCAGTCTTCAGTTCTCTGCATTGCAGCCTTGCTAAATTAAATTGTTCTTTTAGATCTTTAATCCACTTACTCTGCTTTCATTGCAGGGAGACCAACGCAAAATTAAACAAATGTTTCCCAAAACCTTAGTTTTACCTTTAGATTATTGATTACTATTGCTGATTAAGGCATCTTTTGAATTGTTTTTAGAATGATTTTCCCCAAAGCATTCCTTCGATATTTAGTACATTTCTTTCTATTAATACAACAGATCATTCCCAAGGCCTTCAAAATTAGCTTTTTCACAAAATTCAAATCCAAGCTAAGTGCCTTCATGAATTCATCTTTTCCACTGCTACTTCATACTGCAGATCTGGCTCCAGAAGTGGAAAACATCATTTTTTCTTGAAAGAAAAGAGGCAGTCAGCGTAGCAGGAGCCACAAGAGGCATCACAAGAGATCAAAGTAGCCAATATATACTTAAAGGAAGACTTCTTGGTGGTGTATTACCCCCTGCCAACCAGACCTTTATTTCCCATAACTATGCTCAAGTAATAACCACCAGTGGCAATCATAATGGGTGTGTCTGGTCATGATGGCTGCATCTAACTCACACGGGATTAGGGGGAGACAAATAACACAGCAGCAAAGGGCTAATCTGAGCAGTGTGCCCCCCCAACCATAGTGCTGGTAAAGGTCTAACTCAAGCTAAGTTTGGAAGAAACTAAGTTCTGTAGGCAGTATGCAAATATGACTTTAAGTCAATTATCTCTACTCAATAAATACTGGACAGCCCAGGACCTATTGAGCTCTCCTGCATTGCTGTAGGCTGCATGACAGGATTTCCCCTTGAGTAGGGACACCTCTCATAGTTACTCCTAGAGGCTGAGAGAGTCCTTACCCCAACAGATCCTCAGTAAGTGAATTGGGAATAAGCATACTAAAACTTTGAAATCTTAGCTAAGTGATATAGGAGATTGATTGCACATTTATAATCCTTTAGACATAAACAGTTGGCCAAGACTGGGACTAGGAGTGGGTCCAGCCACACTGTCGTGGTTTAAACCCAGTCAGGTAACTCGTTCGCTCACTTCCCCCCCCCCTTTCTTGCCCTCCTCCCCTTTGAGAAGGAGTTTAGAAAGCAAGAGGATCCTTTTTGAACTTCATGACCCAATGAGAGGTTCTCCTTGACAGTTTTGTCTGACCCTGTCCTCTGTGGAGTAAATAATGAAATGCATCTTGCCATCAAATCTTGTTAAACCACAGCCTTTTTTACCATTGAAATTTAACTCACTAGTTAATATCAATAAAGTATATTGTTGCCTCTGTCTTATGAGTGAATCTCATGACTCTGACACTTCTGAGCAAAATCAGTAGTCTAACTTCAGCAGAAAGAATGATAACAAGATGGACACTTTCTTACCTTTAATCTGCTTTGTGACTCTGTTAGAAGACAGTCTGGACCTCAAACTGAAGAGAACACTGAACCCTGTCATTAGCTCTGTTCCTTTCAAATTATGACCAAGTTTTAGGAGTGGATTAAAAGACCAAACTTAGGTACCCATTTGGCAGCATGAGGTATGAGAATGATCATGCTTAGCATACCCAGTTATGAAGCCAAGTGCCTGTGGAGCTAGTTGGCTCACTCTTTTTACTGATGGTCTCTGATTTCTCAGAAAAACAGACAATAATAAGAAACATCATGATTAAGTAGACACAGACACCTTTCTTATTTACATTAATTGATAAAGGTATTGCTCAGTTGTGTAAAATAATGCAACAGCATCTGCCTTCTATGTATGCAACTTCAATGAACTTTAAGAACTGAGAAGGTATAGAAATGCTACTTTGCATAAAACAAAAAAAAATTATTTGAAAAATTAGTAATTTATTTATTGAAATAGTTTATTTATTTGTTGAAAAATTATGCTAATACTAATGTATCAGGTAAATAATATCAATGTTTTTTGTCTAGAGTCAGGTTACAGTTGAAAAAGATCTAAGGTATCTTAAATATCTGAAAAAAATCTTGTAGCTCTGGAAGAAACTATTTCATTAATACCAGTATTTTCATGTTGATGATAATAATAAATAAATGATAAATACTTTCCTTATTCACTCTTTCAAACTTGCTTGCATTTACTTTACAAAATGCTATTTTCTTTCACTGTCTGGTTACATTAGAACTCTAAATATCACTGTACACCTGTATATATTCTGGCCATATTCTATTTGAAACCTGATGGATTCTTCTCCAACATAGCTTCAAATTATTTCAGTTTTGCAACCTGTTAATAAAAAAAAAAAAAAAAAGTATGGAAGAGCACCTCATCCATTAGCAATATGTGAATGTCTAGCAACATAATGATTCAGTTGAGTAACCTGTACCTTTTCCAGCTTTATTCATTCACATTCTGTATGTGAGTCCTTATTAGTTAAAAGTACTGAATGCTGGCTATTATTTCAGCCATGTTTGTCTTTTGAGTTCTTATTAGAGTAGTAAGAAGTCTGGAAAAGTATTAGTTTATGACAGAGATCTTTGGTGGGTCACTTATTAATTAGAGAAGTGAAGAAATTCATACTGAAATATCCAGTGCTGCTTTGACACACCTTCATTGTACTGCAATATTGAGGTCATCTTTTCAGACATGTTCAGACCTGTATTTGCCACATGTTAGTGAACATTCAGTTGAAGAAAAGTTATAGGGATATATAAATGCCTGTCTTTTTTGGTCTTTCTGTCTTCCCCCAACACCCAGCCCCCCTTATGAGGCAACCTATTAAATGCCTTAAATCACAAAGACACTCACCTGTATCTTTTCCACAACTGAGAAAAAGACAGAAAACTGCACAATGAAGGGACAAAGAAAAGAAGGTCCTTAGAGAGAAGGTAACTGCACAGTATTCTCCACATCTGTTATACTTATTCCTTTATTTTGATTCATAACTCTCTTTCTTAGCATATGAACTTTCACTAGAAGACTAAAACTAATTTTGGATATGAAACGGAGACAATGGATTGTACTCACAGCTAGATCCACAAATCCATTCAGGTATCTCCTGCTCTAAGAGAAAGGACAAAGTAATTAAGATATACAGCTGCTGGGATGAAATTCACACTATTTAGCTTAAGACATAAGTCTTTTCTCCCAGGAATAGCCTAAACTTCCAGTATTCCCTGGACTTTATAAAATGTGGTAGAAATGTACTACAGTAAGTAGTACTCAGAAGAAAATTTCTATTAGACACTTATTCATAATATGGATCTTTAAGAACACCTACTCCAGCTGTGTTCTCAGATAAAAGAATCTGATGGATATTGATGAACAAAAAGCCCCAAACATACAAAAATGCATACTCTTTCCATTTCTTTCTTTTTTAAAAGCTATGGATGAATGAATTTTAGGGGGTTTACTTCTTCATAATTTAAAATTATCTGCCAAACTGTGCATTGTATTTCCTCATCTGTGGAATGGTAAACTCAGGAATATATATATGTATAGACAGATGTAATTTCTGAAGTTAAAGAAGGGTTTTTAAAACTATATTTTTAATGAAGCAAATGAAATAATTTCAGTGAATAGTATAAATACATCAAACTACCAGCTATGCTCAGTTCACATTTTAAATGAGAAAACAAATTAAATGATACTAAGATCATATAACAAAAGTACCCTGACAATTAAGGTAGAAATCTTTTACTTCTAGAGTTATAGAATTTACCGAAACAACAGAATTCCTGCCAATATACTGATAACTCTAAATTGAATTGTAGAGACATGCATGTTAGTTAATGGTTAACAAAACCTAGTTGAAGTCTAGTTAAGATCTCATACAACTAAGAACTTGATCACCTAAAACATTGTTTAGGATTTCTGGACTATGTCTCCAAATTGTAGTTTTTCCTCTGCTACCTTTTGTCTATATCTCTCAAAATACTCAGTTTTAGAAATCAAAACACATGCTCACAAGCACACACTCTGTGTCAGGTTAACCTTTGAATTCCCCATCTTTCCCCATTTCTATCCCACTAGGCCGTAACATTCATCTGAATGTGGCAAAACTCCTCAAGTCTGAGCAGATCCTATGTATCTCCCAAGGCACCCATCAATTCCACACATGTTCAGAAATGAGGTGCTGTTTCTTCTAAACCTCCTGGGGACTTCTGTGAGTTAGGCATGTACATGCCTTCTGAGCACCTTTGAAACAGTCTGTAAAAGATTAATCATGTTGCAGCTATCCGTGCCCTATAAATTCAAGATTTGGGGATATAAAGAACTTCAAAGACCACTGCAGCTCCAAAGCTGGCTTTAGTTATTTATTAACTCAGATTGATAGGTGAGGAAAAAGTGAACAAGACCTGAGCTATCTTTCACTGTAGCTTCCATTAGGAAAGAATTGGAGACCGTCCCTACACTATTGTGACTGCTGCTGCCTGGTGGGCTTTGCCATAGGCTGTAAGAGTGCTGCTACCCAAGCAGGCACAACCAGACCAGGGATGGGGGGAGCAGACCACTTTGTCATCTGCTGGTGGACACCTGCTGCCTCCCCAGTGAAGCTCCCAGAAGGAGCCTCCAGGGCAGGAGACAAACACACTCACCAATTCTCAAGTGGGACCCCAGTCAAGAGGACAAGAAATTCTTATCACCGTCATTTTCTACCTTGCAGTGAGGGCCAGCCACAGGATGTTAGCAGTTTGCTGTAGTTGCCACAGACCTATTCTTATGGAGGAAAACAGCATTGTCAGCCATGGGACCCAAAGGAATATTGGAAGTTGAACATAATAAACAGAAAAAAATTATAGGTACGAGATGGCTTTTTAAAGCAGATTTCAGTTTTAATGACTTTTTTCTGATTTAGATCATTTGGACTATTTAGCTGTTAAAACATTTAAAAAACTAACAATCAGTTGTTGGCTCTATATACGCATTGTATTACCTTTTGCCCTCAGCAAATTATGGACATAATGTTTCAACTCATAGCACAGATATATCAGCTTTGTACAGCCTGGCCATCAACACCTTCCTGTGAGTAAATACCAGACATTTACCTGCTCAGATGGCTATATGTCCTATCATGAGAAGTCTAGTCATTTAAAT
Organism: Pezoporus wallicus; assembly: GCF_028554395.1. Taxonomy (NCBI): domain Eukaryota; kingdom Metazoa; phylum Chordata; class Aves; order Psittaciformes; family Psittacidae; genus Pezoporus; species Pezoporus wallicus. Next base: position 162,854 of record NW_026638964.1, on the reverse strand, counting down.
ATGCAATATAGTAAGTTCCAGACAGTAAATTCCAGACAATAAACTGTTCTGGTTTTAGTCATATGGCACTTAGCTACATCCTTCTGTTTCATTTAGTTTTAAGTTCCTTTTACTGGCACTTTCATAAAAAATGAGAGCACAGCAACCATGGAAGCTGAAATGCAGCAAGAGAAAACTTCTGAGAAGTATGAAAAAGTCAAGGACAGTGAACCTCTGGGACCACAGGGTACCCATCTGAGATTCAAAACACCAGCATCATGGGTGAACTTCGCCTTTTAAAAATGTAGGTTCTTCTGCATATTGTGAAATCCCTAATGGATTGCTGTCTGTGAAAGAGAAGTCAAAGAAGGAAATCCAATTAGAGATAGGACAGTTTCTCCACAATTCCCTGGAAACAGTGTGCTTGATTTAAGGACAAAGAAAGGTTTCTCAGGTTTCCTTTGTGTTCAGATTTTTTTTGGTTTTGCTCAGCCAAAACTTCAGAACAGAAAATATGGTGTAACTGCAGAATATGTAGTCATGTGATGTGATATGTGTTATATATATATATGTGATTTTTGTGAAATTAGTTTGCATATGCATCTTACCTCAGTTATTTTTGCTTTTGTTAGATTTAAATTGACCATTTTACATCCACTCCAGAGCACTCCCTCTATGTTTGAGGCAATTTCCATTGTAAAAATTTTCATTTGTTGCTGACGCGAGAGTCACGAACAACGCAGAGACGATCAATGTGATCAAGCGATTGCCAAATTTATTACAAAGCTTTAACTCCTTATATACTATTTCTTACACGCACTTACAGTGATTTGGCATATTATGATTGGATACATGTCTTGAAGACCCTTAGTGACTAACATACAATTGGTTAAACACAGGTGTGAGAACTTGACCTCAAAAGCTTGCCAACAGTCCACAGTTCTCATTAACTCAGTGAATTCCAGCTTCTTATCTTGCTTGCTTAAGCTTCTTCGGGCCTTTCATGGCCTTGCTGTATCTTTCAGGATTATTCAGAGTTTATGTACCAATTATGCATTCTCCCGTGAGAACACTGTCTCCACATCTCCCCCTTTTTGGTTTATATACGTTTTGGGTGACTCTATTTGAGCAGCGGATTTGGGCTAGATCATATCTCCAACATATGCCAACTACAGGCTGCTGGGCCTGCCCCTTTTTTCTGCTGTATGGCTCTCTGATAACAGGGGAGGCCATCCTTCACATCAAGGTCTGGCATGGCATGCATCCCCACTGCTCCACGCCTGCTGGGTTGCAGCCAACAGCAGAGCTAAAGGTTCTTCTTGGTGGCAAACACAGAGGCCAACCCAGTCTTGCCCTTGACTGTGGTAGCAGGCATTTTGTCAGCCTCAGTCCTTGCACCTTGATGTCAATGCAGAGTTTCACCTGCTTCATCCAGTAACAAGTAGCTACTACAGCAAGGCACACACAAATTTACATTAGCAGAGTAACTATTACAGGGTGCAGCAGCATGTTGAAGATGCTGATGGCAGCGAGGGACTAGCCAAAGAAATTTCTTACCAGTGGAATTCTCCCACCCTCTTAATTTGTTCCATCACCAGCTTTATAACACTACCAGTGTGTTAGAATCTTTCCAGCTTTTGCCTTAGCATTTTCTAGCAGCTACTGCAAATTTCCATACTCTAACATCTCTTTTACAAGTGACAAATCTATACAATACAAGGCCTAGTTTCTTATTAGCAACTGGCTAAAATACAGGTGGTTTCATATACAAAATCACAACCTCTAATAATAGCTACTTTACAAGCACACATATTCAGGATGTTACTTTTCAGTTGCCCCCAAGTGATGTTTTGCAGTCATTTGTTTTTCTCTTCCTCTGTCTCATTCTGCTTGGGGTATTCACGGTCAGCTGCTGTAGCTGAGGCATCAGGTTTTTCCATTCGTCTGTCCAGCTCATGGCAAGGCTTGACAAACTTTGCAGGCAGTCACCATGGACCTGTAGGCAGGAGGGCACAAATATACCCCCTCCCCCAGGTTATCAGTTCTTGAGAAGCAGACAGGTTAAACTGCACATTGTTAACAGTCGAGGAGTTTGCTGCATCATTGCCTTTTCTTTTTTTTTCCTGCCACCCTGATACTGCTTAGGCGACGGCTCATAAAGCTTGTGGTTGCACTACCCCTCTCGCTTTTTCAGTTAGCAGTTCTTATTTCAACCAATCTATCTATTCCTCCAAGTCTTGGATTCACTCCCAGGTTACCTTAAACATACTAAGCAAGGCTCCTACCATGCACCCACTGTGTTGCAGGTGCTCTTTAGGCTTTGTCTGTGATGTCTCTATGAACTGCCTCAATACCTCAGTAGATTGAGAGGCTGGGTTTTGTGTTTTTGTTTTGTTTGCTTGTTTTGTTGGGTTTTTTTTTTTGTTTTTTTTTTCCCTTACTCCTCGGCTCTGGCTTCCATCCTGGCCGATCCATTGGTGGAGCACCGGGAGCTGAATCGGAGGTCAGGTTTTTTTTTTTTGTTTGTTTGGTTTTTTTCCGGAAGTTGCTCACCCTGCTTTGCACAGCTACAAACGCCAGCCTGCTCAGCAGCTGCTATAAAAGCCTGCCTGCTCGGCAGCAGCTACAGCTGCCTGCCTGCTTCAGCAACAAACATAAATACCTGCCGGCAACTGCACTTTTACATTAACCCTTTCTTGCCCGAAATGTTAAACTGCTACCAGTTAAAAACTTTTGCATGAACCCAACAACAAAAAATGCACAGAACACCGTCTGCCCTCAACACACACACACATATATGGGATCCCACAAGCACACGCCACACAACTACGATATTTGAAGCACAAAATCCAGACAATCATTACTCCCCCTACACAGTCCCACATACAGAACGTGGCACAAGGACCCTGTGGAGACTAACAGGAAACCAGCTCCGAGAAGCATCATTGCAGTGCGAGGTGGCAGGCTCATCCTTAGCGGGTGTCCCCGCAGAGGCTCTGCCTCCCCCTGTCGTGCTTTAAACCCAGTCAGGTAACTTGTTCACTCACTCCTAGTGAGTGGTGCCGAGCTGACAACAATCAAGGTCCGTGTCCGTCTCCCCCCCCCTGGACCGGGGCTCTCCCCTTCCCTGCTCCCGGAGGAACGGGGAGGAGGATCGAGAGAGTGCAACTCCTACGGGTTGAGACAAGAACAGTCCAGCAACAAATCACCACCGCTACTATCAGCTAAAACAATGATAAGGGAAAATAACAAGGGAAGAGAATACGATACCACCGGCCAAGAAAACGAGTTCCACCCGGAAGCTCCTGTTCTTCCGGGTAACTCCCAGTTACCCCCCACCCCGGGCATGACGTGCTGTGGTATGGAATACCTCCCCGGCTAGCCCGGGTCAGGTGCCCCGTCTCTGCTTCCTCACAGCTTCCCCTCCTCCCTGGCAGAGCATGAGCCTCACAGAGTCCTTGGGCAGGGTACTCAGCAACAACCGAAAACATCGGCTTCACCAACACTGTTCTCAAGCTAGAAGTCAAAACACAGCACTGCACCAGTTAACACAAAGGAAAAAACATGACTGCTACTGCTGAACCCAGGACATTATCCACCCCTTATTCCATACCATTCACGTCGTGCTCAGATCCCACATTTTCAATGCACCATCGCTCTCCCACATATATACATCCATATACATACAGACCAAGAGGAAAAAATCATTTTCTTAGTGCATGGACCAATCCCTATAATGCTGCCGAGTCCATTCGGTCCATGATGTTCCAAGTTCATTCTCTGTTGGGATGATGGCTGGAGGGAAGTCAGGGCCAGTCGCTGGTGACCTGGAGACATCTAGTTGATGGGCTATAAAAGCATTACACAGCAGGCAACAGCATACAATTGAGTTCACTGGCTGTTTTCCCCTAAAATCAAATCCCCTTGAGGTATACATCGGACTTCCCCATCTTCCCGCATTACCCACCAAGTATATCCAGGTCCCTGAGCAAAAGCAATCCCACGAGTGGGTTTGCCTTTACCTGAAGCAGGAATAACCCAGACTGTCTTCCCCAGCAAATTCTTCATATGCACCACGGGAACTTTGTCCCCCTCTACAATATGTAAAAGTTCTGACTGGGCTGGGCCAGCCCTGTTGGCAGATCCTCTGGTGTTGACCAACCAGGTGGCCTTTGGTAAATGTGTATCCCAATGCTTGAAAGTTCCCCCACCCATCGCTCTCAGTGTAGTTTTTAACAGCCCATTGTACCGTTCGATTTTCCCAGAGGCTGGTGCATGGTAGGGGATGTGATATACCCACTCAATGCCATGCTCTTTGGCCCAAATATCTATAAGGTTATTCCGGAAATGAGTCCCATTGTCTGACTCAATTCTCTCTGGGGTGCCGTGTCGCCACAAAATCTGTTTCTCAAGGCCCAGGATGGTGTTGCGGGCAGTGGCATGGGGCACAGCGTATGTTTCCAGCCACCCGGTGGTTGCTTCCACCATGGTAAGCACATGGCGCTTGCCTTGGCGGGTTGGTGGCAGTGTGATATAGCCAATCTGCCAGGCCTCCCCATATTTATACTTCAACCATCGTCCTCCATACCAAAGAGGCTTTAACCGCTTGGCTTGTTTAATTGCAGCACATGTTTCACACTCATGAATAACCTGGGCAATAGTGTCCATTGTTAAGTCCACCCCTCGGTCACGGGCCCATCTATATGTTGCATCTCTGCCCTGATGGCCTGAAGTGTCATGGGCCCACCGGGCCAAAAATAATTCACCTTTATGTTGCCAATCTAAGTCCATCTGAGCCACTTCAATCTTAGCCGCTTTATCCACTTGTTGGTTGTTCTGGTGTTCCTCAGTGGCCCGACTCTTGGGTACATGGGCATCTACATGACGTACCTTCACCACCAGGTTCTGCACCCGGGCAGCAATATCTTTCCACAGTGCAGCAGCCCAGATGGGTTTACCTCTGCGTTGCCAGTTGCTCTGCTTCCATTGCTTCAACCACCCCCACAGGGCATTTGCCACCATCCATGAGTCAGTATAGAGATAAAGTACTGGCCACTTTTCTCGTTCAGCAATGTCCAGGGCCAGCTGGATGGCTTTCACCTCGGCAAATTGACTCGATTCACCCTCTCCTTCAGCAGTTTCTGCAACTTCTTGTCCAGGACTCCATACAGCTGCCTTCCATCTCCGATGCTTTCCCACAATACGGCAAGAGCCATCAGTAAACAAGGCATACTGCTTTTCACTTTCTGACAGTTTATTATATGGTGGGGCCTCTTCAGCACGCACCACCTCCTCCTCTGGTGACATTCCTAAATCTTTGCCCTCTGGCCAGTCCATGATGACTTCTAGAATGCCTGGACGACTGGGATTTCCTATTCGAGTTCGTTGTGTAATTAGTGCAGCCCATTTACTCCATGTAGCATCAGTTGCATGATGTGTAGAGGAGATCCTGCCTTTGAACATCCAGCCCAGCACGGGCAGCCGGGGTGCCAGGAGGAGCTGTGCTTCAGTGCCAATCACTTCCGAAGCAGCTCGAACCCCTTCATACGCTGCCAGTATCTCTTTCTCAGTTGGGGTATAGCTGGCCTCAGATCCTTTGTATCCCCGACTCCAAAAGCCGAGGGGTCGACCTCGAGTCTCCCCTGGAGCTTTCTGCCAGAGGCTCCAGGTAGGACCGTTCTCCCCAGCTGCAGTGTACAGCACATTTTTTACATCTGGCCCGGTCCGGACTGGTCCAAGGGCTACTGCATGAACTATCTCACGTTTAATTTGCTCAAAGGCTTGTTGCTGCTCAGGGCCCCATTTAAAATCATTCTTCTTCCGGGTCACATGATAGAGAGGGCTTACAATCGAACTGTAATTTGGGATGTGCATTCTCCAGAACCCCACTGCACCCAAGAAAGCTTGCGTTTCTTTCTTATTAGTTGGTGGAGACATTGCTGTTATCTTGATCACATCTGTGGGGATCTGTCTACGTCCATCTTGCCATTTTATTCCCCAAAATTGAATCTCCTGTGCAGGTCCCTTGACCTTACTCCGTTTTATGGCAAAACCAGCTTTCAGCAGGATTTGGATTATTTTCCTCCCTTTCTCAAAGACTTCTTCCGCTGTATCGCCCCACACAATAATGTCATCAATGTATTGCAGGTGTTCTGGAGCTTGCCCCTGTTCCAGTGCAGTCTGGATCAGTCCATGGCAAATGGTAGGGCTGTGTTTCCACCCCTGGGGCAGTCGGTTCCAAGTGAACTGGACACCCCTCCAAGTAAAAGCAAACTGTGGCCTGCACTCTGCTGCCAAAGGAATGGAGAAAAATGCATTGGCAATATCAATCGTGGCATACCACTTGGCTGCCTTTGACTCTAGTTCATACTGAAGTTCTAGCATGTCCGGTACGGCAGCACTCAATGGTGGTGTGACTTCATTCAGGCCACGATAGTCTACTGTTAGTCTCCATTCTCCATTAGACTTTCGCACTGGCCATATGGGGCTATTGAAGGGTGAGCGGGTCCTGCTGATCACCCCCTGACTCTCCAGTCTACGGATCAGCTGATGGATGGGAATCAGGGAGTCTCGGTTGGTGCGATATTGCCGCCGGTGCACTGTTGTGGTCGCAATTGGCACTTGTTGTTCTTCAACTTTCAGCAACCCCACAGCAGAGGGATCTTCTGAGAGACCAGGCAAGGTGGACAGCTGCTCAATTTCCTCAGTCTCCAAAGCAGCAATACCAAAAGCCCACCGGTACCCTTTTGGGTCTTTGAAGTACCCTCTCTTGAGGTAGTCTATGCCGAGGATGCATGGAGCCTCTGGACCAGTCACAGTAGGGTGCTTTTGCCATTCCCTCCCAGTCAGGCTGATTTCAGCCTCCAGCACAGTCAACTCTTGGGATCCTCCTGTTACTCCAGAAATATAGATGGGTTCCACCCCTTGACAGCTTGATGGCATCAGGGTACACTGTGCACCGGTATCTACTAGAGCCTTATACTTCTGTGGGACTGATGTGCCAGGCCATCTGATCCACACAGTCCAGTAAATCCGATTGTCCCCTACCTCCACCTGGCTGGAGGCAGGGCCCCTCTAATGGTCGTCACAGCATTGGACACTTAAGTCGTGTTGAAAGGGATTATTCTTCGTTATCACAGGAGCTGGAGTAAAATCAGCTCTTCCACTCCATCTGGGAAACTGCTCACCAGAGACTGAAGCCGTAGCTCTCATGGGACGATCAGTCTTGGCCCTTGCTCCCCTCTTCAGTTCACTCACCCGTTCCTCCAAAGCTGAAGTAGGTTTTCCATCCCACTTTGTCATGTCTTCTCCATGATCCAGCAGGTAAAACCATAGGGTACCCCGTGGCGTATACCTTCTGTATCTCCTCTCTTGAATAATAGGACGTCTTTTGTTAATAGCTGAGACGTGTGTTGGTACACGTGAGGAGCTGGATAAATCAGATACATCGTCCCTCAATTTGTCGAGGTCCTGGGACAGTTTTTTCACAGCTGAGATGATGGAAGGAGTGAGATTGTCTTCGAACTCTCGGAGTTTATGAACCATTTCATCCACTGTTAGTGGTACTATGTCATTCCAGGTCACTGTTGCCAATGAATGGGCATATGATGACGGTGCATTCCGTGTAAGTTTTCGCCACATGGGTCGTGTACATTCAACTTCATCTGGATCTATAGGTGTATCCCCGTTATTCGGCTTGATGTGATAGATCATCTCTACGATGGCCGATTCCCTCAGAGACTGGATGCCTTTGTCTATAGTAGTCCACTTGGCCGAACGACTCGTAACATCGTCCTTGTACGGAAACCTTTCTTTCACAGCTGCCAAGAGCCTCCTCCAAAGGCTGAGGGACTTTTTCTCTCTTGCAATTGCTTTGTCAATTCCCCCTTCTCTAGCAAGTGATCCCAGCTGCTTGGCTTCTGTACCTTCTAGTTCGTGACCATCGGCCCCATTGTCCCAGCATCGGAGTAACCAGGTGATGATGTGCTCCCCTGGTTGACGGGTAAAATCTTTTCGCATATTCCGCAGCTCGGTTGAGGTCCGAGGTCGAGAAGTTACCTCTTCTTCTTCTTCTTCGTCATGTGATGATGACTCCTGATCAGATTCTGGACCGGGTGGTGAATTCATTGGTTCTTCATCTCGCTTCACCCTTTTTGCCTCCTTTTTGCTTGTTCTCTTGCGTACAGGGGCAACTGATATTGGTACGCATTGGTCCTCTGGTTTGGCTGCAGTGATTATCACTGTGGTTTGAGTAGCGACTGTACTTGTTGCTGGGGGTGGTGTAGCTACCGTGCTTGGAGCTGGGGTAACCGCACTGTCTGTTGCAGTTGAAGTTTGAGCAGCTGCTGTACTTGCCACTGGGGTAGCTGCGCAGTTCATTGCAGCCAAAGTTTGAGTAGCGACTGTCGCTTTGCCCTCAAATCCGCCGATATTCTTTTCCTTTTGAAGGTGCTGGATAGTGTTGAACAAGGCCCTGTAAGCATAGGCCAAGCCCCAGCACGTTGCCGTGATTTGTCCATCTCTGGTATGGCCAGAATGACCACACACCTCATTTAAGTGTTTTACTAATTCTTCTGGATTTTGCAGTTGTTCGGTAGTGAAATTCCAAAATACTGGAGGGGCCCACTGACCTAGATACTTGCCCATACTATCCCACACACCCTGCCACTCATGGCTGTCCAGCCTCTGGGAAAATCTCTCGGTCCTCCTACATCGTCTTTTGACCCCAGACAAGACCCAAACCTGAATCTGCTTAACTCTTGAAATCAGTAGTGGGCAAAACACACTCTGTATGCGTGTTAGCATGGTGATTCCCATCACCACCAGCAAACAAGTCTCAACAGCATTAAAAGGCCATTCAAAAAATTCAAAACTCTCAAATGTAAATGGTCTGGGGGGACGACTAGGAGGGTAAAAGAATGTCTCCTTCACAGGTTGAGCACCTGAGAAGGAGAAAAAAGATGTGTAATTGCTAAGCACCTCCATCATATACCTCCCAAAGTATAAAGGTGGTGACCACACTGGGAACATAAACCAGATCAGTTTCATGATCAATGATTCTATTGTATTACAAGTCATTACCATAAAGTACAATGGGATAAAAACCTTAGCCCAAGCCCCACACTTGAAAAACACTAATACAGCCAATACCGGATGGACGTAAGATATGGTATACTGAAACTGTGAGATCAAGAGGAAAAACCTTGAGAGCCAATAAATCAGCATTGTGACGAGTGACTATCAATCCAGTCAGATCTGTTCTTATCTCAACCCCTCGTGCCCCACGTTGGGCGCCAAAAAAAAGAAGAACTGTCGTGGTTTAAACCCAGTCAGGTAACTTGTTCACTCACTCCCAGTGAGTGGTGCCGAGCTGACAACAATCAAGGTCCGTGTCCGTCTCCCCCCCCCCCCTGACCGGGGCTCTCCCCTTCCCCGCTCCCGGAGGAACGGGGAGGAGGATCGAGAGAGTGCAACTCCTACGGGTTGAGACAAGAACAGTCCAGCAACAAATCACCACCGCTACTATCAGCTAAAACAATGATAAGGGAAAATAACAAGGGAAGAGAATACGATACCACCGGCCAAGAAAACGAGTTCCACCCGGAAGTTCCTGTCCTTCCGGGTAACTCCCAGTTACCCCCCACCCCGGGCATGACGTGCTGTGGTATGGAATACCTCCCCGGCTAGCCCGGGTCAGGCGCCCTGTCTCTGCTTCCTCACAGCTTCCCCTCCTCCCTGGCAGAGCATGAGCCTCACAGAGTCCTTGGGCAGGGTAAACATCACTTAGCAACAACCGAAAACATCGGCTTCACCAACGCTGTTCTCAAAACTAGAAGTCAAAACACAGCACTGCACCAGTTAACACAAAGGAAAAAACATGACTGCTACTGCTGAACCCAGGACACCCCCACATATTATGAGGCTTGGGTTTTTATACTGACCAAAATGCACACTCATTCCGACACAGGTGGCCAGCCTATGTTGGAAGAAGTGGCCAGCAATACCTATAAAGGTCTCCAAAGGTTGATAGAAACCTGGACATACTTATATTTACCAACTTCTAGTTCATGAGTATCACAGAGAAACTGTATTAAATGAGTTGTATATGGGGTCCCAAGTCCACGGTCCGTCACAGTATGCCCAATACCCCTGATAAGAGCATAAGAGAGACCTTCCCACCACCAGAAAATCACACAATATGTGCTGGTCTTGCTTCCCTAGAGGTTCGGGGGGGGGGGGGGGGGGCCTTGCTGTATCTTTCAGGATTATTCAGAGTTTATGTACTAATTATGCATTCTCTCATGAGAACACTGTCTCCACAATTTGTACTCACTTCTAGAATGAAACTGAGAAGGAAATACTGAGCTATAAGACCTGTACAATTGGAAGTCTATCCCAAGAAATAAACTTCCATCCCCAAACCTTGAGCAGTGGGAAAAAAAAAAACATGTATTATGATAAACATACAAGTAAAAGTAAGTAGATGAGTGCACAGCAAGTGTTGTGGATATATGCTGATTCTAGAATAAGTTTAAGCATTCAGTTGCCTGTATGTAACTCCCATTGGTTGAGATAAGACCAGTCCAGTAAATAAGGTATAACACAAAATTACTACTGCTACCACCAATAATAATAATGATAAGGGAAATAACAAGGGAAGAGAATACAACCGCTCACCACCTGCCGACCGGTACCCAGCCCAACCCGAGCAGTGATCTGTTTCAGGTAACTGCCCCCAGTTATATAGTGGGCATGACGTGCTGTGGTATGGAATACCTCTTTGGTTAGTTTGGGTCAGGTGTCCTTTCTCTGCTTCCTCCTGGCTTCCCCTCCTCCCTGGCAGAGCATGAGCCTCACAAGGTCCTTGGTCAGAATAAACATTACTGAGCAGCAACTAAAAACATCCCAGGCTGAAAGTCAAAACCACAGCACTGCACCAGCTACTAAGAAGGAGAAAAATGACTGCTACTGCTTAACCCAGGACACTTGTTTTATCTATGGTTGTACATCTTGTTAATAACTCTGGATACCTAACATATTTCTATATTTATAGGCTGTGTGAACATACCCTCTAGGTTCTCCAGGACAGTTGCTTTATCTAGGGTTGTACAACTTGTTAATAACTCTGGATATCTAGCATATTTCTATGCTTATAGGCTGTGCGAACATACCCTCTAGGTTCTCCATATAATGTCTGAACAGGATTAAGCATCCAAACAAAGTATCTGGACACAGTCAGAAAAAATGAAATGTAAATTTCATCAGGACCACTGGAGAACATGGTGGAGAACATGAAAAATTCAGTGCCAGGTATAATTTCCTTACACAGGCACAACTTTCAGGATAGCATAAATACTCAGCAGCTACCATAAATACATGGTAGTTTCTTTTTTTTTTTTTTTTTATAACTTTCTCTTGCCTGGAACAATGGTTTTCACAGTCACAGAATCACAGAATCAGCTAGGTTGGAAAAGACCTTTAAGATCATCAGTGGTAGTGAAAGAAGAAGGAAAGTGAAAGGAGAATAAGATTCTTTGACTGTTGGCTTAGGCAGTTTTATTAAGTGAAACCTACCTTTAGCAGAGAGGTGGGGATAGGCAAAAGAAAGGGAGAGAGGAAAGGTTAAAGAGGAAAGGGAGTGGGGAGAGAAACAGAGGCAGGAAAGACACTGTGAAGCTCATCGGAAAATGTCTTCATAACTGATAGCAGGCTGAATTCAAGAGGAGCTTTCTGCCTTTTCTGCTTGACGGTAACATACTTGTTCTGCTAGGGGCAGTGGTTTGTTCTTGCTTGCTCATTTTAACAATAAATCTGTTTGATCATTCATGTCAGCTTTTCTTGTGGATTATAGTCAGAGGATAGTGAACAGATAAAAAAGAGTATGTTCTGCAAAATTAAACACTTTGTAAGAAGCAAGAAGCCTAGCTTGTTTTATGCTACAGACTACTTAAGGAAGACATATCAACAAACTCCTTCATCATGGGGTACAGACTTCTACCTTGAATATTGCTCACCCAAATTAATTTAAAAATGCATCCTTGTATAAAGTTGAAGGAATTTAGATCGATATTTAGTTTCCTAATAAGCCACTAAATCCTGAGATTTTTAATTTCTTGGGTGAAGCACATTATTAAAACCATCATGCATTTGGGGGGGTGTCATAAACTAATGTAGTAAGACAGTTACCTCTTTTGAAGGTAGTACTTCAAAAGGACAGTGAGATGTGAAATTAAAAAAATACTTTTTTTTTCTATATTTAAGTGTAGTTTTTAGTAACTAACAGCTGCAAACCCATGGCGGAAATTAGTCTTGAAGTCTGTAAATACCGTGAACTGTTTGAGTTAAGGATTGCTCTGAAATGAGAGATAAATGGAATGCTGAGAATAAAAGTATTTTCTCAGGTATGCTGACAGTCCTTATCACACAAGATGTACTTATTTAGTTAGCATAGATAAAGTTAGTGATAGTGTAGCTGAACTAACTCTTTTCATGTTGCCCTTGACTGCTTATTTTTCCCTAACAACTCAGTATTATTTATTATAATTTTTTTTTCCTGAACTAATGTGGAAAGATTCACTAAATCTAACATTTCAGAAAACAAGTTACTCCCTTGGAATATTGTAGATAAATTATGTTTAGTTTACAGCCTACACACAGATCAGTATATTTCTCTATATTTCCCCAGACACACATTTAGTCATTCTTACTTCTGTTTAAAACATTATATTCAGAGACCAGGTTTTCAATACCCACTGAATTCTTCTAAGAAAATTACTGCAAAATGAGTTACATTTTTTTTTTCTTTTCTTAGTTTGTAAATAGAGGTTTGGCTTCCTGAAAATTTAGCTTTTACTTTAACATATTTCAGAAAAGGCATGAAAGAATAGTGTTCTACACCTGTGAGTTGCTGATTTAAAAAAAGGATATATTTATGTCTATCTTTGAAAAGCCTCATACGGTAGTGCTGGAAAAAGTTGTGGACCTCCTGAAAAGCAGAACACATCTGAGATTACTGTAGGTCAATAGCACCATTTGGGCTCCATCAAGATTAAGGTATAGATTTTTTCTAAATACTAGCACTTTTTCATCAATTTTATTTTAATGGTCAGACACTACTGATGCATTTTGATACTAGAGAGTGAAAAAGTCTATTTTGAAATACTAGCCAGGTAGTGTTGAAAAGCCTCCCCCCAGCACCTTACTCATGTTCAGACAGTAGGGGACTTTATCAGAGATGTGTTGAATTAAGCCTGGTTAACTCGGATGAAAGAGCCAATCTCTTGAACAAGATGAACACAATTTGTGCTAGTAGATTTCCCTCATATACGCCAGTACTCTGCTGATTTAAAGTGGATGTTAAATTAAAGCAGTGTCATAGCAGCAGGGAGAGGATTCCAGAAGAGATAACATTAAAATTAACTTTTTCTTATAGCAAAAACTGTTGCATAAGAGAATGAGGGGGCATGGGGATGAGGGAGAGGCTGTGTTTCATTCTACGACATAAGCAAAATCTCTGAAACCCATGCAGATGATAATAAAGTTACAGTAAGGAGTCATCATCAGGTAGTCCAAGTTAAAATGAACCAGTTTTACTGCTTCTACATTCAATGATGTAATCCTTTTATTGCTTGAAATAGAATGTATATGATAGCATGTCATACTTCCTCTTTTAAATTTTCAACAGAATTCCCCCCCCCCCCTTCTCTGGGAATACAGCACTTGAAATATTTGTGGTAATATTACTCTTGCTCCATTTCTTCAGGCACTATGAGTAAAAGTGATTCAGGATCCTTTCCCTTTCTGACATGTTTTAGAATCATAGAATCACAGAATAGTTAGGGTTGGAAAGGACCTTAAGATCATCAAGTTCCAACCCCCCTGCCATGGGCAGGGACACCTCACACTAAAACATATCAAGTCAAGTCAAGATAGTTTCTTTGAAATTTGGAATGTTTAAGAGAAAAGAAAGATGGGGAGTTCAGTCTGATTTCAATAGCACCTATCAGGTCCTTGGAACCTTCTAGTGTTATCAGAGGCAGCTCCTTCTAATCCCATGGGCTTTTCCTAAACTGTGTGACGCGTTTACTCCACAAGGAAGCCTACATTCAAGTCTTCCAGTCGGGCAGGCATTTAAAAAATATGCTGAATCATATTTGTCCATATCTGAGTCTTTCTTTCAGGGAAAGTAGACTGTGATGGGAATAGTACATATATCTTGTTCTGGGATGTAAACATCATATAGCTTCATCTGCTTACTCATTTCCTGCTTAGATTTAGTTTAGACATAGAATCATAGAATCATATAATAGTTAGAATTGGAAAGGATCTTAAGATCATCTAGTTCCAACCCTCCTGCCATGGGCAGGGACACGACACACTAAACCATGTCACCCAAGGCTCTGTCTAACTTGGCCTTGAACACTGTCAGGGATGGAGCATTTACCACTTCTTTGGGCAACTTGTTCCAGTGCCTCACCACCCCCTACACTAAAATCAGATGCCAGTAACCAGACACTAGTTAGACCTTGTACCATTGGTTTCAACTGACAGGTATAGTCAATTTTCCTCTCATCTTGCTGAGCACTTACCCACTCTGTATCTCCCTAGTTTGGCTAAAAGGATATCGCAGGAAATTCTTTCAAAGGCCTTGCTTGCAGCCATACGCTTCTCTCCCCTTATCCACAAGGTAAGTCATCTCATCATAGAAGTCAATCAAATTGTTCAATTACAATTTATACATGGTAAATTTTTCCTGAGTATTCCAAATCACTTTGTTGTTTCTCACACGCTTTGAAATGGCTTCCAGGAGTGTTTGCTCTGTAATACAGGTTGTATTGCTAAATAACTCAAAATAAGTCCTGTGCTATTCCCATGTCTGTCTAAATGAATAAATCTGAAAAAGTAGCAAAAGTAAGCAAAAGTAGTCCACCATTTTTTTTTAAATAGCAGTTATTCCAAAGTGCTGCCACTTACACATTACCCCCAAAGAAATCTCAATTGTAGGCATTTCATAAGTAAAGGGAAAAAACAGTGTAATCAAAAGTTTATATGAAATGACAGTAACTCTGGAATTTAATAACTGTTTTCAAAGAAATAGATGAATGGACTTCAAAGTTAAGGACTTCCTGTTAGGAATGCTTTACTGATAAACAGAAACAACTCCAGTTTCTGATGACTGAAGTTATGATCAGTCTTGAAATAGAAAACACTGAACAACTCTCTTCCAGTTAGAAGAAAAATCTCTTTTCTTTTTTCAGGTACATTTTCCTATTTCTTTAAGACCTTTAATTCAATCTTTATACTGAAGTCACCATGCATCTGTCCAATTACATTAATCAGAAGCCCATAGATAGACTAAAGTTGTGTGTATTTTGAGCGGAGTCATATCCTGTGTAGAGAGTTTTTCATGTTTTTCTTCAAATTCCACGTTGAGATCAGAAAATATGTTATCATACTTTATTTTATTCAGTATACACAATGAATTTTGGTATTTTTTCTAAAAAATTTATTAACTTGAATATTGAATTTGCTAAATTTCAAGATATGTCACAGTGCTAGCCTTTTGTTGAAGTTGTGCAATAGAAGAGGAGGCTGAGTTTTATCATGACTATTTCATGTTATTGGAGTTCTTATTTAAGTCTCTTAACTGTAAGTTTTCTAATGTCTTTCAGCAGCTTGTTATGTGATCTCTCATACAAGATAAATGGCTTTTATTTTATATTACAAAGAAAACAAATTGCAGATGAACTGCAACTGTTTATGAGGTCCTTATTATTACATTTTTACAAATCGATTAGATAAACCTAAGAACACTTGGAATGGAACAGGTAAGTGCTTAGTTGCTATGGAAATTCATTCCATAGTTCTCAACAATTTTCTCACCAATAAATATCAATGTGGCTGGGATGTGAACTTTCGCTTAATGTGAATTCACATAGAATTAATCTGGCACCTTGCATGCCTGGCCTCCTTAATTTAAAAGGTTTGAAATGATGCATAATGGAGTTTTTTATTATCTTTTATAATAAGATTCATAACACTTTCATGATTCAATGATATCACTAAAATACTACTTTGTTAGTTTTTAAAATTTAAGCTATTCTTTGGCATTTAGAAGATGCTTAGGGCTATGAATAATTCGCTGCACTAAACAAAATATGCTGTGCTGCGCTTTGCTGTGTGTGTATAAACAGCAGTTATGCTTGGTTTCTTTTGTGTCAACTGTAATTCTGAAGCTTTGTTTTCCTCATGCAACATCTGGAAGCACTAGAAGAGTTAACACACCCCACTGATTAGGACTTAAACTAAGACTGGTTTACTCATAAATATATCTGTTACTATAATTAATCTTTTATTTAAGGATGTGGAAATTTCTGACATTTGAGGGACCTATTGGGAACATCGTTTTTTATCACCTCCATGAACACGAAAGTTCTCAAATACTTTCTGTGCAATTGTGATACAGATATTTGTTTAACCTCTAGTTTTTACATAAATAACATGTAGTTCTCCCAGGATATGAAACCTGGCTCCCAGAATCTCTTTTTCCCTCTACCTTCTGAGATTTTGCAGAATTTTACTACCCTTTCAAATATTAAAGACCCTACCATAAAAAGAAAATGAAACTAACAGAATGAGATGAATTGTATGTATGTAGCAATTTTGCTTGATATAACAACTGAAACTAACAATCTTGAACCATCCCATCCCATTAAACAAACCAGTTCATTAAACATACCAGTGCTAAATTAGAGTTTTAAAAATTATTTTTCTTCTGCTTCTGTAAGAGTTACGGAAATGTAAAGCAGAGAGTTTAAAGAGACTGTAGGCACATTTGCGGAATGTCTCCAGGGAAAACTATCCTAAGAAGAAAGGCTGCTTTATGATTCAACAAAGTCTATCCTCCATTATACAAAGACATTTACTATACTCTGGGGTACAGTGTTGTGAATATTCTGTTAAAATTGAAAAAAAAAAACAGTCTTATGTGAGTGTATATGCATGTGTACTATACACACATATATACCCATATTTTATATATATAATGGTTGCATATATTTTATATAGATGTATACATAAAATACATATAGTATACATACATACATATAGATACATTATACATAAATGCAAATATATGTGTGTATATGTGTGTATACGTGTGTATGTATCTACAATACCTGCATATATATGTGTATATTGTAATATATATATAAAATGACAAAAGAATCCACTTAAGTCCCTCAAAACACAAAGAATCGTGTTATAAGTTGCGTATTGTCTAAGCATTCATCTTCACACATGAAATGGCAGTGATTTAATTCTGTGGAATTAGCCCTTGGAGGAGCAGAGTGATCTTATCTAATGTTAGTTGCCTTAAAATGCAAGTATCTAGTGACAGCTATTTGTTTAGGCCACCTGTATAAGAGGTTAAGAATCATTTACATAGCTCATTTCATTTTCTTTATTCTGATTATCTACCTTAGAATGGAATGACATGCTTTGCCTGAAGTAAGCTAAGAGCTTAGGTTAGAAAACCTGTAACACTAAAGTTAAAAAAAAAAGCAAGAAAAACAAATGGAAAACATATTGAAAGTAACCTTATCCTCACTTCTACTTCACTTTATTTAGGTTCTGATACATTTGTCAACAGCATACCACCATGGCATTATTCAAAAGTAGAATAAACAACATGATAAATAACACCTTTGGGTGTAAAACACAAATGACCTTACCTTAAAAGTTAAAGTAATTTTTAGGGACAAGATTGCTTCAGTTACAAGTAGATTCTGCTGTGCGTAATGAAGAGAAATAGTTACTTCAAGGGTACAATTAATATAATCTTTTTCAAATAACAAGTTAACATTTTTTTATGTTCAAAATAATTGCTTTTTCTATTTATTAAGTGCAGAGGGCAACTGTCTAATGCAAGGTGTATGTATAAAAGCACAGGTAGCTAAATTAATTCTGCTAACTCAATGTGTGCCACTTGTTAATCATGTACTATAATTGATGAAATACATTAAAAAGGAAAAAAAGTTAAATGTGTCTTTGCTTTGGTTCATAATTCACAATGTCATTAGATCATGAATAAAAATTTGGACAGCTAAATGGAATGTGTTAAAAGCAGAATACAAGTCAGTATGCTTAATGTATTTTCTTCCCAACACAAATATGTAAGTTTATTCAGGAATCACAAGAAGACCAGTACAACGGTTGTTTAATTTTAAAGAGAATTACAAAGGTAGAAATGGTATTTGTTATATAACTACAGAGGCAGAAAAACACCCACTGTTCTAAACATCCATGTATTATTAAAGGCAGCCACTACTTAGTTTTTGTGAGATGCTGATGGCGGTATTATTTTTTGAATTACAATTAACATTAGGTGCTTAATACGTCAGTTCACAGATGCTGTTTTTCGCTTTTACCCATTGTTTTCAACCAAAAATTATTATTGACTGATGACAGTGCTCCCACACTGTGAAAATAGCCGTTAAATAATCCATTTACTACCCAATTAATTCAGCAGTTTTAGATGGCTCATTTAGTTTGATAATAGCTGTTGGAACTAAAAATAGCAGATTTAAGTGCATTGTTCCTGTAAACGGAAAAAGTCAGCATATTTACTTTTACAGGTTATCTTTGTTCCTATATTCTGAACTTGGCAGTATAAGCTTTTGGTGTCAAGAAGAGCTGGGATGTGTTTTCAGTCATTTGCAGCAACCGAACACATTATCCTCATATGGAGGTGTCATCTTTATAGGAATGTTATTTGCATGACAAGCAGTACATTATACTTTTGGTAAAGTACAAAGGTCCACTTGTGGGATGTCTGATGGTTGAAATCAAAGACATGGAACAAAGTTCAGCGAAGTTTCTAAGAATGTGCATTATTGCCAAAGTTGTCACCTTGCATTCCTACTCACGCGAATATCAGAAAGGTAATCCCAGTAGCAAAAAAAAAAAAAAAAAAGAAAGAAAAGTATCAGGTGTGATAAAATGGGGAAGTTTGTAAGAGCAAGAATAGCAATGCCCCTCAATGTAACTCAGAAGCAAGCTTGCACAGCAAGGCAGAAGGTAAGTGCAGCAGTGAATACCACTTTACACTGTAAATGGGGATTACTCTTTAGCATCTGTCACTGTCAAAAGATACACTTCTATTTACATGAAAGCAGTTCATATATCTGGTAAATTTAATAAGCAGTGACTAAACTAGATTTTTCTTTTCACAAGTAAACCCAAAATTGACTGATACAGGACAGTGAATGAAGCAAGAATAAGTTTCAGAAACAAAGCTCAGTTGAAAACATTTTTTGACAGACACGATTTTTTTGTGTGTTGATACATGACTGCTGATAAAAAGCACAGGCTATTATTATATTAATATTAGATTTAATTCTTTCAAACAATCTTTATTATTATTCAGAGTATCCAGAATCTGATAGGAAGGTGATATCATTAATATTATTGCAAGATTTGCTTTCTATTCTTATATGCAGGAAAGAGTAAATATTTCAAAGAAATAAAGGCATGTCATTTTGTGACTTCTGTTAAAAGCTATGTCATCATCTTCCAAGAACAGTTGACAGAATTTTATCTATACAACTCTGTTTCTCTAATGAGAAAGTCTCTTGCCAAAAGCTAAAAACTTGGGCTACTTAAGTAGAAGTCCACCTATCCTAGCTGAATAAAAGGCTCTGTCTGTTTGACAGTTGTTCAATATCCACAGGAGTATCCATCTTGCTGCAGATATCCACAATAAGTCTGACATGCTTACAGTGTGACATAATTTGTTCATATTAATTTGCCATCTGTGTTGCACATGTACAGTTACTCTGTGTGACCAAAATGAATTGGACTGGTGAATTTGTAATACAAATAAGTATTTGGGCTTGCTCAGTGAAACAGTTGGTAGTGAGGATATGAACTCTACACAATAAATATTTCAAAGTGACTTTACTTTGAAGAGAACATCCATTAGCTGTTCAGGTACCAGACAAACACTGGAGTGTATTGTCTTGGTAAATTTCATCCAAAGTGAGTGTTCAGGCCAACATAGAGATCTGCTCCAAAACTCACTTCTAAACCAAACAGAAATAACTGTGTAGATGCCCTTACTTCCCTGTCTGAAAAAACACCATGGAATACCTGAGAATTAGGAGGAAACAGTGTATGTTTGCTTTCTTGTTTTATTCTTATTTTAACTTTTATGGAAATATATCAGTCAACTAAATCTTCCATTGGCAGTAAACCTGGATTACGGATTAATTCTGTAATAGAGGCAGTCACTGGAGCTGTGTTTCTATACTACCACCTTGTACGGAAAATGTACAACCGGATAAATGTATCTGTTCTGATTCATGAACCAGGTCAGGCATCAGCTTTTAAAAGATCTATCACAAGTATGATTATTTGAAAGCACATTTCACATTCAAATAACGATGAATAGTACATTCTATGAATAGCCTTTTTTGCAAGTTAACTTTATAATACCAACCAAAACTTTCTGTCATTGCAAGCAGAAACTTGATTATACAGTAAAATAAGTATTAGTGGTCTATTTCAGCCTCTGCACAGATAGAATAAACAGATTAATTACTGAAATGAAGCTGAATATGAAATATTCTGTAAAAAATTTATTTACTTTTCAAAAGGAAAAAGTGCTTTTGACGTTTGACTGTGCTTTTGACTTTCAACCTGGGAAAATGCTGATAACACCAATGTTTTTAGTTGTTGCTAAGTCATGTTTACTCCAACCAAGGACTTTCCGTGTCTCATGCTCTGCGAGGGAGGAGGGCAAGCTGGGAGGAAGCAGAGACAGTACACCTGACCCAAACTAACCGAAGAGGTATTCCATACCAGAGCACGTCATGCCCACTATATAACCTGGGGGCAGCTACTTGGAAGGGCGAGATCACTGTTTGGGTCGGGCTGAGTATCGGTCAGTGGATGGTGAACGGTTGTATTCTCTTCTCTTGTTATTTCCCTTATCATTACTATTATTATTGGTGGTAGCAGCAGTGATTTGTGTTATACCTTAGTTACTGTACTGCTCTTATCTCAACCCGTGGGAGTTACATTCTTTTGATTCTCCTCCCCATCCCTCCAGGAGCAGGGGGAAGAAGAAGGGGGGAAAGTGAGCGAGCGGCTGTGTGGTTCTGAGTTACTGGCTGGGCTTAAACCATGACACCTACGCCTAACCTTGCCATGATATCATTTGCAAACTAACTTGGCAGAAATTAATAGAAAATGTTGTCGCTTAAGAGAAGCTTTTTATATCCAGAAAACTCTCTGTCCCAATATGGAATTGAAAAATTATAAAAAATGGTGAAAAATAATATCAATGCTTTAATAATTAAAAAACATTTATTCTGAAATTATTTTATGTCACAGAAATATGTTGATGTAAGTACATATAGTGAGCTTTTAATCAATCAAGTATTAATGATTAAAAAGTTAAAAACAACAGCTGGTTGCTTTGAGCATTTCTTAATTCTTAAGTAAGTAGCTCCACAGGAACTTCATATTTTCCATGTATCTACTGAAAGCATTTTTACCACTTTGGCTATTATATTTTAAACTCCAGATTTACTAATTGTGATTATGAGAGAAGATATTTATAATATATATATTTAAATAAAACAGGATCTAGGGATTAAAATTTCCTAAACGCTTCAGCTCTCCTGGAAGTTTCAACTTTTTTTTTTTTTTAATTTATATATTTAAGAAGGAGGAAAAGGCTAATGTAACTATTTTAACTGCCACAAGAATTTATAATGCTTTTGAGAACATCTCACAGCCTCTTGCATCAGTAATAACAGAGATTGCTCAGCAGTTTCTCAAGCTAACTAGCAATGAGAATCACTTCATCATAATACGATAACATTAGACTGCAGGAGCCTGAAACATTTCAACAAACATGTAAAAGAGTGTCATTAAAATTAGTTAATTTGAGGATATGTAGCGTAGCAGCCAAGCAAAGCAGCACATGACATTGGAAAGAAAAAAAAATATGTTGCAAATGATTTAAATAAATTTATAAAATTTATTTATTTAAAATTAAATTTTATTTAAAATTAAAAAAAAAAGGAGGAAAAAAATACCTCGCTGTGGCTGGATGTCTAAGCAGATATAAATATTGTTTTGTAAACTAATAAAATAAAATGAAATACTTGAAAAAAAGTGCTTTTTACAGGTTTTCCATCTCCAAGCACTGTGTCCAAATTGTGTTTAACAATTTCCTTGGAGATCATTAGCACACTTGGAGTAGATTGGAAGTTTTACATTGAAGAATAACAATCTCATCAGGTCCTTGTAACTACTACCATTAACACTCTGATCTATATGAATTTCAAGAAATGTAATACAATTAAAGAGTTACAAATAGTGGGCATTTCAGATATATAAGTGGATGATATTTATAACAGTAATAAGAAATTGACAGAAAATAAATCTAGAAGATGAAGAAAAGCACATGAATCAAAAGCTCTTAATTTTATTATCATTATTTAAAAAGACTTTAAATAATCAAAGAAATAAGGACAATATGGGAAAGTGATTTAATCCCAGAAATTAACCGAGTGACTTACTTGTGCTTGAAGATATAAAACCTGAACAGCATATTTTTTGAAGAATTTTATCTTACTTTATCAGTTTACAAAACAGCACTTGTATTATGTGTAAAAGAATGTGGAAAATGAGGGCATGCGCTTGTTTAAGTTACTTGGTTAAAGAGTATTCAGTATGTAAGATAAATAAGTAACAAAGAAAGTGATAATTAAACATACAGATAAAAAACCTAACAAGAAGTGGTAACAGTGATGCAGATCAGAACTCTTCACCCACTGGTGGATGGGCCATACAAGAACTGTTCCGGTATAGACTTGAAGATGGTTACCTTGAACATTGTAACTGGTATGGAGACACAAAAGTGTCAAGAGTATTAAGGGTTACTTGACTGAGGTCCGTGGGAAGGTATGAAACTTTCATTGGGGTGCTTAGGGAAAGAAAGCACCAAAGATGGGGAAAAGGCTATAGCACATGAGATCGGGGAGGAACAAGTGTGGGAAGACACAGAGGAGAAAAAAAAATGTTGCCAGTTGGCATGTAAGCAAGGCCAGTCAGTACACTTGTCTGTTTCATTCCTGTGCCTGATCACTGCTGTCTGTGCTATCTTGTCATTATATATATCCTTTTTTCTTAACGATTTTTTTGTTGTTGTTGTTTAATTTCACTGTCTGTTCCCACGCAAATGGGAAAGCAGTAGCTGACCCCTTTGACCCTGGGCAGAGACTCCAAGTCTGCAGGTACCAGTCTGAGCTCCAGCAGCTAGGGAGGAAGGAGCCTTAGGCTGTAGTGCTGAAGGCAGCAGCCACTCCTAACATGCCTTAGTAGTCTTGAATCCCCAAGTTGTCTAATATGGAGTTGTTGTTTGTTTCTATTTTGAATTCCGAATACTGTTCTGGCAGAGTTTGATTTTGTATGCAATGCTATTTTTAGAGATTTCTAGTAGGAACATTTCAGCTTTCCTTCTCAAACCTTTAAAAATGTAGGGGGAATATCACTCTATGACAAAGATTTATAAAGAAAAAAAGTCAGCAAAGTGTGACTATTTCTGTATCTATTTTTTTTCTACAGGATAAAAAAAAAAATAGACATAGAAACTTGCCGTAAAACTCAAAGTTAATGAAAGTTAATGAGGTACATTACAACACATTTTTTTTATTTCAGAGCAGAAGAAAAAAAAAACTTATAGTCACCTATTAAATCCACTGAAAATCTTAATGTTTATATTTAAGTAACACATACAACTTCAGGAATCCCTTGTACACAAAGAAAACAAAAACATAACAGGTGTGTTCCATACAGAATAGCACATATGTGCCTTTATCTCATAAAGCTGTACCTCTTACAATTAATTCCATGTTTTTTGGATATTCCTTTTTAATTTTTTCCAGCCCTCCTTCCCTCCCCCAGAAGGCCTTGTTTTTCCTGGGAAAACATGACTTTCATGAGTTTTGCCAGCAGTAAGGATTATTTTCCCGGAACTCTCATGGTAAATTAGAAATGAGTGAACCTCTAACGGCTTGGAAGTACAGCCAAGATAAGAAATTTGTCTGAAACTTTTCATAGTGGCCTAGGCCTTCAGTGGGAATTTGTCAATCAGTATTTCACTGTATGTTTGGGTACTTAGATGCATTGTGACACTTAGGAAGAATCAAAGGAAAGCTAGTTCCAGAAGTTATTGTCTCAGGGAAGATTGGAAGAATGAACAATTTGAACTGTATCAATACAGGAGATAAAATAATTTTTTTGCCCATCTCTTTGTTTAAATAAATCTACTCCCCACTTGAGTTCATTCAGATTTATTAGCTACCAAGTGGGGGATTTCTATTGTTCCATATGTCCCTCCTTCAAATGCTTTATCATATGAGTTGAAGGCACCAGGAGGAGGTTCTAGTCCCTATTACACTGACAATGCAGCTTTATTCTATTCATTATTTCCTTTTGTATCTGCCTAAGATAAAGTCTAATCACTAATCTAATTTTATTCCAGTTGTGAAACACTGTATGATTTTAGGAAAGCTGCCTGTCTGATGTACTACTCTGGGCAGTTGGTGAGCTCACCAATAACATTCCTTGAATCTGGATCCTTAAATCTTTTCTTTCTCCTACCTCCATTCTGTTCCATTCTCTTTCTGTGCTGACACATAAAAAATACACTGGGGAAAAAAAGTCTGGGTTACTCCTGCTTTCAGGAGTCAAATTCTTTTATCAGATTGCTTTTGCTCAAGGCAGGAAAATGGTGAAGTCTGTTGTATATCTCGAGGGAGTGGGTGCATGGTACTCGGTTACCAGCTGGGTTTAAACCATGACAGCCTTCTTTGCCATATCTGCACTGTTCACTTGTATTGAGCTTTTTGTCCTCTAGTACCCCCATGTCTCTGGGGCACCTCACTAGTGACAGGTTGCCAGCTGGAAAAGGAGCTGTTTACCATGACCTTCTGTGTACATTTTGTCATCCAGCTTTCCACCCACGGCACAGACCTCTTGTCTAGACTATAATGTGTCAGTTTCTCTACAAGGAGGCTGTGAGAAACTGTATTGAAAGCCTTGGGAAATCCAGATAGATTCAGGCTAGACACAAGGTGGAAACTTTTTATAATAAGGGTGGTAAAATACTGGAAGAGGTTGCCCAGAGGGTAGATGTGCCATATCTGGAGATATTCAAGGCCAGGCTGGATGTGGTTCTGAACAACCTGATATAGTTGAAGATGTCCCTGCTCATTGCAGGGGAAAAGGACTAGATGGCCTTTGAAGGTCCCTTCCAACCCAAACTATTCTATGATTCTATGATTCTATGAATGTCCATTGTGTGCCTTACATCAACAGACATTATTTTGTCATAGAAGGCAACCATGTTTGTCAGGCACAATTTGCCCTGGTGAATTCTTGTTGACATTTCCCAACCATTTGCTTCATTTCACTTGTAATAGCCTCAATGAATATTTGTTCTATAACTTTTCCAGGGACTGAAATACGACTGATTGGCCTGTAATTTCCTGGATCCTCCTATAACCCCTTCTTGTAGATAGGGGTGGCATTAGCCTCTTCCAGTCTTCTGGGTCATCACCAGTCTCCACGACTTCTCAAAGATTATGAAGAGTGGCCTCACACCTATGTCAGCTAGCTCTCTTAACACCCTCTGGTACATATTGTCAGGGTTTGTGGGGGTCAAGCTTCCGTAATAGTTCATATATCAGCTCTTCTTTCACTGAGAGTGGGTCTGCTCTTGTGTCAACCTGAATTTTTGTTCTCAAGGCCTGGGTCTCAACAGTGCTGGTAAAGACAGGTGAAGAAAGTGCTGAAAATCTCTGACATTTCAGCATTATTGGCAACTAATTCCCCTCTCCTGCTTAACAAAGAGCCAAAAATTTCCTTCTGTTTCTGCTTGTTGTTTCTATACCTGAAGAATCCTTTCTTGTAGTTTTTGACATCTCCAGCCAATTTCAATTCAAGCTGAGCTTTTTCTACCTGCATCTCTGCACACCCTGGCAGTGCCCCTGTAGTTCTGAGCAGGTACTTGTCCACTTTCCCACCTCTGGTACTCCCTGGTTTTGAGCAGAAGCTCACAGTTAAGCCAAGGGGGTCTATTGCTCTGCCTACTTCCCTTACTTTTAAAGGGATGGACTGCAAAGAAACAATAGACTGACAAGAGCAATCACTGTTGAGTGCACATTTCTGCACAAAAAAGGCTTAAGCCTGCAAATTGTGTAATTACAGTTGCTAATTTCTTTTTTTCTCCTGTTGCATGAAAACTACTTAAGGTAGAGACTGCGTGTTCTGATTTGGACAATTTTGGGGACAAGAAGGCTTAATAAAGGAACTGCTGGAATAATAGACTTTTCCAGAAGTAACTTTTAAAATTAACAGTTAAAATTAATTTGAAAACAAGAAACAGGTTTTTTTTTTCCAGCTGATTACATGAAAAGGTTTTCATGTCATTTAGATAAATGTTTTCCTGGCAATGAAACTGAATATGAAATTATTAAATATTCACAATGTAATCATTAAGAAATTGGGCAAATGTAATCAAATTGCACAGCCAAATAAAATTAACAGATGCCACCAGGAGGAACAGGCTAATATTAATATATTATTAAATAGTGGGAGGGAGGGGGAAACCATACCAAAAAAACAAACAACAGAAAAAAAATGCATAAAGGTCTAATAATACCACTATTTTTAAGTGAATGCTCTCTTAAAGAGGACTGAAAGAAATCGAACATTACAATTATGTGTGCCTGTGCATGTATTACATTACTAGATTTTATGAATAGAAAGCAGGAGAGATTTTAAAAGTATGTCTGGTTTCTATACTATATTCTTCCTATCACAAATAAGAAGATGCGTATGAATAAAATGATCTGAATAATTTCGCATTGTTAAACTTCACAAAAGAAGTCTGCCACCAGCCACCTCCAGAGATCTTTGGAAAATGGCATTGCATCTACAAAAAGGGCTTTCTGTCTTAGAACTTGCCCTCCTTGAAAGACAAATAGATTTAGGGTTCTCGTTTCCTCTGAGCAAGAGGACACAATTTTCAAGAACCCACATCAAAAATGTGCAGTGCTAAAGGTGCTTATTAATGGGTATGGGGCCTGGATTGTTAGGAAAGTATGAGTAGTTCAACAGCGTAACCTGGATAATTCAGTTATGCTTATACTATAAATCAACCTTTGGAAAAGTCAACATTTCTCTTCAGTGACTTCAGAGGAAAACTAAGATCCTAGTCCAGGCCCTTAAGTTTGTTGCCTAAAATTAAGCACTATAAATATTCACCTATTCATCATAGAATGTCACTTAAAAAAAAAAAAAACAAACAAACAAAAAAAAACCACAAAAAACCCACAAAACTACAACCAAAAAAAACAACTATAAAATGTTTTGATGTTTTTCCAAATTTGTTTATCTCATAGAAAAAAAAGTTTGTATATGGGATCTGCATCATTCTCTTTTGAGGGGAAGGTAAACGTGTGTGTAATGTGAAGAGAAAAATCTTCATGCTCTCTAATTTGTTTAGGGACCTAGTCAAATATACCAGACAGAAGGATATTTTATGTAATAAT
Organism: Pezoporus wallicus; assembly: GCF_028554395.1. Classification (NCBI taxonomy): domain Eukaryota; kingdom Metazoa; phylum Chordata; class Aves; order Psittaciformes; family Psittacidae; genus Pezoporus; species Pezoporus wallicus. The sequence goes on along the minus strand of NW_026638964.1, from coordinate 135,246 downwards.
TATTATTCAATATTCTGATTATTCCCTTCATATACTTATGAAGTCCTATTGTTAACCAACATGTAATTAGAAAAAATTGTTGCACTGTTTTTGTAGCTGCAAAAGTAAAACCTGCTGAAAATATATCTATATTTATTGAAGTATATGTGTATGTATACCTACATATAGATATATAAGTATTATCTATAACACATAGATAATGTGTTATATATTATATATTATTATATATTAAAAATATAATAGTGAATGTATGGCAATCTTGGATCAACTTATCTAGTAATGTAAATCATTCTGCATTATTTGTTTTGAGTCACTATTATGGAAATAAATTAACCTCAGTGTTATAGAATAAAATGTATGGTAAAATTCTATGTTTATGTTTCACAGGAGGTCAAAGTAGATCCTAAGGATGTTCACTTGCTGCAAGAGCTTTGATTCAGTGGGCTATAATCAAGGACCAAGTGAAGTGAAGGTTAATGAGGACTGTATGAAACATAGTTCTCAAAAATTCCAGGCACTATGAAGAAAGTTAAGAATGCTTACATTCTGGGTAGTTGGACATATCAGTATGTATTAACAATTATATGATAATTAAATCAATTGGCCTATTTCACACACTGACCTTAAAGTGGATGACATTTTCTTTAGAATTAGGACTTCTCCCTGTTGATTATAGAAGGAGTTCACCAAACCCATTTCAGAAGACAAGAATTTCCATGTAGAGGAAACAAAAGTTATGTTGAACTTTACCTAACCTCAACATTGATAGTTTTGTGTTTAAAATCTAACTTGAAAACACACTTTGTGCTCACAGTTCAGACATATGATAACTACTTAGCTTAAACAAGACCTGGAAATGTAAATGAACAATTCTGATGATTCAGATGAGGCTTTTAAAAATAAGCTTTAAATTTACCTTTGCCTCTCTTCATTCTGTTGGTTGCTTGAGCTATATCCTCTATGCTGAGCTGAGGAACATCACTATTACTTCCATGTTGATCTGACTGGCTCAGGTAGATAAAACTTTTGATTGATTATTTTAGGAAGACCATTTACCTAAAGAGTTGACCCATTGTCCTGGGTTTAGCAGTAGCAGTCGTTTTTTGTCCTTCTTAGTGGCTGGTGCAGTGCTGTGTTTTTGACTTTCGGCCTGGGAACGGTGCTGATAGCACTGATGGTTTTAGTTACTGCTCAAATATTTGGTCTGGCCAAGGACTTTCCGAGCATCATGCTCTGCCAGGGAGGAGGGAAAGCCAGGAGGAAACGGGGACAGGACGCCTGACCCAAACTAGCCAAAGAGGTATTCCATACCACAGCACGTCATGCCCAGGGTGTAACTGAGAGTTACCTGGAAGGGCTAGTGGACTGTGGGGTTGGATTAGTTATCGGTCGGTGCTCGGTCAGGCGGGGTGAGGGTGGGTTATCGATTGGCGGGTGCTGAGGTGCTGTATTTTCTTCCCTTGTTATTTCCTTTATCATTATTGGTGGTAGCAGTAGTAATTGGTGTTATACCTTAGTTACTAAAATGTTCTTATCTCAACCCGTGGGAGTTGCATTCTTTTCGATTTTCCTCTCCGTTCCTCCAGGAGTAGGGGGAGGGAAAGAAGGGGGGGAGTGAGAGAGAAACTGTGTGGCTGACAGAGTTTAAACCATGACACCCATTCAACTGATACAGACATTTATTCATGGCAAGGTCCACCTCCTGGTCCCCTTGATGTTGAGAGAATTTCAGTTTCTTTTAAGATAGCTGTGGTTACTTCTTTCATTCTTTTCTGAGCTTCATGAGCACATCATCCTTGCGTCTCTTCTCTGAGTCTTCTTCCACTGTTAGGGTTCATTGATCACTGATAAGAGGTTTGTCGGGGTTTAAACCCAGTCAGGTAACTTGTTCACTCACTCCCAGTGAGTGGTGCCGAGCTGACAACAATCGAGGTCCGTCCCTCCCCCCCCACAGGGGCTCTCCCCTTCCCCGCTTCCGGAGGAACGGATAGGAGGATCGAAAGAGTGCAACTCCTACGGGTTGAGACAAGAACAGTCCAGCAACCAATGTACAACACAAATCACCACTGCTACTATCAACCACAACAATGATAAGGGAAAATAACAAGGGAAGAGAATACGATACCACCGGCCAAGAAAACGAGTTCCACCCGGAAGCCCGTGTCCTTCCGGGTAACTCCCAGTTACCCCCCACCCCGGGCATGACGTGCTGTGGTATGGAATACCTCCCTGGCTAGCCTGGGTCAGGCGCCCCGTCTCTGCTTCCTCACAGCTTCCCCTCCTCCCTGGCAGAGCATGAGCCTCACAAAGTCCTTGGTCAGGGCAAACATCACTTAGCAACAACTGAAAACATCGACTTCACCAACACTGTTCTCAGGCTGGAAGTCAAAACACAGCACTGCACCAGCTACCACAAAGAAAAAACATGACTGCTACTGCTGAACCCAGGACAAGGTTAGAGATTGCATCTCATGATACATTTGTTGGTATGCTTTCTACTTACTTGTTACAAGCTCTGAAAATCTAGGCGATGCAATTTCGAATGAAATATACCAGAATGATATTTCTCTTGGATCCAATATTTTTCTTAATAAGAAAAAGGACACAAGCGCAAAATAAACCATGTTAAAAGTCAGGCATAAATAAATAAGTATCATTATATGAGGTTTTCAACAACATGAATTATAATGAATTCCTTCTTTTGTGTCACATTATTTACAACCACAAGATAGCTTTGCTGAACTGATCCATATGGCTTTTCTTCTTTCAAATCCAGTCAGGACACAGTCCTTCCATAACACTACGTACAAGATTAGACTGATAACATAAGTATATTCTATGTGTACTGTTTAATTATTATTTCATCTGAACCCCACTCTACATTTGTTGGCTATTGTGGGAACACAGAAAAGACAGATTAATTAACATATGTTCCTATACTGTTCTGACAATTTAGAGTCTTTGTTCTCCTGTCACATACCTTCATTAACCTCTTCAGTTTCTGAGAGCGGAGTTACTAATCCAAAGAGGAAAAAGAGGAATAAGTTTTCAAAAGCCTTCTGGACACAAACCCATAGAAACATACTATTAAAAACAGCATGCCTACTAAGTAGGATGACTACTACAATTTTAACTTTTCCTGCTTGTGCAGCTGGTATGCATATGTACAGCTTTTTTATTCCATCAGTTACTTAAATAGTTTCCAAATTATGTATGTATTCAGTGTATGTATTGATTCACTTGACTAAGTTGATTCCAAAGAAGTCATTAATGTCAGTCCAATAAATTATGTGCATTTTCAAAATAGTTATGTTTAGCCAGTTACAAAGTTAACAGGTAAAATAGAAAGTGTATTTAAATTCTTTTTGAAAGACAATGTATCACTTTGTTACCATATACAGACAAATTTTGGCATTGTCAATATTTGTTAGTTTCAATTAAATCTAACATTATGTTATATCTAAAATAATCTGGAGAATTTGTTGGATTTATACAGGAATTGTGCTGCTGTAGCCGAGGATGAAAATTCACATTTTGACTCTTGGTGCATAAAAATTTTAAGGAATGGACAGAATATAAACTTCAAAGAGTTTTAAAAGCTCATTGGCCTAGCCATGGCATTATTGACCATGTAAAGGGAGCAACATAACCTTTGTAAGACTCAGGAAGCACACAACTGCTCAGAAAGGGAGTTTATTTGTCATTTTCAGCTGGAGGGCACTCAAGCACTTGAATTGCCAAGAAATAATTAACAACTATTCTGAACTTCACCTGCTGTCCACTCTACACTGCCAAAGCACGGAAAAGTATTCAATAATAATTACAAGAAGGCAATGAGAAAGTGACTCTGTAGCCTACTGTGTGGGATACTCACATGGAAGTGGTGAAATAGGATTCTGATCCTTGTTGCTAGGACTGTTTCTTTAATTTGCTTAATTAGTTATGTAAAATACTTGAGCACTACTGGGGGAAGGGAGCATAACCCATGAAAGCATACTAATCAGTAATTTGTGCATGTATATACTCCTGAGTGCTATCGGGATAAACAGTTCTTCATTTTCAGGTCTCTTAGCCAGTAAGTATTGAGGTCTTTTCTGCTCCATGAAGGAGATTCATCACAAGGGGAGAAGAAAGCTGGCTGTCAAATGAAACAGCTTCACAGATCTCTTACTTCAGGGCCTAACAAAAGAAAGGTCATCTGATACAACTCAGCAAGCCCAGGCGACTGGACCCCTTTCTCTCCCCGTAAATTCCCACACTCAGATGACTATTGCCACCCAGTGGGATCTCCCACAGGAATTTTTATACAGGATCAGCTGCTACAGCCAAACAAGCAAACAAATTCTATGGGAAATATGTGATCCAAGAAGATAAAGTAAATTCTTGATTTTCTGGGTTTACGTTTGTGGCAAAGAGGATTTAAAACTATTTTTCATGGATATGACTATTTCCCTACAATATTACTAGGTGAAAGAATCACTGGCTTTTTACTGATTAATATCTCATTTATTGTGGATATTTTTTTGTTGTTTAAAACCCCAAGTAATTAGATTGGATAATGTAAAAAAAAACAAACAAACAATGAGTGGGGGGGGCGGGGGTGTTTCTAAATTTGTTTTATCATGTTTGGGGGTTCTTTAGAAGTCATTATTTTCCAGAATGCAATCACCAAGCTTCCAAATAACTGTTAAACATACCTTCGACGTAATTGCCAGAAGTTTAGCATGCACTGTAGACACATATGCAAAACCACATGTACCTACCTGGTCATGAGGTTGCCAACAAATTGCAAACTGTAACTTTAAGAGGAATAAAATAAGCAACAGTTACAGTTCTGTTAACCCACAACTGCAATAAAAGAATACACACATGATTTAATGTTCTTGCAAGTTACTATTATAGTGAAAATATCAGTTGTACTTTTTTTTTTCTGACTTTAGTGTTTTCTTCTGTTGTATCAAAGTGCAGATATTCAGCCTCTGAGAGCCACTATAACCTAGTATTAGCTGTAACTCTTTACCTTTTTCTGTTTCTCTTATAGAATAAAGCAGAAATTCCAAGAGTTTTGAAAGTATTCACACATATGTAAATGTAAATAATTTTTTATTCATTCTAATTTAAAAGCTTGGATCATAGCATGGTTTTGCTTGATCAAATCTCCTTATTAAAAAAAAAATTAAAATAAATAAATAAATGCTAGACTAAAATTGGTTTTAAAAATTTTAACACCTCATGCTGTAATGACGTTTTTGAGTGATATGTTGTCATTTCATATTACTTTGCATTGACAGCTGTGATTTTTTTTTTCAGAATTACAAGTTAATTTGGCCAACATCCAGAATAAAGTCTCTGCAAAAATGTCTCTGTGTTTATTGTGCTTGAATGATCAGAAAGGGATTTTTTTTTAGCTTTAACGCTCCGGAATAATTTTATGTAACAGCAGGAGGTATATAGACTTCCAATGAAACTGCTGCTTTGATATAACTTTTAACAAACCTACATAAAGGAGATTTTTTTAATTACTGTGGTGAATGAACAAGTTCATGAGATCAGTGCAAGCGCTATAAAAAGACTTACTTAAAGCTAGAGACTAGACAATTATTAATGGAATATCTGTTTAAATTTTTGATTTTAGTTTGGTTTTTAGTTTACCAAGAACTATGAGATTCAAATCACATCTGGAGCCTCAGATGCTCTTTCTCCTACCACTTCCATTCCAATAAGTGCAGCTTACATTAAAGACTGAATTAGATAATTTGTCTTTCTGTTTAAAAAAAAAAAAAAAGTCAGGATTTCTTGCTTAGAACTTCAAATCTCATTTTTTGGATAGCCCATAATTTGTTAAATGTCATTATTTAGAATCTTAAAGAATATTGAAACAATTATTTCTTATGATTAGCTTTGTAAACAGTCAAATACACATAAGCAATGTGTAGTAACTGAAATTACAGTCATGTTTATTTGGAAAATGTACACTTCTTTCTGGGACTTTATAAAGCAAATAGAAGCAAAACTAAATTTATCATCTATATTTTCTATTTCTCCTTGTTTTGAGAACATTTACTCTGTGTAGTAATAATTGTGAAGGTGATCCAGAATGCAGAGCAGATTAACTGAAAAAAAAATTGCCTTACTATAGCATCACTTAATTTACCAGTGGCTGGGCTTCTGAATGGACTGAATGAACCCAGAAATATAGGTTAATTTTTCAGTGCTTAAGAAGTTTTGAGCCCTTTAGAAATGGTGTTACAAAATCCAGCATACAAACAGATGGTTCCAAAAAGCAAGAGTAAAAACATATTTGGAACTGTATATTCTCTGGGCATTCCAGGCAGAGGTAAAAAAATCATTATCCCACTCTACTCAGTGTTTGTCAGGCAACACCTGGAATGGTTTGTTCAGCTTTGGTCCCCACTCTACAAAAAGATGGGGACAGGCTGGAAAGGGTCCAGAGAAGGGCCACAAAGATTATCAAAGGACTGGGAAGCCTGCTCTATGGAGAAAGGCTGAGAGAACAGGGTTTGTTCAGCCTAGAGAAAAGAAGGCTCAGGGGAGACCTTATTGCCATATTCCAGTATTTAAAGGGTGGCTACAAAGAAGATGGAGATTTTCTTTTTATAAGGAGTCGCATGGAAAAGACAAGGGACAATAGGTGCAAGGTATTTCTGGGGAGATGCTACTGGGCACAAGAGGACAATTTTTCACAATGAGAACAATCAACCATTGAAATAACATCCCCAGGGAAGTGGTGGATTCCCCATAATTCGATACTTTTCAAGTGCAGTTGGACAGGGTGCTGGGACATGTAGCCTAGGTTGTGCTTTTCCCAAGAAAGGTTAGAAAAAGGAGAGCTCTTTTCCAACCTGCTAAACTAAGATTCAATGATTCTGTGATTGCATGATTTTATGATTCTATAAACTGCACAGAATTGGATGATGGATATTGATGTCTCAGTGCATAACAGCTGTGACTTAGAGAAGTGGTCTGCTTAAGTAGAAGAGTGTAGGACTTTCCAAGAAGAACCCTACAGTTGGCTTAATCTGCTGTGCAAATGACACCAGTTTTAAGAGTAGAGGTTGATGGTTGGAGATTGTATGGGATGTCTGTATGGGTTTGAAAATTTTGCAAGTGAGTCCGTACAGTAGCCCAGGCTAAAGAAAATCATAGTTCTTACCATCTCCAAAGACCTGTCTTTCTACATCTAAACAAAAGGTTAAATAAATTTTTCTCCCTTTTCATTACTCTTGATAATATTGGTAATAACATTCAAGAAAACCAATAGGTTATATTTATTTTCATAAGCTTGCATATCAAGCTTTCAGAGTGCCTCTTCACATATAGGACTCTACCCTGATGTTATTTAATAACATTTTTCTATCTTATATCATTCTTACCCTTAGTACAGCAAGATAGCTGTAGTATTCCATGTAAGTTTGGGAACTGAGCAGCAGCTAAAGTAGATGAAGGGGAATGTTTGTAAAGAATTTGTGAATGGTCCAGTCAGGGGAATTATTAGAAAAATTTCAAGCTTTTTACTGCATGGTACATGCGTGATGCTTGACTTTTTGTAGGTGCTTTGCAAATGTTCATTAATAATCCAACACCAAAGTTGAATGTTTGTTAATTATGTCATCTAGCATACTGATCAAAGAGTATTAGCTTGAAGAATTCATAGTTAATCATAAATCGTACTAAGGAAACCTCTGTGTTTAACCTTTTGGTATAATACATGGATTTTGTCAATAAATGAAATCAAACATGAATTTGCATCAGTTTAACTTTAAAGGTTGTAGGTATATTGACACTTGCAAAAATTGGTTATAGGAAAATCTCTACTGTGTTTTTCATCACACTATCCAGAAGGTTCTGAGGGAAATCTTATCTTTGCAGATAGCAAGTTCTTTTCTTTGAAAGTGGGAAGAATCAAAAATATTTTGTTTATTTTGAATACCTGTAAAAGCTAATTTACATAAATGGCAATTTCACCGTTGTGCTTTAGCACACTTCTCGGAGACATGGTTAAACAACGCTCTAATTTGATCATATGTAAAATATGGAGATACATCTTCCTACCAGTATTTACACTTTTAAACCTTACTGGACCTTTTGGAAATTATTCTGATACTCTGTTAATTTTGGTCAAACATTAGAAGACAGACAAGGCTGCAAATAAAGATAAGATCGTTTGCTGGGTCAACGATTATACCTGGAAAGAATTTTCCAAGATTTGGTTATGCAATTCTTTATTTTAGTCTAAATGCAAACAGAATAATTTATCTGTTTAGTTCAATATGCACAAATTGGACCTTCTTTGAAAGAAGTGGTAGTTGGCATCTGTGAAAAAGGAGGTTTTTTGACTGGAAGTCAGGGGAGACAAAGAGACAGAAAACTGTGAGGCAGGGCGAGATATGAGAGATAGCAGAGATATGAAATGTAAGAAAAAATGGAAGATTTTAAGCTTTTTGAACAGAATTAAGTACCTGGAAGGAAGACAAATACTGTCACGTATAGCAGGGACACTGTGAATCTGGGTTTTCAGTATTCAACAACACTTTAAATTTCAGTTCCCAGTCTTTCAAAGATGAGATGGCAGTAAGTGAAATTGACCTACTTTTAAGTGTTTTGTTTTCATTAGGTTTTTAGAGTAGGTTACTTACAGCACGTGAACCAGGTTTTTCAGAAAACACCACTTTTTCATAGAATGGTTTGGGTTGGAAAGGGCCTTAAGATCATCTAGTTCCAACCCCTCTGCCATGGGCAGGGATGCCTTACCCTAGACCATGTTACCCATGGCTCTGTCCAGCCCGGCCTTGAACACTACCAGGGACAGAGCATTCACAACTTCCCTGGGCAACCCATTAAAGTGCCTCACAACCTAACAGTAAAGAACTTCTTCCTTATATCCAATCTAAACTTCCCCTGTTTAAGTTTTAACCCGTTGCCCCTTGTCCTGTCACTACAGTCCCTGATGAAGAGTCCCTCTCCAGCATCCCTATAGGCCCCCTTCAGATACTGGAAGGCTGCTATGAGCTCTCCACACAGCCTTCTCTTCTCCAGGCTGAACAGACCCAACTTTCTCAGCCTGTCTTCATACGGGAGGTGCTCCAGTCCCCTGATCATCCTTATAGCCCTCCTCTGGACTTCTTCCAACAGTTCCATGTCCTTTTTATATTGAGGACACCAGAACTGCACACAGTACTCCAGGTGAGGTCTCACCAGAGCAGAGTAGAGGGGCAGGATCACTTCCTACTACCTGCTGGTCAAGCTCCTTTTGATGCAACCCAGGATAAGGTTAGCTTTCTGGGCTGCAAGCACACACTGCTGAATCATGTCCATTTTCTCATCGACCAACACCCCCAAGTCCTACTCTGCAGGGCTGCTCTGGATCTCTTCTTTGTCCAGCCTGTAGCTGTGACTGGGATTGCTCTGACCCAGGTGTAGGACCTTGCACTTGGCATGGTTAAACTTCATGAGGTTGGCATCAGCTCACCTCACAAGTGTGTCAAGGTCCCTCGGGATGGCATTCCTTCCCTCCAGTGCATCAACTGAACCGCACAGCTTGGTGTCATTGGCAAACTTGCTGAAGGTGCACTCAATCCCACTGTCCATGTCACCAACAAAGATGTTGAACTGGATCAGTCCCAACACCAATCCCTGAGGGACACCACTTGCTACTGGTCTCCAGCTGGACATTGAGCCATTGACCACAACTCTTTGCGTGCGGCCGTCCAGCCAGTTCTTTATCCACCAAGTGGTCCACCTATCAAATTGATGTCTCTCCAATTCAGAAACAAGAATGTTGTATGGGTCGGTGTCGAACGCTTTGCACAAGTCCAGGTAGACGACATCAGCTGCTCTACCCCTGTCCCTCAGTTCTGTAGCCCCATCATAGAAGGCCACCAAATTGGTCAGGCAGGATTTCCCCTTAGTGAAGCAATGCTGGCTGTCACCAAGAACCTTGTTGTTTTTCATGTGCCTTAGCATGCCTTCCAGAAGAATCTGCTCCAAGATTTTGCCAGGCACAGAGGTAAGACTGACTGTGCTGTAGTTCCCTGGGTCATCCATTTTCGCCTTCTTGAAAATGGTGGTTATATTTCCCTTTTTCCAGTCATCAGGAACTTCTCCTGACAGCCATGATTTTGTAGCTATGATGGACAGTAGCTTAGCAACTTCATTCCCCAGCTTCTTCAGGACGCGTGGATGGATTTCATCAGGTCCCATGGACTTGTGCATGTTCTGGTTCTTAAAATGGTCTCAGACCTCATGGTCTCCTACAGTGGGCGCAAGGTCTTCATTCTCACAGTCCCTGCATCTACCTTCCAAGTCCTGGGTGATGTGATAGGAGCACTTGCCAGTGAAGACTGAGGAGAAGTAGTCACTTAGAGCCTCAGCCTTCTCCAAATCCTGGGTAACCATTTCTCCTGATAGCTTCTGGAGTGAGCCCACATTATCCCTACTCTGGCTTTTTTTTTCTATATACCTATAGAAGCCCTTCTCTGACATCCCTATCCAGACTCAATTCCAAATGGGCCTTAGCTTTCCAGACCTGATCCCTAGCTTCCCAGACAATGTCCTTGCATTCTTCCCAGCCCCCCTGTCCTCATTTCCATCTTATATAGCCTTTCTTTTTTTTTTTTAACTTCTAAGTGTTTGGGTTGTTTTGGTTTCTTTTTTTCATTGGGAAGATATGCTAATATGTGGTCGCCATTTGTTTTTTAATTGTAAAAGTATACATCACACAATGGAGTGATACATGTCACTCTTGACAGTAAAGCTTCATTTCAACCCAATGTGAAGTGTTTTGCCATGGATAGTGGTTACAATTACCATAGCAACTATCAATGAAAACTTGATGTGGAATTATATTTCATTCTCTGGAACGCACAATTTTAATAGTCACTGAGCATAAAATATTAGAAAGTAGTTGAAAATATATTTTATATGAGCTCACAGGTATGTCTCTGGAGATCCACTAGGAAGAGCTATGTCAAAGAGAAAAAAAAACAACCCCAAAAACATTACCGGCACAATATTCAGAGGAATTTTTAATTTAAAAACGTGTAGTGATCATAACAGGTACTTGAAATAGATACTGATGAGTTCTGGGCTGTTATTTTTGCTGTTTCAGTATTCTATTAGCTCTGAATTTTAGTGTGTTTGTGTATTCATGGAAGTATATATACAGATTTTTTTTTGTTATTAATATTTACTTCTGTGTCCTATCATTCCTTAAAAAATAATAAAGCTGGAGATGGATTCCAGTTTCTTATCTAAATACTGTCATTTCTCTCATATATTTTGTGTGATTTACCTGTTCCAAGAGAATTAGTTTTCTTCTTTTGTGCCTCCAGGGGAGGAGTGCCAGAGAGAAACAGTAGAGATCGGTATTTGAAACTCATCAATCAACTGCACAAAAGACTGGAACAAAAATCCAGAAATATTTTCTAAGGCTAGTTATCCATGGGGAAATGAAGACTCTATTAAACTCCTCAGTTGCTTAGTATCCTGATTTTCCCTGACAAGGCTAAACTACAGGTCATTCACCTCATTCATCACAGAGTGAAAATCTGATGGCTTAGTAAACTCATTTCAAGGTTGTGTTTGACTTATTGTTAGCCTAAAACAACAGCTTTCCCTTTCTCAAACTGAATTTTATGTTCAGATTTCAACTTGCTTTTTTTTCTAACCTTTCAGCTTTTAATATGCAACATTACAAAAGAACATGACAGAAAACCGACTCTGCAACTGTTATTTCGTTTTTTTAGAAGAACTTAGATTCTTTCTCCATTAGTCTACAGGAAGAGCTGCATTGTAATTCATTCCACTAACAAACTGTTCAGACAAACCAGATTCAAATTCGCAAGGTGTCCCTTCAGATTTTTAAGGGAAAGTAGAAAGCAAATATGCAAATTAATACTCAGAGAATACTTTCCATAAAACAAACACATTAATCTTCTATTTCATTGGACGAGTTTTTAGCTTACAAGTTAATGAAAGAACTGTCTTTAATTTGGCATGACGTTCCTTGACTGAAACAGTATTTATGCCATGACACTTAGCTAAGTGTTCTTCAGATTAGTAAGTGTTTGTAAACAGTGAATGATCCTTGGCCAGTCTTCATGAATTTTGCCAACTCAACCGAAGTCCAATGTGAACTATTTCTCTATAAAAAAACAGAGAAATAAATTCACATACCTAAACACACAGCTGGGCCTTTCCATTTTTTTTTCCAAATGTTGACTTTGCAGTAATATTGCTCTGAAAAAGTCATGAGGTGAAAGTTAATTCTGTGTCCTGATGAGGAAAGCAGAACAGGAAGTATTATTTGCTACTAGAAACAAACACTAGAGGAAACAACAACGGTAAAAGAACCAACTGACCTCTGGACATGGATTTTGCAATTTTTGCCTACTATTGCAACTGGAACAGTGTAGTGTGATCTGAAAATCATTAAAATAAGTAGACACCATTCTGTTGAATGTAGATAACATTTTGTGAGAACTCGACGAAACAGAATAAACATGGTGATAATACCAAAGAAAGTGATTTACTATTCATGAAATTGCTTGTTACTATAGCCATCCCTGTGGCTCATGGAATATTTTAGGGTGACAGGAGTGATAGTGAGGATTAGATGATGTACGGCTTCTTCAAGAAACTTGCATTTTTAAGATATTTAAAAAACATTTTAGTGTATTGAAATTTCTCCTTGAGTTACTATTCATACTGCATAGTCATTATTCATTGTCAGTAGCCTAAAATATCATCTTATACTAGCTTTTACCTCTTTCTGAAATATTTTACATCTTCAATCTACCTGATTTCCCATAAACAGAAAGCTCTGATACCGCTTCGTGGCTTATGATATCACAGGTTAAAAAAAAAAAAAGAATCAAGGAGGATATTAAAGAGAGGAATGCTAAAAAGTGGAGATGCAAGAAAAGGCTCAGATTGTTTTTAGGTCTCAATAAAAGCCGAAAGGGGCTTAGGGTTCAAGCGCCATAACCTTGAAAACATATGTATATATTTGAGTCTTTGCCACATAGCTGAAGGAACCCCAGCTCATGTCAGTCCTTCATAATTTAGATTTTTTTACCCAGAGCCCTCCTATGTCCAAGTAATTTCTACATTGTTTAACCCTCTAGGAACTCAACTTCCATATATTCCAATTTGTATTTAGAAGAAATATTCTGTAGGTGACAAACTTCACATACAGACATATCCATAAGCCCTTATCAGATGGATATTTATCACTTCTTTAGAGTTTATTTACAATCACAAGGTATTGGTGTCTACCTTTTATATAACAGTTTACTGGTTAAACCAAAATTCAAACAGTTACTTAGTATTCTCTATATGTTGAAAATGACACATTTTGAGTTGCTATATCTTTGAATGGAGACCATTTTTATTGTTGTATACCATTATGGAGACCAGATTTATTGTTGTTTTCTTCTTTAATCTATAAAATTTTACCTGTGGAAAAAGAAAATAACAACCAAAAAAAAACCAAAAAACCCACATATTTTAAAATTTTATTTCTTTAATGATAAATTGAGATGTTCTGAATGGTATTTGTTCCGCATAGAAGGCCATACCTTTTATTTTAATACATTTTGTTGATTCCCACTCAATATATTCAGGATGCTGAATATATTTATTACAGAGTCATATGCAAAGAACTCCTTCTGATGTTTTTTTTGTTTGTTTTGTTTGTTTCCTCATCTGTTATGCGCTTTTCATAATGATTCACTCATGAATGGTCACCACTGAGAAAGCAGAACCTTCCTTGCACTGTTTGCTTCCTATTATACTATGCATTATTCCCAAGCTCATAACTCAAAAGTTTATCAGGACCACCCCACTAGCATTTATAAATGCTTTCTAAAACAAACAATGCCTGCCTCCATGCTGCTTCACAAATATATTTTGTGTGTCTATTTTTGTTAAATATTTTTATTTGACTTTTAATTCCATATAAACTACAAAAATACTTCATGATATTTGCAAATGAAATACAGAATAACTGCATTTACAGTTTAATTGGATCATATCTGTAAAAATTAACTTTGAATACCAAAAATTGCTTAGTTTAATTCATAACAAGACCTAGAAGTACTAAAAAAAGTGTTATGCTATGAAAGATATCAAGCAATTTTTATGTTAAATTTTAAACAAAGAGGTACAGACTCATCTCAAAGGACAAAGAGGAGGAATCATTTGTTAATTCCACAGCTGATAGAAATCCGCTAACTACTGAAATCACATAATTTGGAAGTTGACTTGAGAAGTTGTTGAGAAACTCACTTTTATTCTCAGCTCTGTAGCAGCACATAAAGAAATAGATGATCTTTGTTGACTTCATAGAGTTCTCCTTGTATAATTTATTTCTTTTATAATTTTTGTGGCACTTAGAGGAATTAGTAAAACAGTAATTTATCAGAGCCACCACTGTGACAACAATGTGGGAACTCTTAGAACAAAGAAAACACTTGTAACTTACAAATACATTATCCATATCACTGTTATTAACAATTTTACTGGGTAGCGTCAGAATCAAGGAGGCCAGAAACTATTTTCTAAACAAATCCTGCATTCCCACAACTGAGCTGTGAAGACATTAGCTCTAGTAGTGTTGAAAGCGATTGCTTAGCCACTGAAGATAATATGAATACTTTTTATCATTCAAGTGTAAAGCCCATCTTCCTTTCACTCCATCCCTTCTTACTATAGCACTTATGACCACAGACTTCAAAAAGACCCAGAAGCTATTTCCTGTTTGTCCCTGCCATAGTAACCAGATGCTTGGGAACTTCTTAATGTTCCTTCATATGTTAAAGATCCTTATTCTCCTCCCAGCCACTGCAGATTTCCTCAGGTCAGTAAGGCCCAGGAATCTCATTATATCTAATAATTGTTCACTGTGGATTTCCAGGTTTTACCGAAGAAATATATGAAGAATGGTGCTGGGCATTTACTGCATGATTTTAATTGCATTATCTAGTTCACAGAACTACTCTAATTCAGGAAGCATATAACACCATTCCTCTCCCTGAAAGGGTGACATAAAAGTTACATAGAAAGATAAACAGAATGGTTGAGTCTGAAAATTCATGACTTTTGACCAACTCTCCACAAACAATAGTTCATACACAGATAAAATACTTTCCATCCAGAAAAATCAAACAAGTTTGGAAAGATTACTACAGATTTAAGCATTTTTAAGAACAACTAAACTATTCTGTTATATTCGATAAATGTAGAATTTAATATTCATAATTACTCTCTCCTATTCAATCTTCTAAAGAATTCTAGAATGCTTGACAATTGAAAATCTTAACAGGAATTCCATTTATATTTTCTGCAAAGCATAAAAATGACTTTATAGATGTGTTTTAACAGTATACACTTTTAAAGAGTATAACTAATGAGTTTGCCAATCTACAACGAAAAAGTGCAGTGACAGATTCAAAGGAAAAAGCTTTTGGTTTCTACTTTAGTTCGAAAACATCTTTGAAGAAAAATGTAATTAAATAAAATTATTTTCTTTGTAATTTTAAATTGAAAAAGGATGTGGAAAATAATAGAGAATAGAAAAATAGAGACTAAGAAATAAACCTCCTTTCCTCTTTTCCCATAGAGATGAAACTTCATAGATGAAGTTAAGTGGTTCTGGTTTTTTGTCTTACTGTAATTTCTGTCCCTGTCTGTTGCCTGCACTTCTTAATTTTACACATAGCAAGATTTCTGAAGGAAACATTAGGGAAACAATCAACAAAGGCGCAGGAGATTCTTATCTCAAATATGGCAAGTAATTGGAGCAACTTTATTCATATATATATATATATCATGTAACAGTGATTTATTCTCGAAGTGTTTCTGTGTATACCTTCAGTTTTTCATGAGTTTTTATAAGCTGTCTCTATACATTATCACACCTGACTTCTAGAAAATGTTTAGTATTTTTATAACTACACATTTGTCATTCTGCTGATATAATAGTTTGTACTGACACAAAACTAAAAAAGACGATTTGCTTGTTCCCTTACAACGTAAAGAATCATCATAAAAAGGAAAGATAATGACATAGTCTCGCTAACTGTGATAACCACAGAAAATTTGTTTAGAGTCATGGGGGGGGCAAATAATATGTAGCTGTCAGGTTCCAAATATGCATTTCCTGCAAATCTTTCTTATTTTTGAAACTTCAAACAGGTATCCTCTTTCACACATACTTAATTTAGGAAAATTTAGGAATTCCAGAGTACCTGCTGCATGGAAGGTTTACACATCAGCTGTGATTCATTAATGTGATAGCATATCCTGAGATCATAAAGAAAGGTACTGTGGAAAGACATGGAAAAGTAGAATCTTGCCAACTTCTCAGCTTGAATACTAAGATCCTGTGGCTTCTAACTGGAAAGATTTATACAATTTTGCTTATTCTCCCCCCCCCCCCCCCCGTTAATCTGCTTTCCTGTTCTAGAAACATCTGTCCTCCTAGGGACACATGATTAAATGGAGCTATCTTGTCTGAAAGGAGTAGGGACAGTAACCTGTTCCAGTTCTGACATTTAGGGATTGATGGAAAAAAAAATAACATAGGTATAAAATTTGGAAAATGATGAAATAGCATCACTGAAGCCAATTATTCTGAAGAAAACCTTTGCACTAGTGGTGGTGTAATGTGTGGGGTTTGTTCATCAAGAAGTCTGGGGGGAGGGAGGCTCTCTGTGGCTGTCGTTATGTGAAACAATACTCCTTTTGACTCTGTAACTGTTGTACTCTGTAGGTAATGGGGGGAGGTCAGTTGTATTGTTGTGCGGGATTGTTACAGAGAAAAGGGGGCTGGGTGGCTCGAAGTGGTGTCTTGTTGCAACGCTTGAGGGGAGGGGGCTGCAACGGTGAGGAGGCTGGCAGTGGACGCTTCTCGAAGCCTCTGGGAGCTTCTCGAAACTTCCCGAAACTTCTTGGTAATGAGACCCCTGCAACAAAGGGAACCAATGGAGAAGAGCCATGTCAACATCCGAGTGAAGAGGGGCGACAGGATTGGCTGGGGCCTTGAACCGAAAAAGATAAAGGATGGACTCCCAGGGACCGCGTGTGCACGTCTTGGGCGGAGCAGAGGACTCCCCGGCGCACCCAGTGCTGTTTTATCTGCTATCGCTTACTCAGTTTAATAAAATTTATACTTTAAACCGAAATTGGCTACAATATTGATAATAGTGGAAGAGCTTTACTTTAAGCCACAGAAAATAAATATGCTTTATAGATGACCACAACATCTCATGTAGACAAAGTACTTTCAATTTTAGAATGTTTTAGCTGTAAGGCAGCATTTATTTTTTTCTTACTCTAAATGAACAAGGCTGTTATTAAAAGGAACTGACATGACAGGGAATGAAAGACAAAACAGAAGGGAGTCACTTTGCTGCTGATGCGTGGATAAACTCCACAACTCGTTAAAAGTTGTAAAGTAGGTATGCTTTTATTCAGCGCTGAGACGCATAGGGATAATTCCTCAAAGGTATGCGTGCCTCAGTGTTGTTTCCCTCTACATTTATTCTCTAAAGTTATATATATTCATAAGGTTGCACAATACGCCTATACATATTCATGTCCCATCCCCGCTTCGTATTATAATGAGCCAGAAGGTCCTCTGCGCCTGTGCAGTGCCCCCTCTGGTCATGGGCAGGGGTCTCAAGATGAAGTAAATGAGTCTTCCTCCTCTGGGTAGGGGTCTTCAAGATGAAGTAAATGAGTCTTCCTCTTCTTGCACTTTTCACCTTTTTTAGTCTTTACGTGTAGCCTTAGAGTTTGGTCAGTGTCCCAGCCGTAAATCCTCTACTTCTCCCCTTTATCAGTAGAGTTTGATCAGTGTCCCAGCTGTAAATCCTCTGCTTTTCCCCTTTTCCCCAGTAGATTCAGGCGTCTGCTTATTAACAGGACCGGAGGTCTCTGTTCTCCTTAGCAGGCATTTACAACAGATACTCCTTTTGTTTAAACAAATTCCTCTAAGCCCCTTGCACAATCCCCCGTACAACCCCCCTGTACTACCCCCCTGTACTACCCCCTGTACTACCCCCCCCCGTACATTGGTCGACCCTCTGTATCAATCCCCCCTTTTTCTTTTAAAGTTAGTAAATTCTTTTACTATATTATTCATGACAGAGCTATCCATGTTCCTTTTATCGACTTATGAAGTGATTCTGATATTATACAAGGTACAATCATTAAAATGAGTAGTCCTATAGCCAAGATTAAAAGGCCTTGTTTTAGTATGTCCCTGAACCATCCAGTAACTCCTAGGTTATTTAACCACTCATCCAATCCACCTCCAACAATTCTAAGCTCTTGCATATTTTCCTGCAATTTTCGCAGCTTAGTATGAATTGATTCAGAATGATCAGATAAGTTCATGCAGCACATGCCTTCGAAATCCTCACAACCATGTCCATGAGCCAATAATAAGAAGTCAATTGCTGCTCGGTTTTGTAAAGATGCATGTCTTACACTTTCTGTGTCTGTGGCTAGCGAGGATATCACATCTGAAGTTATATTTAATTGCTTAGCTGCCCAACATGCCAAACGATGTCTATCTGCCAATGCTTTCCCTGCAGATACATTTGATACAAATAATGCCGCCAAAAATCTTGCTGTGTGATTCCAGATTCTTAAAGTGGAATCGCAATTCAGGCCTAATTGCCCAATGGATCGTTTGTTTCTGCGGAGGCTATCCTTCATGTCCTAGACTAAATGCCTTTTGGAAGCTGCAAACTGGGACAATTTACCTATATAACATGGTCCTCCAAAGGGTTTGGAAGGAATCCCTGGCCATGCACGGTCCCCGCATATCAAGAAATACCCTGGGGGTAGAGCTTTAGGTATTTCATCATTGTATCGTAACATTGGAGATGATCCTGAGCAGTAAGCGGTTATATTATGATACCATGTCTTCCCACTAGTTACCTTGGTCTCAGGAACTTTGCTTGACCATGTATTAAAAGTTATACAGCTCTGATTAGTCTTGTCAGATCCCAAGAGTTGGAGTTCTTGCATTGGGATAGTAGAATAATTTAAGTTTCTTATTATTACACCCATTTGTGCTGATGCAACTGTCCAGTCGGTTCCATGAGCTCTCTGGACCATTTTGATCACTGTGCTAGGATTTAGGATCAAGTCATTCCTAACCCATCCCCGAAAATCAAAGGGGTTCAAGCACGGTACACCAATTAGGCACATTTGAAAGGGATTCCCCACCTGTGCTAAGGTCAGACAAAAATCACTAATCCCAGTCTTGTCTGCCCATGTGAGCCAGACATTCGTGTTTGGGCCCAGTATTGAAGTTCCCTTTTCTATGGCTTGGACTATGGTACAGGTATGGAGGATTAATATCAATAATTGCCCCATTTTAACTATTAACTATATATGTTGGTTACAATTGCAACATCGTATTGACACCCATGAATCACTCTATTTTCCACGAGTTAGTTTTAATTTCAGTCTGTTAGTACCGCTTGATGTGATTTTCCAGGGTGCCTTTGGAGCCTTCTTTACTCGAGTATGATGAATCCAGACGTTTCGTTCTCTAATTTTGATAGCTGTGAAAGTTGTGAGTAGTACTTGGAACGGCCCTTTCCACTTCGGTTCAAGATCTTCTTCCCCTGTGGGTCTGAAAGATTTTATATACACATAATCTCCAGGTTGTATATTATGTACTGGACTGTCCAGTCCTCTGTTTCGAGTTCCAGCCACATATTTTTCAACTTTCTTGAGTTGTTTTCCTAATTCTATTATATAGTTATTCATAGTGTCTTCTCCCACTTGGAGAGACATTCCCTGTTGGACCCCATATGGTCTCCCATACAGAATTTTGAAAGGACTCAGCCCTTCTCGAGCTCTTGGTTTAGTTCGAATTCTCAATAGAGCTAATGGAAGTGTCTGGGGCCAAGTTAGACTGGCCTCCTGACCCAATTTCACAATTTGTTGTTTAATTAGATGGTTCATTTTCTCCACCTGACCACTTGATTGGGGGTGGTAGGGAGTATGAAGTTGCCGATCAATACCTAAATGTTTGTTAATTTGTTGTACCACTTTCGAAACAAAATGTGGCCCTCTGTCTGAAGATATAGTGGCTGGAACTCCATATCGTGGTATTATTTCCTGTAACAGTATTTTTGTTACCTCCCGGGCTTGTGCGCTTCTAGTTGGAAAGGCTTCTGGCCAACCTGAAATGGTGTCTGTTAGTACCAACAAATGTCTACACCCCCCTTTTCTTGGCAGCTCTGTAAAGTCAATCTGCCATTGTTGGCCTGGTCCATTACCTCTGCCAATTTGGCCGAATTTAAGTTTGGGAGTAATTTTGGGGTTGGTTTGAAGGCAAAGATCACATTGTTGAGTGACTTGTTGGATGGTAGCGTACAAATTTCTAGCTATGATTTTGTTTATTAGATATTTATGCAAGGCATCCACTCCCCGATGTGTTTTCTGATGCTCATTTTTTATAAGGGCCCATAACAACGATGAGGGAACAATTATCCTTCCCTGTGGTGTACTAGCCCACCCATCGTCATTAAATATTCCATCTTGATCTATAATCAATTTCTGATCTTCCTTATTATAATTTGGCTTACTTCCCAGAGAAATTTTTCCATCAGGAATTAAAGCTCCTTCAATTGTTATCTCACCCTTTGCCACTTCCTTTGCCTCTCTGTCCACCAGCTCATTTCCTTCCTCTAATTCCGAGCTCACCTTCTGGTGTGCCTTAATGTGCATAATTGCCACTCTTTCAGGTAATTGGACTGCTTCCAACAGTCTCAATATTTCTCGTGCATGTTTAGTATTTTTTCCCTGTGAATTCAACAGTCCTCTTTCTTTCCAAATAGCTCCATGTGCATGCACAACTTCGAATGCATATCTTGAGTCTGTATAGATGTTCAACCTTTTCCCTTTTGCTAGTTCCAGAGCTCTGGTCAGTGCAGTCAGTTCTGCCTTTTGTGTGGAGGTATTTAGTGGCAAAGATCCAGATTCTATTACTTCTCTGCAGGTGGTGACTGCATATCCAGCATGTCGCTTTCCACCGGCAATATAGCTGCTCCCATCAGTAAACCAGTTTTCTGCATTGTCCAAAGGGGTGTCTTTCAGGTCTGGGTGACTGGAGTATGTGGCTTCAATGGTTTCCAGGCAGTCATGGTGTACAGGTTCTCCTTCCTTTCCACTAAGGAAAGAAGCTGGGTTGACAGTGTTAGTTACCACTATCTCTATATCATCTTGTTCCACGATGACGGCTTGGTATTTCAGAAACCTCTGAGGGGAAAGCCAATGCCCGCCTTTCATTTCCAACACTGCAGATACTGTATGGGACACTAGCACTGTCATTTTCTGACCCAAAGTAAATTTGCGTGCTTCTTGAATATTCAGCACGACTGCTGCGACAGCTCTGAGGCACCCAGGCCATCCTCTGGCTGCTACATCTAACTGCCTAGAAAAATAGGCAACTGCTCGTCGGTATGGACCCAAGTCTTGTGCTAGTATTCCCAGGGCAATCCCTTGTCTCTCATGCGAAAATAAAAAGAATGGTTTACCCATGTCTGGAAGTCCTAGAGCTGGGGCTGACATGAGAGCATTTTTCAGCTGGTCAAAGGCCTGCGTAGCCTCCTTTGTCCATTGGAGGTTTCTATTTCCATCAGCAATGAGTGTATATAGGGGCTTTAACCAGGAGCCCATAGCTGTAAATCCACAACCTGCACCACCCTGTCATACCCAGGAAGGTTCGCAGTTCTTTTATTGTCTGGGGTTTCGGGGTTTGACATATTGCTTCCTTACGATCTCGCCCCAAAGTCCGTTGTCCAGCGCTAACCTCATAGCCCAAGTAAATCACTTTCTGCTTCACTACCTGGGCCTTTTTCTTAGACACTCTATATCCCTGGAGTCCCAAGAAATTTAAAAGGCTTACTGTCCAAGCCACACAGGCTTCTTCTGTCTGGGTAGCGATTAGGATGTCATCTACGTACTGCAGTAGCTTCCCTTCACCTGGCGGAGCCTCCCAGGACTCTAAGGCTTTTGAAAGTTGCTCTCCAAACAGAGTGGGGCTGCTCTTAAATCCTTGAGGCAACACCGTCCATGTGAGCTGGGTTTTGTGCCCACTGTTAGGGCTTTCCCATTCAAATGCAAAAATTTTCTGGCTGGCTTCGTGAAGAGGGAGGCAAAAGAAGGCATCCTTTAAATCTAGAACGGTAAACCAAGTTAGCTCTGGTGTTAAGCATGTTAGCAAAGTGTATGGATTTGCTACTACAGGGTAAAGGTCCTCAGTTATTTTGCTGACAGCTCGTAAGTCCTGTACCACTCGGTATGACCCATCAGGTTTCTGAACAGGTAAAATAGGGGTATTGAAATCAGACTGGCACTCCTTTAATAGTCCCAGTTGTAGGAAATTCTCAATTATTGAGCAAATTCCTTCTCTATCTTTCCTTTTCAGAGGGTACTGTTTAATCCTGACTGGCTGTTTTCCTTCCTTGAGCTTAATCTGTATCGGGGGTGCATTTTTGGCCCTCCCAGGTATGTTTGTAGCCCATATCCCTGGGAATACCTGATCCAATATATCTTCCCTGACTTCTTCTACCGCATGATTGGCAATTAAAACTAAACTTAACATCTCTATATATTGTTGATCATTTACTTCTAACGTGATCTTGCCTCCTTTGAAAGTAATAATTGCTCCCAAATGTTCCAGTAAGTCTCTTCCCAGGAGAGCTTTTGGGGAATTAGGCATATATAAGAATTTATGAATGCCCCATTGATTTCCCAATTGATATTTCAATGGTTTACAAAAATATGCCTTCTCACTTTGGCCAGTTGCCCCTTTTACCATAATATAGTCATCCCCTAAGGGCATTAAGGCTTTGTTTAAAACAGAGTATGTTGCACCTGTATCAATCAAAAATTCCACTTCCTTCTCCTCGTCCCCTAGCTTCATCATAACCAGTGGATCCGCTAGGGAAGATTCCTCTGGTCCTCGTCATTCTTCCTTCACATGTGCGACCGTCCTTCCTTTAGTGGCTCTGTTTGGACCGCAGTTCTTCTTGTTTTCTGGACATTCATTCTTCCAATGTCCAAACTTTTTAGACAATGCACACTGATCTTTTCCTAGTTGGGGTTGTTGTCTTTGTTTTCTTCTTCCCCCTTCTTCCACTACAGCCACCAGTCTCCGCACCCCTTGCTTATAACCTTTCTCTCAGTTACTGAATACTCACCATGCTTCATCCAGCAAAATTTCTAAATTCCTTCCTTCCGTTGGTCGTAACTTTTGAAGTTTCCTCCTAATATCCCCAGTAGATTGTCCTAAAAATAATGATACTAACTGCTGTATTCCTACTTCTGATCCCAGGTCTAATGGCGTATTACGGCGCATAGCATCCCTTAATCGATCTAAGAATTCCGATGGTGATTCTAAGGGCCCTGTTTCACCGCATATAGCGTTGACCAGTTTATGGTTTTTGGTATTGCTTTCTCAACCCCTTTTACAATCCATTCTTGGTAAGCTCGTAGTTTTTCTAAATCTACTGAACAGTTTGGATCCCACTTTGGATCCTGAAGTGGAAAAAATTCCCTTACATCTTCTTGTTTCACTCTATAATAGTCCTCAGCTAGATCTCCTGCTGCTTTTAATATCAATTGTTTTTCTGTTTCTGTCATTGCTTCTAATAGTAACTGCATATCGCTCCAATCTGGATTATGTTGTTTTATAATAAACTGCAAATGTTTTGTAGTACTTACAGGATCATTACGATAATCCTTTGCTACCTTTTTCCATACTTCCAAATCCAGAGTGGAGAAAGGTACTTTAATCAGCATTGGAACTCCTTCAGGTCCTACTGCTTCCCGCAGAGGTGCTTGCCGGACATGTTTTTGCTGATTCTGTCGGGTTCGTGAGGAGACTGGACTCCCCAGGGGAGTAATGATGTCTCCCGAATCCGTGTCCACCTGTCTCTTTGGTGGAGGCTTAAACACATCTATTAGTTCCTGATTTGCATCATGGTAAATTTTATCCTGTTTAGTACATCTTTGACCTATATCACATGATGAGCAGCATCGCTTAGGCTTAATTCTGTTTTCTTTTATTATCCCTTTCAAGGGCTAATACCAAGGGATCCTGAGGTGGTATAATTCCACAGGCTCTCTGCCATTCCGGGTGGTTTCGGAGAGTGAAGAACATATCTGCATATGATACTTCATCCCACTTCCCTTCCCTTCTTAAAAATAATATTAATTGTAACACGGTATTATAATCCAGTGTCCCATTAAGTGGCCACTTAGCCCCATCTTCTAATTTATAGAGAGGCCACCACTGGTTACAGTACTTAATCAGGGTTCTCTTATTTTCTGAGCCCCCGGGTCCTGTAATTTCTTTCCAGTGTACCAAAATACACCCTAAGGGGCTCTTTTTTAATATTTCTTTACTTTGGTTTATTCCCATTTTACTTTTTCCTCAAATTTCTTTGATACTTTTCAGAAATTCTCAGTTTTCCTTACTTCCCGAGAAATCCCTGGGACTCTGTTCCTCTGTCCACAGATTAATTCACTTATTCTTTTCTCTTGGCCCTAAGAAATGGCCAGTCAGAAATTTTCTGATTATTTTCCCTTTTTCTGAACAATATCTGGTGGACTTTTTCTAACAATATCTGGTCCACCAAAATTCTGAGTGACAAAAAAAAAAAACAAACAAAAATAAACTATCACAACACTCGAACATATAATGCTGTCACATAAAGATACTCTCACAAGACAAGCTTAAAATCTTTTTCTTGGTGTCCAATGTAAGGCTAGCCACCGTGGGAGGGATAGTTGTTCCCTCCTCTAATTCTTAAACTGTCTTTAGTTATAAACAAGACATATAAAACAAACGACAGAAAACATAAACACTTCGTCCGTCTCCGGCCGCTCTCCTCACGGAGAACACGGAACCGCGGATTAGGACTCCGCACTCACTTCGTAGCTATGCTACGTCTCAGTCACACAGGAGTACTCACGGGATCCCACACATTCACACAGCGATTTCGCTTACCCTTCTCCTGCTCATTAGCGGGTTCGTCCTGGCTCCCAAAATCTGAGATGCAGCGAAAGCGGAACTTGCCTGGTTTACGTCCGCCCCCAGCTGGCAAGTTCCTGAACTCACCGGACCCACTCTGTCGGTGAGTCCCCTGCTTCCAAGCCCTACCTACCAAGGGGAACTATGCTGTGCACCAGACGTCTCTGTGCACCTTACCAGCAGCCCCGGGTCAAGCGTACGACTTATAGACCCCCAAAATTACTGAAATAAATTTTCAAGCATACCGTTTCTCCGCAGCCGGCACAGGATGTTGTCTGTCCTCGCAGTGAGCGGGCAAGGAGCGGAGCTCCTCCAGGCAAGCGGCCTGGGGCGCCTAGGATGTCTGCCCCTCAGCCGATCCTGCGGCCGAACAGAGATCTCCTGCTTGGCTTGCCAAATTGATGCGCGGATAAACTCCACAACTCGTTAAAAGTTGTAAAGTAGGTATGCTTTTATTCAGCGCTGAGACGCATAGGGATAATTCCTCAAAGATATGCGCATCTCAGTGTTGTTTCCCTCTACATTTATTCTCTAAAGTTATATATATTCATGAGGTTACACAATACGCCTATACATATTCATGTCCTATCCCCGCTTCGTATTATAATGAGCCAGAAGGTCCTCTGCGCCTGCGCAGTGCCCCCTCTGGTCATGGACAGGGGTCTCAAGATGAAGTAAATGAGTCTTCCTCCTCTGGGTAGGGGTCTTCAAGATGAAGTAAATGAGTCTTCCTCTTCTTGCACTTTTCACCTTTTTTAGTCTTTACGTGTAGCCTTAGAGTTTGGTCAGTGTCCCAGCCGTAAATCCTCTACTTCTCCCCTTTATCAGTAGAGTTTGATCAGTGTCCCAGCCGTAAATCCTCTGCTTTTCCCCTTTTCCCCAGTAGATTCAGGTGTCTGCTTATTAACAAGACCGGAGGTCTCTGTTCTCCTTAGCAGGCATTTACAACAGATACTCCTTTTGTTTAAACAAATTCCTCTAGCCCCCTTGCACAATCCCCCGTACAACCCCCCTGTACTACCCCCTGTACATTGGTCAACCCTCTGTATCACTGCTAAAAATAGTGCTTTGGGAAGAAGTACTGTTTTAGAGTAGGTGATATTTCTAATGTAACTTTTTAATTTTCATGAAGCACCATTATAACGCTCAGCTTAGTTCTTGCTCTTGCAAAGAATAATGTTCCTTTGTTGAAAGCTTTTATTGGTTGTCTGAATTTCTCCTGAGTGACCTCTTTGGGTGTAACCCCATTAACTTGAATTAGGTGGTTACTAAGGCAGAGTATGATAATTGTTCTCTTCTTTTTAGGATAGCAAATGATTTGTTACTTTAAAAAAATAAACCCAAAGCAACAACAGCAAAAATGACCAAAACCTACCAACCACCACCACTAACAAAAAAAAAAACAAAAAACACAAAGCAAACAAACAAAAACCAAAACCAAAGTCGCCCCTCCACCCTAACAAACAAAACCCCCAAACAACTGCTATTTAAAAAGAAAGCAAGTTACTGCAGTTTTTGTTTATTAGGTATTGTCATTCAGGTACTAGATCAAAAATATTTTTTCATTTTGATGAGTGAGTTGAAAATAAGGAATACTTCTCTGAAGCTTCAGCCTGAAAAATGAACATTGAAAAGGGAATAATATGGTGGGAGAGGAAATCCTTCAGTGATAGGAGGTGAATGCTGGAAAAGATTGGCAAGGGCAAGTATACAATCAGCCTCAGTGAAAGATTCAAAACCAGCTTACTGTGTGAGCTTAGAATGCTTGTAAATCAATGACACATGTAGAAATAAAATCACCCTCACCATTCTATTTCCTTGAATTCCATGCTTCCAGTACACTTTTTGCATTCGCCATTTAGTCTTGGAGTATGTCTCTTCTGGGACATGATTCGGAGAAAACTCCAGGAACAAACTTGCCAGCAGAGTTTCAAGTTGACAAGCAGGTATTCTTTCTTGCGGCGCCGGGAGACACGGGGGATAGCTCCTCCTAACGTGTGTCCCCAAATTGCTATGCAAGTCATCCTTATATGGTCACTGAGCATATTACATCATTTTCCAAAAAGCTTCCGGCATGCATACAAAACTGTGGTGGTCTTTAAGGGTCGTTTACTTTTCCCAACAAGCTTAATTAACATTACAGACATAGTAATCATCCTGGCCTTCTACTTATCAGCTAGTTTAAATGCTCTCATCCTGGACATCTGCTAGGATGCTAGGAATACTCCCTAGCAGATGCTTACACCAGCTTAACGGGTTTATTAACACCCCAAGCATAGCAATCATCCTGTCCTTTTACTTATCAGTTAGTTTATCTGTGACCACTCTGGACATCTGCTAGTCCCAGATGCTCCCCATCCCCAGGTCCTGTCCTTCTATTCTGCTTTTTCTCACATCTTTTGTACTGAGGTCCTGAAACTATGTCAACTACCTTCAAGCACCGCAGTTATTTTCCATTACAAAGCCATCAAACTTAACATTACTTAGAACTGATTACATTTTGTATTTTTTGTGCCTCCTTTTCTCAGACATCAACATTCTTTTTAATGTTGGCCAGAGGTTCTGCTCTCAGAAAGGAGCCCCGTGATGAGCCCTCCTGAAGAAAACACAGCTTTTGGAGGTAAAAGATTTCCCTTAGTTTTAATACTTCCTTTCTTTTTTAAATCAGGCCTTACGTTGGTGGAAGAGATGGAATACACTGGATATTCTAGTCCCTGTTCTCTGACTGACTGCTGATAATCTGCTGTACAGAAATCTCTTACAGCCTTGAAAATACTGATCTCAGACATTTTTGCGAGCTAACTGAGAAGAGTTTAGTCTCTTCATACATCACATCATGCACTGCCCTGGCAGTGTTACCAGACTGTCACTGTCTATACTCTCTGACCAGGTTTGTTTAGGTATTCCACACAGGGAAGTTTCAATGTTTTAATATAAAATTTACTTATTTGAAGACACTTGACATTACACAGAATTTGACATTTAGCAGAATGCAATGTACTGATATCCCATCAAAAGCGCAGTACTTCAATTGCAATATAGAGTTGGATCACACTACAAATATTACTTCCATTACTGGTTGTGGTGGTCAAGAGACCCTTTTTAAGTGTTTGCCTCAAAACAACTCAAAAGACAGAAGGCACTGACTGCTCGTTATCGCTTGGGCAAATGGCCGGGGGCAGAGTAGGGATCGCGCTCCAGGAAGTCGGGGGATGGTTTCCTGTGTGTCTGTCCTGAGGCCGCGAAGATCAACTGCCCAAAAACAGCGGTACAGACACTGCGGCGCCCATCAGGGGACAGCGCTGACTGCGAATGAATCTCACCTGTGGGAGAGTTCCAAGACAGCCTTGACTCTCTAAAAATGCAAACCTGTCCTTCAGCCATGGTGCACTCCTCCGTCCTGGATTGCAGCAGACTCACTGATCACAAGGAATACAGCTGAAAGAATTTCCATTTGTCGACTGAAAAGATGTCGCTGTATCTATGGGTGGTGAGACTATTTCTCTGTGTTCTTCTTTCTTTTCTTTCTCCTTTTCTTCTGTTTGGGTCTTTTATAACAACCTGCCAAGACTTTTGTTCCTCCTGACAGGTTTAGGGAAGTTTACAACAAAATAAATTGTTGTTTTATTTTTTAACCTTTGAAGGGCCTGTGGTTTCTCCTGCGAACTGTGCAGAGTATTGCAAAAGATCATCTCCTCCCACAACAGTAGACTGAGTGGGATGGGTCACTGTATGCTCAGTGCCATGACGCTGGAAGGATTGTCAGGAAGGATTAAGTGGGTTGAAGTAAGCTCAAACCCACTGCTCTCTTCATTTTGTTGGTTGGTCCGCCTTTACTAGCCATATAGACATTTCTCCCATGCTGGCATGGCTAAATCAGGAAGAAATTAACACTTTTTAAGTCAGGAAGGCCCATTTACACAACCTGTTGATTCACTCAACAGATACCTAGCATATCTAATACAGGGGCCTTCCTCTGGTCCCCTTGGCGTTCAGGTAAGTTCAGCTTTCTCTACAGGTGTTGTCACTGCCTGTATCCTCCCTTACTCATAAGCACATGACCTATGCCTCTCTCCTCTGTGCCTTCTTCCACTGTTTAACATGAGTTTATTGATCAGGCACAGATGCATCCCATTTTCAACAACTAGAATTTTCTCATGTTCGTAAACTACACTGTCATATTCAGCATGGGGGGATAATGCTGTAACAAAGGAAGCAGGTAATAAGGATAAATCAGAGATGAAAACTTGCCGACTGAAGCCATTTATCATTAGCTCACCTTTGTTGTATGATTTGTCACAGGACAGTTTCATTGGCCCACACATTCTCCTTGAATGACCAATGCATATGACTCAGGAGCCATAATACAGCAAACCTACCCTTTGGGATTGTAAAAGGGCTTTAAAATACACGTGTTTTTTCACAGTTCTTTTGAGCTAATGTGACCCCCAGCATAAATTTGAGCTGACTGTGGAGCTGCTCTCGCTTATGTCTGCTTAACACAGTTGCCTTTAAAGGTCTTTGAGACACAGAATTGGAGACTTTGTTACTCCTCCGGCCCTCAGATGCAGATAAAAGCTATGGGATGAAGTGCGTTATAGCTGTGTGCTCACCAGATGCTGCTTTGCTAGCCACAACCCAAATGGAAACATCAGTAACTCATTCAGTATATCGAGAGGGTGCTTTGTGTTTGTTTACTTGCTAATGTAGATTGAATTGCAGTTTTGTCCTTTATCATTTAATGTTTTGGTTGGTTTGTTTGTTTTTAAACTGCAGTTAAAATGCCACTGTGTTCAATACAGTTTAAGCCAAGTCTAAAAATCGAGTCCTGTTCACTGGGGCAGCGGGGGTAAGATCTATAAAGAAACTGATGTGACCTTGAGATCATGCCCTGGATACAAGACCTGGATTATTTGGTGGAAATAACTTCCTTTCCAGATAGTGGCTGAAAAGACTGCTGAGAACCCCTGAGAAAACCTGAGAAGTATTAAATCGTCCATTCTTTCAGCAAAAGAAAATTTGCATTGGGTAAGACTATCCAAACTTTTGCTTGTCTGTGGGGACTAAGACATGGTACACTTTAACTTACCCTGACACATCTATGTAGAGCAAGCCTTACTAAAGAGAATGTGCCAGAGGTCATTAACAAATCACTTATAAGGTTATTGATATTTCTGAACAAAGCAAAGAAATGCTGAACTTATTTCTTAACCATTCATCTCTGATAAAACTGAGAAAGGAATGAAAATCTGAAATTATTTTTCCTTAGATTTGGAAATAGTTTCATCTGCTGCAGAAATGCCAGTAAAAAAAAAAAAAGGAAAGCAAAACATTTCTTACCACTGGCTTTCTGATAAATGTCTTTTGGCAGATACCAGAGATATTAATCTCCACAGGGAGTTTGGGCTTTTTAAAAAGAAAATTTATTACTAAAGCTGTTTTCAAAGTGCAGAAAGTCTCAAACGTACATATGCTCTTTCTTAAGAAAGTGTCCTAGCCAGCGCACTGTGGTATCAGATAGAGTTTCTTCAATTGTTTCTTAAGTGAGAGTGGCTTGAACTAGAAGGGTTTTGTTGTTTTGTTTGTTGGTTGGGTTTTGGTTTGTTTTTTTTTTGTTGTTGTTGTTTTTTTTGTTGTTTTTTTTTTCACAGTAGCTATACTCAGAATATACCTTTTTGATGTAGCTGACCTTGAAAAGACTTGGATAAATTTGAAGTCAGAGGATTTCTACCAGATTAAGGTGTGCAGATAAATGATTCTTAAAAAGTTAGAAGGAACCTAGAAGAAAATTTTGACTGAGAAACTGTAAGGGTAAAAATATTGTTAGCTGTGGGTTTGACAGTATTTTGTAGGGGTTCTGGGTGGACACACATTTGGTATGCGTAAAGAAGTTAGCTACTGTTAAACTTCAGAAATGCCTATGAGTTAAGAAATAATTTTCTTTTAGAAGAAGTACTTTTTATATAAGAAAGCATAACTTGAAACAAATTTGTACAAAGACATAGGTACTACTTCCTAATAAATAGCAGGATACCAGACTACAAGGCAGAGATTAAATGGTTTAAGGTTTTGCAGAGAACTGATTAGAAAGAAGGCATTCTGTTACCTGTTGTAGCAGCATTTTATTTTCTTTTACAGAAATAAACTCTTCAGATTCTATTCCCTGCTATAACAACGTAAGATATGTTTACTGGGGAAGACTTCTGCTTTGTAATCGTGCCAGACAGTTTCTTGGGAAGCACTTTGGAGGTAGTCATATTCTTGTGAAGTAGATGAAAGGGGTATAAGCATCTTGTTCTATTCTGTTACATTTTAAAGGAGGAAAGTATGAAAAAAGGGAGAAAAGAAAAATAGTTCAGTTTTAGTTCACTGGTGAGAGTGAACTGAAGCAAATAGTAAAGAAGAGTAAAACATAAATACATTTAGTAGTGAGGCTATGCAGCAAGAATCACAAAACCATGTAGGTTGGAAGGGGACCTTAGGGGCCATCTAGGACAACCTTCATTTCAAAGCAAATCTAGTCTGAGCATGTTGCCTTGTCCATTAAAGTTTTGAATGTCTCCAAGGATGGAGATTCTGCAAAATCTCTCAGCAATCTCTTTCTGTTTGATCACCTTTGTAATGAAAAAACTTCTATTATGCTGAGATACTGCAGTTTGCATCTGTTTCTTCTTGTCTTTTGTTGTGGTTTAAGCCCAGCTGGTAACTCAGAATCACGCAGCCGCTCGCTCACTTTCCCCCCTTCTTCCTCCCCCAGCTCCTGGAGGGATGGGGAGGAGAATCAAAAGAATGTAACTCCAATGGGTTGAGATAAGAACAGTCCAGTAACTAAGGTATAACACAAAGCACTACTGCTACCACCACTAATAGTAATGATAAGGGAAATAACAAGGGAAGAGAATACAACCGCTCACCATCCACTGACCAATACTCAGCCCGACCCAAGCAGTGATCTTGCCCTTCTGGGTAACTGCCCTCAGTTTATATAGTGGGCATGACGTGCTTTGTATGGAATACTTCTTTGGTTAGTTTGGGTCAGGTGTCCTGTCTCTGCTTCCTCCTGGCTTCCCCTCCTCCTGGCAGAGCATGAGACTCAGAAAGTCCTTGGTTGGAGTAAACATGACTTAGCAACAGCTAAAAACATTGGTGTTATCAGTGTTGTTTCCAGGCTGAAAGTCAAAAATACAGCACTGCAGAGCTACTAAGAAGGAGAAAAAATGACTGCTACTGCTAAACCCAGGACATTTAAACCACGACAACATCCTTTCATAATGCAAATCTCAGAAAAGTCTGCCCCATCTTCTGTACACTCATCCATTAGGTGTTTTTTTCAATAGCAAGACAGATTCCTCTGAAGCTTCTGATCAAACACAACTTTTTTGTCATCTTCTTATATAACGTGTGCTCTAGCTGCTTAAGTATCTCATTGACTCTCTGCAGGACTCAATCTACTGCATAGATTTCACACTTGTCCAGGACTGGACGCAGAACTCTAACTGCAGTCTCACCAGTGTTGGTTAGAGGGGAAACACCCTTCCTTGACCTGCTGAAACAGTCTTCTTAATCAACCCAGGATGCTATGCTGTTGGCCTTTGCCACAAAGGCACATGGCTGGCTGATGTTCAGCTTTTCCACCAGCATTCCTAGATTCAATTCTGCAAAGATATTTTCTAGGCAGTTGACCCCCAGCCTGCACTGTTGCTGGAAGTGGGTCTGTCTCCAGTGCTGGACTTGACATTTGCATTTGCAGAACTTCTTGATGTTCCCACTGGCCAATTTCTCCAGTGTGTTCAGGTTCCTCTGAATTTCTGCTTGAGAGCTTCTAGATAAAGATGAGAGACAAGCACAAGCAATATTAAAGTAGGTGTCTGCTACAGCTAGTCAGTACATGAAGTCTTCCTTAGATAGCTGGAAGAAGCCTTAAAATCAAAGGCCCTGGTTCTCTTGGTGGACTTCATCCCCATTCACATCTGCCAGTGGGGAAATAAGGCTGGGTGCAAGCAATGGTACAGATGATTGCTGATTATAAGATGGGTAAAAAATTAACTGGACTCATTGACTCAAAAGTGATAACACTGACTGGTGTGTTATCAACACCTTTATAGCTATCAATACAAAGCACAGCACTATGAGGGCAGCTTTGGGGAAAATTAATTCCACCTCAGACAGGCTCAGTACATATGCTTATAATTCCAGATGTTTATTCTAAAAGAGAATTATCTCTCTTGAAAAAAACACTTAATTAAAAAAAAACAATTATTTTAAATATATACTTGGGATATTAGAGAAAGTTTTCCATTCAGTTTTCCCATGCATACTTAGGTGTTTATCAATACTGGAATCTTAGCAGTTGTGAATCTGACTTCAAAAGTGGACCAGCTTTGAGCAAAGGGTTGGAGTAGATGACTTCAAGAAGTCCAATCTAGCCCCAAGTGTTCTGAGTCTATGACTTTATAGCCCAGTGAATCAAGTTTGAATTCAATTTGTCTAACTTCAGACATATAAGATAAACCTCTATGTCTGAATTCTGTATCTAGCTTTCTAGTCAGCGGGGAGATTCAATGTGGTTCAGTTTTCTCAGCACAAGTATCTAGTGCCAACTGAGACACCCTAGGTTATCTGAAGCATCCACATTGTGCTGTCAGATATGACACAGAACCTGTGACATATCTACTGTAGGGAGATTTCTTTAAACAGGAAAAAGACATGGGATGTATTCAGTGTATTTGTGTCTATGTATTTGCATTCAGATCAACAAAAGACAATGTTACATCATGCAGACATTTGGAGAATGTGTCAATGTAATGCACTCCCTATTAGGAAATAAAATATATTGAATAAAAAGGTAATACAGAAGCAGGGAAAAAAAAAATAAAAGAGGGAATATTACCTGTATCTCATTTATTGTAAACTTAAAAAGAATGAGCTTTTTCATTTAAACAATTATAATTTATGAAGAAACTTTCTAACAACTTTCATTAAGTGCAATGAATGGATGACTGAGTTTCCTTTTTAAAAGAAACTAAATAAGTTTTGATACGATAGCTTAATTTTAAATCTTGTTCACAAAAGAAAACTTGACTTTAATAAAGGAGATTAGGATTTCAGATATATTGTATTTATTTATTTTGTTTTCCTTTTAGAAGATTTTTTAGCAATGCTGAAGGACTAAGGTGGCTAAGGATATACTTCAACCAACATAACTTCAGACATTGCTAATGAAGCTGTCTGGAATTCTAAAATACTATTGTTGTAAATAAGGAGGTACAGGCCATTTTAAGGAACAATTTGGATGACCATTTGTACAAATCTAATTTAGGATGAGATGAGTCATACCCTAGAAGAGCTCATCTCCTTTTATCCACTCTAAAAGTATTCTGAGATACCTTATTTAGAATTGGAGAATTACAGAATATCTTGAATTGGAAGGCACCATGAGGTTCACCAAGTCCAAGTCCTGACACCACACAGGACAATGTAAAAGTTAAATCATATAGCTAAGCATTGTCTAAATGCTTCTTAAACAGTGACAGGTTTGGAGCCATAGCTACTTTCCTGTGGAGCTCATTCCAACGCTTGACCACCTCCTCAATGAAGAACTTTTTCCTAATACCTAATCTGAACTTCCAATGATGCTGCTGTGAGCCTTATTCCCTTATAGCCTGTCATCAGACACCAGAGAGGAGATCAGCTCCTCCTTCTCTGCTCAGGCTCATGAGCAGCAATGTGGTCACTCCTCAGTCTCCTTGAATCTGAGCAATCCTAGTAGCCTCATCCACTCTGTGTAAGTCATGCCTTTAGTCCTTTCAGCATCTTTGCTGTCCTCTCCTGGGCACATCCTAATATTTTTATATCCTTATATCCAGAAGCCAAAAACTGCACACAGTACTGAAGATGAGGCAACACCAATGTTGAGTAGAGTTGGAGAACACTTTTAACTAGCTAATTACATTGTGCCTAATGCCTTATTGCTCTCTACAACTACCTGAAAGGAGGCTGTGGTGAGGTGGATGTCGATCTCTTCTCCCAAATAACAAGGGATAGGACAAGAGGTAGTGACCTCAAGTTGTGCCAGGGGAGGTTTAGATTGGATATTAGGAAAAATTTCTTCACAGAGAAGGGTGCTAAGGCATTGGAACAGGCTGCCCAGGGAAGTAGGGGAATCACCATCCCTGGAAGTGTTCAAAAATCATGTAGATGAGGCCCTCAGTGATATGGTTTAGTGGTGGTCTTGGCAGTCCTGGGGTAACAGTTGGACTTAATGATCTTAAAGGTCTTTTACAACCTAGTTGATTTTATGATTCTATGGTTTTAGTAAAGGCTATTAAAGACTGAAAGAAGTGAGAAAGTCCTGTACAGAGTTGTCTTCATTGTTAGGCACAAACAAAAGCCACATTGTGCATTTGAAAGCAAGACGCATAAGTCATACTTACAGGAATATTGCACAAAAAATTTATATCTTGTTAGAAGTTACTATTATAATGGTTATATTTTGCTGAATTCTCCAATATTGTTATCTCTGCCTTAAATAAATGTTTTAAATTTCATCTGGGAAAGCCTAATGTAGTCATGCTTATAGTAGTTACTATAATAGGATAATTTATATCCTTCCTATCTATCAAGTTACTTATCTGTATCAGTGATCTGATCATTTATGATCTGCTGTGTGTAGAAGGAAATACTGAAATTGATATTTAGGAAAGAATTTTCTTTCTGGTAAAAAAAAAAAAGAAAAAAAAATTGTAAAGTTTGGAGTTGCATTGGTTTCTTGTTGCTCTTCAAGTGTTGGTATCCATAGATGTAACTAAGTACATTTATCTACCATTCTGTACATGTATTTCCAAATATGTATGTACTCTGAATTCATATGTTCAGACATGAAAAACCAGAAAGACTTATATGACAAAAGGCTTCAGATGCAAAGTGCTAAGTGTCTAAATAATTGAACAGCTCATTTTTTGAAAGAAACCCTGTCATTAACATTAGACAGAATATAAAGTTTCAATACCTACTGTTTGCAAATAAAAGGGAAGAAGTTTTATAGTAGTGGATGATTAATTAGATCAGTGACAGACTGAAAAGTGACTAAAATAACTTTAGGCTATATGATACTGTCTAATCACAATCTAAGTCACTGCCATCAGTACCATCAAGGATAAACTTGCTATATATGTATGTATATGTATATATATACACACATATTTGTACAAATACCTATGTTTTCTGATACAACAGTAACATCATACAAGGACAATGAGACAGATTTTTATGGTAGTTAGATTGCCTGCCTTCCATTGAATACAATCACTAAAAATCTTTAACAAAGCTGTGTTACACACTAAGCTAATAAACCTGTAAAATACAAAGTATATTTTTTGCAATTAAGACTTTTCAAGATCCATTAGATAATGCTTACCTTAATAATCTATCAAGGAAAGGTGGCAACTTATATAAATCTTGAAAACATGAGAGGATTTGAAAAGGAAGAAAATAATCCCTAGTTCATCTCTGGGCTCATCAGTCAGCTCATTTGTGCATCTCCTGGATCATGCTGAAATTTAATGTACTTTTAGTTTAAACAGCATCTACTCATCAGAAGAATATATTAGGAAGCATGAAATTACTCTTTTCTGTTGTTTGCTCTTCATTGCCAGCTGCAAGCTCAGTTCATACCAGAAGCAGGTTAAATACAGAAATCAAAACAGTACTGCTAAATACAAATCCATATATTTCAGAACCTTCTCTTTCTAATGTTTAAGGTTCCCTGAGAAGCTTTGGATTTTTGAGCATGTGCTTATCAAAGTGGTCTTTTTAATGGCATTCAATTCTTAACAACATATGGGGAGGATCTTGGCTGTGAGAAGTTCCTGCCTCTCTTTGGCAAGGGTTAAAACACACATTAGCAGCTTCACTGACAAAAGAAAACCAAACCAAACCAAAAAAGGATATCTTGCATAGCAATGGATTCTTGCCTTGACATTAGTACCCCCCTGCATGATTCATCCTGCAGGAAGAACAGTGAATACAGCCTGATCATGCTGTGCCTTTACTTTTGGTTACTTTTATTGTTGTTGTATCAAGAAAAGACAAAATGTTATCGAATGCACCTCAAGTACAGCTAGAAAGAAAATAAAGTCAAGCTGTTCACATAAAACCAGTACAAGAAAACTCCCATGTTTATATCATCAAAATATTCAATATATCCAATATTCTTCATTCTGAGTTCACGCTGAAGGCTCCATTTATGCAAAATAAAACTCACATTAAAAATAGCACGCTTCCTTCGATATTCTATATATAAGGACAAGCTGCCTAGTGATAGAAACATGTACTTATATATCCCAGTGGATAAGAAAATATATGCACTCAAGGAGTCAAAAGGAAATTTCATTACAGAATGATCAAGATAACTAAAAATGAATATCCAAAAGGAGTGAGGTCATTATTTAGCTGGTCAAATCTTTTGATTATACAAGTTTTATTCTCCCAAGAGAAACAATTGTAAAAACAAACCTTTCAAACTATTTCTTCTTAAAACAAAGGTTTCATTTGAAAAGTGGAATTCACTTCTAATGCTTTTTCCATTTGCTTATGATGACAAGAGTTTCTTACAAAATATTTTTTGTTCACAATGACTAATATTTCAAAGACAACATTTTTCCTTGGAAAAATCTTAAAACCTGAAGTATGAAGACACACTTATGTTCAAATATACCAAGTAATATCACTGAACTTGACTGATGCCATTTTCGTCTCAGAGTACAGTCACGTAAATGTTTTATTTGTTTTGCTTGCTTTCACTTCAACATTTTAATTAATTAGTTTCCTTTGAAGTTAATTTAACCTTGAATGTTCAAAACTCAATCATTTCACTAGTTTTGTTTTCTTGATTAGCTGCTTGTCATGTTATGAAAAGTTACAGACTTGTGGGTAAAATAGCAAACCAGAACATGAAGAGGAACAATATTATTTAGTTCAACTATCCCTGGAAAAGTAAAAATTAGCTATTAAACAAACATCAAGAGTAAAGCAGGGGTAT
Organism: Pezoporus wallicus; assembly: GCF_028554395.1. NCBI lineage: Eukaryota > Metazoa > Chordata > Aves > Psittaciformes > Psittacidae > Pezoporus > Pezoporus wallicus. The sequence continues at coordinate 97,120 of NW_026638964.1, read as the reverse complement.
CAGAATTGTCATGTATATTTTTGTTAACAAAGCACTCGTTTTAGCTAGTGAAAAAAATAAAATAAAATAAATCAGCAAGTCTCCAGAATGCTGTATTTTCACCCATGCTATGTAGTCACTTCAAGATAATTTTTTATAATTGTCTGCTGTTCTTTGGTAAGCAATTTGTGACATCAGTTTGGGATTGAATAGTCTAGACTGAATGTTGCTAGTCACCCAGGTAGTTGCTCTAGCATTACTCTAGCCATGTTCATTACTGCATGTATGAAAGTTCTAATGAGTTTCAAATTTCTGCTATTTCTTTTCTTAGAACTCTATGTGTTATATATTCAATATCTTTCCGTAATAATCTGTTAACTTCTGGACTCCTAAGTAAACTATGGAACATTAACATAGTCTCAGATTTGCAAAAAATTAAGTCAGGTAGCCATCTCCATAAATTGAATCCCCAATGCTGAGCAAAACATTGACATACCCGATACTTCAAAGGCATCTAGGTTGGGGGTCACAAACTCAGTGTATTCAGTACACCTGAAATACCATGTTTTGCATGACTTCGAGTCCTTATCTGACAGTTAAAGCTAAACAACTTTGTGCAGCTGGAATTCAGTGTAAATTGTCTCACTTCTATCCAGCAATTTTTTGTATTGAAACACAGAAGAGGCAATCTACTTGCATGATAATTACAGTAGTCGCCCAAAAATTGATGATGAGACCTGGGCTTTAAGTTCATCTCACTGAGGAGATTTTAATTTTTATTTCTTACTGACCAGAAAAATACTCCAACTGTAAGCCTGTAGGTCTCCTGGATGGGTTTGTCATTTCTCTTACCACAGCTTGGCCAGTGTATATTTAGGACTGTTAAATGTATAAGTCAGAAAAAGAGCACTGCTAGGCTTGATACACTATTATGAGCCAAAGGGAGCATAATAAAAATATGCAGATGAAAATTTATTGTTAGCCCATTTTTGTAACAGTCCTAAGTTCCAGATTTTGGCACTGGTTTGTTTGTGGGGGCTTTTTTATTTGCCTTTTTTTGGTTTTTGTTTGTTTTTTTTTTTGGTGTGTTTTTTTTGTTTGTTTTTTTGTTGTATTTTTTTTTTTTAGAATAGCCTAATGAATAAGTTCCTCAAGCGAAACAGGAATGGAGGGTTTCCAGTGAGTGACCTGCTGCTAAAAGCATGACATTCAGCGTTAGGCAGTCCTTTCCTCCTCCCTCCTGAGACCTTGCACTAGTGTCAAGGCTGGGTGCCACAGGCAGCCCCATGGTGGAGCAGCAGCGAGCAGGGCTGGGGGTGCAGTGCACATGCGAAAGCTGAGCCTATTGATTAGAATTTTTGCAAGCAGCAGGGAATCTGCTATTCAGTTTTTTTTTCTTCCAGGTTTTTTTTTGTATTTCTCATCAAGCCAGATAAAAACAGAAAGGGGAAACTAGAAATTGGGTAAACAGGGATTATAATCATGGATCACAACTCTTAAGGGAATTCCTTTACTCCTAAGTTAAAATAAGGCTTTTTTTTTTTTTTTTTACTAGGAATATGTTATATATTGACTCAATTTAAAATAAAGAAGAAACAGAAGTTTCCTGGCATTTAAGGAAAAGCAGTTTCATATTTTCATCTTCAGAATTGAAATTGAAATCCACTTTTTCAGAATAAGCTTTTAAATTATTATCCCACCCTTTGTGTTTTCAGATGTTGTAAACTCTGCTAAAAAATTTGCACACGCTTAGCGTCTGGATCCCAAGAAGCCCTAAGCAAGGTGTATATTTTGATATTCAGTCCTTTAAAGACAGTGATGCTCAGTATTTATATTGCAGAACATGAGACACAATAGCTTTTAGGACAGTTAACTGAGTTTCCTGGATATTTAAGCAGATTTTATTTAGCTTTGGTGGATTATACTTCTGAACATAGGCTATCAATCACAATTTGGGCATTTAAATGTTTCTTTAGGAGTTGCTGTTTCTGATTTTTATTCCTTACCAGTCATATGTGTTTGGCAGTCATATTTAAAGAAATTATTGTGGGGTTTATTCTAACTTTTCTATATTTATTTATAACTTTTAGAACTATTTTTTATAGTTGCTGATATTCATGTAATTCATTATTTTACTGTTTTAATCACAGTTCACAAGATTAATACATCTTTTTAAAGGAAAAGTGAGGCTGCTGAAATATCCTCTCTAGCAAAGCAAACAGGCTTTCTCATTTCGTGGCAGAAATTGAAATTGTATGAGCTGATGAATTGTAAACCAAAATCTAACTAATCTTAATAGTCTTTATTTTCCTCGTGATGTGGGGAAGTGATAAATCTGTTCAATTACCCTATTCCACAGAAATACATAAACATAAAAATATAATACAGATCATTTACACCTTGGTGGGTCACAGTCAGAAGTCCTGTGCACTGATTTTCACAGAAGAGTTTTTAAGTGTTGTACCTTATAAAACTGACACTATGTTACCTTCTCCAAAATTTTAACTAGTTATTCATGCTGTTTTCAGAGAGCATCAGTTCTTACACTGTTTATGGTCTTAGGCTGCCTCAGATTGAAAAGTGAGCCTAACCTTGCATTTTTTCCTGTAGTCCAAAAGATAGAACATATATGTTTTCAGATACCTACCTCCTCCTCACACTTTATCCTGGTTTTATGTGTAAGCATTTAGGAGCCTGACTGTTCAAAATCTGAGCCATAGTGGCCAAGGACTATTATCACCACAGTTTTTATAACAAGGTTTCCTACTTTTCATATGTGCAGTACTAGTGGATCTAAGACAACTCTAGGGTAATCCGTAGCACAGTCAAGAGTTTATTCTGCTGTCAGCTTAGGGAAGGCATGCAAGAGTAGAGCTCCTATGATTCAAAATATGCAGTCAGAATCAAATCGCACCTTTAAGCTTTTATCAGTTCCTGCCCACAGGCAAAGCTGGGGGATAGCTTTTGGATCCTTAGGCTTGCTTGCAAAGAAATTCAGTAACTGACCCATCTCTTTTATATACCAGGCCTGTGCATAGACACAATATAAAACTGACTTTCATCTATTTCTTAACAGGAAGAGAAAGGTTTCTCTAAAGCTACCACTGCAGATATTTCTTTGAAGCGTCAGCTGTGGAATCAGTGTGGCAGAAGTATGCAAAAGACTAGAATAGGTTGCCAAGTGTTAGGGAGGTGGGACTGGGTAAGTACAGAGATCCTACTTAATAAAGAAAAAAATTATGGTGGATGTAGGAAAGTGAAGCTGTAACTTCTTGAGTTCTGGGGGCTGGTTGTTTCATTTTGGTGGTGGTGTTGGTGTTGCATCAAGTTGTTGGCATCTGGATTCCTTTGGAATGTGCTGTTCATTTTGATGGTTTCATAATTCATAATGCATTATGGCGGATACTATTTCTTTTTTCTCTTTATTACCTCTAAAACCTATCTTAGCCAGGTCCCAGTCTGCTTATCTTCAACAGACAGTGGGTTAGCTGTTCATAGCTGTCAGATTGCCAGGGCCAAGCCTGTGCCCCATCTCACACCTTCTTGTGCCTGTGCCCCTCCATACTGTATCATGTGCCTCCCCTACTCAAGGCATCTGTTATCTTGTCTATCTCTATCCTACCTCATTGTTTCAGAGTTGAGAGTTTCGGAGTTGTAAACATCTCATTCTACATCAAACAACTGTTTGCTAGTGAAATCTATATAAAACTCTAGTTGCACCACATAGAGAGACAGCAGGAAAACAAATAATCCTTAGACAGTTGGTCAGTTAGGGAAATTGCTGTCACAGCTAAACCAAGTCAAACAAACTGCAGGCATGTCAGGAAAAGTGAGGACTGAACAAGCCTGACAAGCCTCAGTCCTTAGGCCTTACAAGTTCGCTAAAAGGCTTATGGCCTGCCACTGACAAAAGCAGTACTGTATTACAGGCCTGGGTATGATCAATCATACCAGGATTTAGGCATAAAGATATTAAGCAAACTTTTTTTATGCTTTTTTTGCCCAAGGAAATAATTTCTACTGCAAGTGTGGAAAGCAGGAGCAGAATAATTTCTATAGACTGTCAGTGCCTTGAATCCAGGCTAAAAGGGATATATTAAGATTATAGAGGGGTAGAGGTAAAAGGGCTCTTGTTGGAAGCAGGAGTGTCTCTCTTGTGGTAAGTACTGCTAAACAAAACAAAGCAAATATAAACCAAACAAGAACAAAGAAAATACTTCAATTTCTGAAGAGGGCAGGAGATGCTACAAGCTCTCGCCCATGATTATGTAGGATTTTTGTTTCTCATAATCAAAACAATGAGAATACACTGAAATATGCTGCAGATTTGGAAAAGCATAGCCTGTCATCTGTTTCAGAGGCATGTTTAAATCTGGTTTGCCTTTGTCTAATTTACATTACAAATTTGAAAGTCTTTCATACTTCATACTACAGTGCCTCTCTTCAGTTCAGTGGAATAGTACATTAATTTGTTGAAGTTCTGTTCATTCAAGATTAGAGTATGATAATGTTCCCAGATAGCGCATTTCTCATAGCTGTACTGCTAAGTACTGAAAAGTCTTGAAACTACATAACACCTTGGAGTATCTTCTGTTCTGAATTTAAGGACATATTTGAGTCAGATAGCTTTAGATTAAATTCACTTTTATGCTGAGGACTAGTACTTCTTCAGCCCTCTCTTAGGCTGCCATTATTCAGGTTAGGAACTGTGTAAATTTATGCATTATACATTTGTAACAATGCAACAATAATGTCTGAGAAATGAACCACTCACTTAAAAGGTGTACAAGTTAATTTCGGTTTCTTCTTCATAAGTTAAAAATAGTAGAACGAAATTTCCCTGAGAATTTTCTAATTCATCAGGGTATAGGCTTGTCCAGATAAAAGATGGGGAATCTTTTTCAGCTTTTTGTTTTGTTTTGCTTTGTTGTTTTTTGTTTTTTTTTTGGCTGGTCAGTGGTACAGCTTCAAAAATTCTGAGGTTGACAAAATGAAAGATGCACACATGAAGTAATACTTTATAGGGCTACTCATCTGGGAACAAGGAGTTCTGGCTCCTTACTGCTCATATTCTTGTATGATATTTAAACTGCTCAATGCAATTATAAAACTAAAAGTATCATTTTTTCTTTAAGATCATCCCTTCCAACCAAAACCCCTCTATGATTCTATGATGAAGATACCATACTTTCACCAAGTTTATAGGTAAAAAGTTGTACTGAGTCTGGCTGGAAGGGGTTAATTTTGTTCGTAGCAGCTCATGCTGTGATATGTTTTACATTTGTGACAAAAACAGCATTGATAACACACCAGAATTTTCTCAGTTGCTGAGCAGTTCTTGCACAGCATCAAAGCCGCCTTTGTTTCTCAATCTGCTCCCACAGCAAGAGCCTGGGTGTGGGCAAAAGAGTCTGGGAGCACGCACAGCCAGGACAGCTGACATCAGCTGATCAAATGGATATCCCATACCATGTAACATCATGCTCAGTGCTAAAAGTGGTGAGTAGTCTTCCCAAAGTACCCATTCCCTAGAGGCTGGCTAGGCACTGGTCTGCTGGTGAGAGGTGGTGATTACCTGATTACCTCTGCATCACTTGTGGGTATTTTTCTCCTCTCTCCTTCATTTGTTAAACCGTCTTTATCTTGACCCATGTCTTCTATTTCCTTTTGCTCTAACAATTCTTTCCCCTGTACTTCGCGGGACAAGCAGCTGGTGAGTACTTAGTTGCTAGCTGGGGTCAATCCACCACAAAAGTGAAAGTGAGATGCATTGAAAAGATGACACTCAAGAGGGGTTATTTAGAAAAGATGTTAATTTTGTGTGCTTCTGTTAAGATAAGAATTTGCATAAAATTACTAATTTGAAAGAAGCTGTTGGGGTAATGGATCATACAGCACTATAAAATGATAAACATAAGTTACTTGAAGCAAACTGATGAAAATAAAAAAGTCCGAGATAGTAGGAACAGCAAGTATGGAACTGAAAGAAGAGGCAGAGGAATTCACACAGCATCTTGTTTTATTACAAACTTTTATTATAAGGAGATCTTTGCAATTGCATGCTGATGTAAAATTCATGTAACTTCACTGAATCTCACTGAATTGGAATAAACTCATTGAAGTAATGCAAAATAAGTCCTGTGCTTTCAAAGGCCAGACAATTCAATATATTAAGGACAGAGAGAAGAGGACGGAGGAGAGGGGAAGGAAGGGAAGAGGAACAGAAAGTACCGGCTTTTCAGGTTTGATCCTCTTTTCCAGCTATTTTCTATAGCAAAAAGCAGCCCAGCTGTAGCCCCCTAACTCTTGAGGGCAGCAAATTTCTTACTTCTCTGCAGCACTGACACTAGCAATCTACACTGGATAATATCTGCTACAAAGTATGTTCCAAGTTTCATTTGGATGTTGAAGTCTCATATAATTTCTGCCCTTAGAGTATTTCCTCTCAGTTTTTCATATATATCAAATCATGAGAATGATGTCTCATGCATAGGCATTGTACTAAACACACTGGACCAATCCCATACTGAGTATCTAGGCACTATTTCAATATTACTATTATCAGTACAAGCTGGAAGCAATCATCTTATTTTCTATAATTATATGATTAAATCATTCATACTTTATAATAATCGGCTGGGGTAAAAATTATGACTCATTCTCTTATACAGATGATTGACAACCACTAAAATTGCTCTTCAATATAAAACTAGAAAACTGAAGGAATATTCCAGAAATTTTACAGATCACAGATAAACTTTTGCCCAGTTTCTGCAGTGGCAAAGTCTGTGTCTAGCTTCAGAAGTCCTTTGGACCTATTTTTCACAACTGTTGCTGTCTTGCACATGTAGAAAATGAAGACAATATTGCAATCAACAATAAGGTCTAATTACATTAACTCAAACATGAATGCCATTTGATTTCTAATACAGATCTAACAGTGACTTTGTCACAGCTCTCAGTTGCACTGCTTTACTTTCATTACGTAAGAAAAATATTGGCATATTGATGTTTTATTTTACTGTCTCATTGTGTGGTTTTGAACACCTCATTAAGTAATCAACCTTTTCAAAACCCTGAGTCTTAACCTATCTCTGTTCACACTGACTTTGGTGAATTAAGTCATCAAAGAGCTTTTAAAAACCTCAATGAACTGGAATTTACATCCAAGTAGTTAATTCTACATAAAAGAAAGGAGGGTGTGTATCTTTGTAATCATTGTTCAGTTCCTATTTCAGGGTACAAGCATTGTCCAAGCACAGCTGCAAAGCTATTAATTAAAACTCCAAGTGTTCTTTAAGTAGTTTTAGTACTTACGTTTCCTTTTCACCTAACATAAATATTAGAAAAAGTACACTACCTTTTTATACCTCATCTTAAATCTCTTTGAAGACTGAAAGTGTACTGCTGTGCAGCTTTTTTTATCCACAATGTGTTTTTTTCAGTTTTCACTTCTATGTTTACTTTTTGGAAAACTTCATTCCATGTGTAAACTGTTCTATAAATATGCTTATTTCAATGAATATAATCACATTATTGCGTTGCATTTAATGTGTTGTCAGTTTAAAACTCTTATTATAATGAGCTGTAGAAAAAATGTGTTTTATGATCTCTCTAAATCATCTTTGGAGACACTTTTTCAGGCTAAATTAAAAATATATTGCAGTGATAGATGAAGTATTTTCCTTCTGGGTTTGCAGATCTACAAAACAATTTAAAACTGGCAGAAGTGATATGCAGCTCTTATCAGAAAAATTGCTACAATTTTGTAGGCATCTTCTGATACTAGTACTAACTTGTGAACCTTCTTAATAAACTCCCAAATGACGTTTCTTTGTATTTTGTAGCATCATGGAGCATTCATAATTGAGGCTGAGAAAATGATTCTCTCTCTGTAGATACAGCTTTGTAACTTTTTCACAAGTGACATTACGCTTAGTGTAGTTTTAGTAAAGATTCTGTTTTGGTCTGAAACTGTATTTTGCTTAGTTGTCTTCTGAGATTAAAATATCTGCCAGACAGAATTTTAGTTTACTGACTTTTCACTTTCCTTCAATTAATTTTCACTAACACTACTTTTTAATCATGCATGTTTTCACATTTTTATGTATATGTCTATATTACATATATACACAGTTTTCTGTGTGGTTAAATGTGGTGCTAAAGCTAGTGATTTACCACTTGAGAGTTCTGAAGGAAGCTCTTTAGTGGAGAATTGTGGAAGAAGGTTAACACTTTAGGTTAAGGATAAGCTTTAGGATAAAGATAACTTTAGCTGGCAAATGAAGTTCCTAAGCCACTGTCCATCACATTTGAAAAATCGTGGCAGTCAGGTGAAGTTCCTGATGACTGAAAAAAGGGAAATATAACCCCCATTTTCAAGAAGGGGAAAATGGATGGCCCAAGGAATTACAGACCAGTCAGTCTCACCTCTGGGCCTGGCAAAATCTTGGAGCAGATTCTCCTGGAAGGCATGCTAAGGCACATGAAAAACAACAAGGTGCTTGGTGACAGCCAGCATGGCTTCACTAAGGGGAAATCCTGCCTGACCAACCTGGTGGCCTTCTATAATGGGGCTACGGAACTGATGGACAGGGGTAGAGCAGTTGATGTCGTCTACCTGGACTTGTGCGAAGCGTTCAACACTGTCCTGCATGACATCCTTGTTTCTGAATTGCAGAGACATCAATTTGATAGGTGGACCACTTGGTGGATAAAGAACTGTCTGGATGGCCGCACACAAAGAGTTGTGGTCAATGGCTCAATGTCCGGCTGGAGACCAGTAGCAAGTGGTTGTTGGGACTGATCCAGTTCAACATCTTTGTTGGTGACATGGACAGTGGGATTGAGTGCACCTTCAGCAAATTTGCCAATGACACCAAGCTGTGCGGTTCAGCTGGTGCACTGGAGGGAAGGAATGCCATCCTGAGGGACCTTGACACACTTGTGAGGTGGGCTGATGCCAGCCTCATGAGGTTTAACCATGACAAGTGCAAGGTCTTGCACCTGGGTCAGAGCAATCCCAGGTACAGCTACAGGTTGGGTGGAGAAGAGATTCAGAACAGCCCTGTGGAGAAGGACTTGGGGGTGTTGGTTGATAAGAAACTTAATATGAGCCAGCTTCAGTGTGTGCTCGCAGCCCAGACAGCCAACTGTATCCTGGGCTGCATCAAAAGGAGAGTGACCAGCAGGTCGAAGGAGGTGATCCTGCCCCTCTATACTCTGCTCTTGTGAGACATCACCTTGAGTATTGTGTGCAGTTCTGGTGCCCTCAACATAAAAAGGACATGGAACTGTTGGAACAAGTCCAGAGAAGGGCCACAAGGTTGATCAGGGGACTGGAGCACCTCCCGTATGAAGACAGGCTGAGGAAGTTGGGGCTGTTCAGCCTGGAAAAGAGAAAGCTGCGTGGAGACCTCACAGATTCTATGAAATTCCCCTTATAGATGTGTTCTGTGTGCTAAAGATTTCCTCAGGCCTTTTCAACCCCTGTATAAAAGATAATCAGGCAAGATGATTCATCTCTTCAACAAGCAATACCTAACGCATACCACCATCTGTGACAGAAGGTCCATTAACTGAGGGTTCACTCATTTGGAAATCAAAATTCTTTGACATAACCAGGAGGTGTTTCCAAAATTTCCCTAATATAACAGGGTAGAGAAATCCCTCAAAAGGGGATTTTTTCTCATTTGTGTGTTTTTGTAGTTTTGTTTTTTTTCCCTTTCTTCATACTGTCCTAATACCTAAATCAGGGCATTATATTTACATGAGAAATGGAAGAATAAAATTTACCTCCACCATTTGCATTATCTAATTTCTTATTTAGTTTCTTAATGGTGATGGGGTAGAATTCCATTCAAGAAAAAGAGCACTTTTGCAACTTACAACAGAAGCTGGGACCCAGCTTTCATTTTAATAGAATATGAGTGTAAATAATTCTGTCAGAATTTGTTCCAGGTCAGATAGAAATTAAAACTGGTAGATGTAAGTTTGGGATTGTGCTTTTTTTTCTTTCTTCCTCTTCTCCCCTTAGCCTACTCCTCCCCCACCCCTATGCCAAACCTTTTGAAATACGTAAGATTTTATGCAGTAAAAGTAGAGTAAATCCTGACAGTCAGCCTTTGGAGATTCTTCATGATTGAAGGCATAATAAAGCAAAAATTTGTTAAGCTATTTTTAAAATAAGCTATTTGACAAAGTAAGTAATTTTTATGATAACAGCTTATTTGTGAACTGGTACAGGTTTCTACAAATGTATTACTTAGCTGTGGACAGTTCCCATGGAAAAAAATAAATAAAATGCAGTCTGTGAGTGTTCTTAGACTTCTGTGGTTATTCCCTATTGCCATTTTTCATTTCAGTGCAAATATCTCACCTAGGTGACACATAATCTTTTTTGTAACTGTATAACTGAAAGTCTTAAATATGGGAAAATAAGCAAATGACTGAGTAACAAATGGTCAAAGAATACAGCTGTCCACATGAAAATTGAACATATTAAGTGAGAATATTAATTCCATAAATATTTTTGAGAACAGAGTCCTTATATAAGATTTTTCAAAAAATGAACAATAAAATGTCCTAAAAACTCTAAGTGGAATTTGAATGAATTATTCTAAAGGTGATTTCTTTATTATTCAGACAGTTCAAATCCTTAATGGTTAGAATACATTAAACTTGGGTTATTGTTTGGGTTTTGGTTTTTTTTTTTTTCATTTGATTCTGAACAGTAAGTAGGAGAGGACAGTTCTCTTGTTTATGAACTAGAATACAGTGAAAATACTCGATTCGCAGTGACAAGGCAGTTGCAACATAAATAGCTGTTAGCTATTTTTTGGAAAACACTATTTTGCTAGATAGCTATGAAGGAACCATTAAACACAAGCTGTTATGTTTTTACAAAGTTAGCAACTACACATGTTCTGAGCCTGTATTGTTCTTTACGAGTGTAATGAAAGCTGACTAGCATTCATATGTGTCTTTGTGTTCATTGAAGGCACTGTAATACTGCAAGCATAATGATGTCTGCAGGAGTCCCTTTTGTACAACTTAGTGTCTGTGCTCTTTTTACTCATTTTTCTCATTATAACTTTAAATAAACAAAAATTTACATAGAAATAAAAGCTACATCAATGCTTGATACTATATTAATTTTAAGCAGCATAACACCAGTAACCTCACAAATTACTGAGTAGATGACGGGTCTTGTTGTTGATGTTTTAACTTCACCACAAAACATTTCTCAGGGCAAGTTGACAGCAAACCCATTTCATTTTATAAAGACTTTTTCTGCATTATCTCAGCCAAGGTGTCGTGCTTTAAGCTCAGCCATAAATCATGCAGTCGCTCTCTCACTCCCCCACTTTCCTTCCCTTCCCTCCCCCCACCCCGCTCCCAGAGGGATGGGGAGGAGAATTGAAAGAATGTAACTCCCACAGGATGAGATAAGAACATTCCAGTAACTGAGGTATAACACAAACCACTGCTGCTGCCACCAATAATAATAATAGTAAGGGAAATAACAAGGGAAGAGAATACGATACCACCCACCGAAACGAGCCCGACCCAGCAGTGAGTGCCCTTCCAGGTAACTCCCAGTTACCTCCTGGGCATGATGTGCTCTGGTATGGAATACCTCTTTGCCTAGTTTGGGTCTGGTGTCCTGTCTCTGCTTCCTCCCAGCTTCCTCTCCTCCCTGGCAGAGCAAGAGACTCAGAAAGTCCTTGGTCAGAGTAAATATGACTTAGCAACAGCTAAAACCATTGGTGTTATCAGTGTTGTTCCCAGGCTGAAAGTCAACGACTCAGCGCTGCACCAGATACTAAGAAAGAGAAAAAATGACTGCTACTGCTAAACCCAGGACACAAGAAAAGGAAAACTAAGCCTTGGATTTCCTTAACCTATACATTTTTGTACTTCACATTTGACGCTGGAGTAAGCTGCTTCAGAGCTTTAAATTAAAGCTTTGGTATGTGAGGTCTTACAAGCGTATGCCAAGGTGAGCTCAGTTGGGTTCACTTTTGTGTGCTCTTCATAACCCAAATTCTCCCTTAGGCATCCAACAAAAAGGAAGATACACTGTATTGTTAATATCAGGCTAAATAAATTCATCTTTCTTCTAATTTCAGGAGTTATTTACAATAGAAAATACTATTCACAACAAGGTCATTATTGTGAACGCCTAATTCTTATTTATACTAGTTTTTTCAGTCATATTTGAGATTAATCTGATTTCTGACTGCAAAAGCCCCTTTCAGGAGAATGATTCCACCTAATAGTAAATACCTTGCCAAGATATCCCTCATCTGTGTTCTGGATGTCCATTGACTGTAGAATGAATATAAAGCAATAAGGCTTCTATCTTTAGTGCCTCATTTAGGTCACTTGAATGAAATGAGATGAATCCTTTACTAATTGTTCACATACTACCAAGTCTTCCAAGATTCTGAATGATTTTGTATTATAAATAAAATAGTAAAAGATATAATTAATTTGAAGCAGGTTGATACTACTAATGAAGATTAAAAATTATATCTGTGTAATTTTACCTTTTTACTATGAAATGCTCTTACCTGTCACCAAGTCTGATATTCAGCTATATAAAGAACTTTAGAGATGTTGCAAAACTTGACCTCTCTTTAAACCTTTTTGTAGATTATCCAAACTTCATAATACTTAGTGGTGTGCAGTAAGACTTAGAGGTGTTAGTCTGTTCAGTACATGTTGCGGAAGAAAATGTTATGAGCAACTGAAAAGGAGATGTGCATGTGAGACTTTGACTATTTCAGCAGTCAAGGCAATTGTACAAAATCCACAACTACGTGGCCATTTTGGCACAACCAGAAGTCACTGTAAAAGGTGTTGTTTAAACTTCATAGTATTAGTATAGCTGTCTGACAATGTCTGACAATACAGTCTTGTTGGAGTCGCGGGAGACAAGCCTCATGCTCTCATGGTCAGCAAGTCTCGTTTATTTAGCAAGATACAACCCCTTTTATAGCCTGCAGTGTTAGATACATTTCCTGCTAGGATACAGCAAAATCATTGGTCAGCCCGTGCTGACGCAGGGGCCTCCCAAGCAACCGTGACCGCCTCCTGCTTCAACATGCCTCGACATGTCCCGGCTTGTCCCAGCTTGCCCAAGCATTACCGTTGCGCTATCTCAGCAAGATACCGTGGCGCCATCTCAGCAAGACACCGCGGCGCCACCTTCAGCAAGATGCACATCCTGTTTCTTGAGCAACTCAGGGTGAACATTAACCACAAGATTAGCCATTCTGTTGTTAAGCTCTCTACACAGTCTGACAATGCTGTCTCTGGACTTGGAGAGTAACTAAAATTTTCACTTTATGTATACTGTCTCAGAAATTTTTCTCACCTATGAATTAAAAAAGGCAAACAGATAGTTCTTCATATTTTGTAATTTTTTTTATTGGTAGGTTTTCTTCAGTCTGCTTTGTGCTTAAACTTGGACATGGTGTCTCTAGAAAGGTGCATACTAGTTAACTATGTGAGAACCTTGTGCATCCCTATGTGTGCATAATGATCTTTATGAGCATGAAGAAAAAGAGACTGATACAATTTATGACAAGTGCTCGATAAAATCAATCATTTTAATTAAACATGTAATTTGTTACAATTATTTGAATAATTGATAACATGTTATTGGAATAGTTTCATGAAACATTACCTATATTTTGGAAGTAGAAAATTTAAGCAAGAAAATTTGAGCATGTTTAAGTATTTTCAAAAGGTATTTAAACTGTTCCATGCTATACAAACCATTAATTACTAGGGGTTGTTGATAGTTCAATAGCATTAGTGACTAAATATATTGGTGGTTAGAATGCTAGCTAAACCAAAGTTTTGAAATGTGTTTTGGAGATGGTAGCTTAGATCTTTTAGGTTGGAACTCCTATAAAATAAAGAGCATTTCACTATATATGTGAAGTATATTTTCTTATAGACAAGATTGATGCTGGTATATTTGAATATATGGTCAGGGTGGTGACACTTGAACAGCCTAGATGTGTGTGCCCCATCCCTGGAAGTGTTCAAGGCCAGGTTGGGTGGGGCTTTGAGCAACCTGGTCTAGTGGAAAGTGTCCCTGACCATGGAAAGGGGGCTGGAACTAGACGACCTTCAAGGTCCTTTCCAACCTAAAACATTCTATGATACAGTGGTCTCTGGAAAATTAAGTCTTCATAAAAATTCTATGTATTAAATTATTTCTAATTTATAATTAATAAATTAATAGTTACAAAATTTGTATTTCCTAAGTTTGCTATTTCATTATTCACTCCTCAGAAACACAATTTGTTACCTTAATTGTCCATGAATTTAATTCATTATGTAGGCCTCTTCCACTCTCATACTGACCCATAGCCACAGCCATATCCACTGCACTGTTGAGATAAATCTTCAGTAAAAAAACTTTTTTGCACACACTACTGCATATTTTTCCTTAGTTTCCACATTTGAAGCAGATACGACAAACTGCTTCAATAGTAATTTTTAATACTATATTGTCCTGGTTTAAACCCAGTCAGGTAATTCATTCGCTCACTTCCCCCCCCCCTTTCTTGCCCTCCCCCTGCTCCTGGAGGGACTGAGAGGAGAATTGAAAAGAATGCAACTCCCACGGGGTTGAGATAAGAACAGTTTAGTAACTAAGGTATAACACAAATCACTACTGCTACCACCAATGATAATAATGATAAAGGAAATAACAAGGGAAGAGAATACAACACCTCAGCACCAGCTGACCGATAACTCGCCCCCCCCAGCCCGACCAAGCTCCGACCGATACCTCCTCCAACCCTGCAGTCTCCCAGCCCTTCCGGCTAACTCCCAGTTACATCCTGGGCATGACGTGCTGTGGTATGGAATACCTCTTTGGTCAGTTTGGGTCAGGTGTCCTGTCTCTGCTTCCTCCTGGCTTCCCCTCCCCCCTGGCAGAGCATGAGGCTCACAAAGTCCTTGGCCAAACCAAAACATCGTTGCTATCAGCTCTGTTCCCGAGCTGAAAGTCAAAACACTGCACTGCACCAGCTACCAAGAAGGAGAAAAATGACTGCTGCTGCTGAACCCAGGACACTATATGTGATATCTCTATTGCTTATTGGATGCATATTCTAAGACACCATTTTAAGATAAAACATTTTACCCATCTATTTTCAATCGTTTCTACTTATGCATGTTCATAAGTATATTTGAAAGACTTCCACTAGCTTTTATTCATATCAATTTAATAATGATCTTCACTGTAACGGGGTGATTCATTTGTCACTGCCCTGACAGTCTCTGCATTCATATTAGTAAACAAGCCTTGTAAGCCTGCTGATGGCAAGGCTATCTGACAACATGAAAAACATTTATTAGAGCCTTTCATGTTGTATTTGGACTAATATTAAATTAGTTTAGTGTGTTTTATATAGAACAAGCAGAACATTTATAGCTGACAAACCACTTCTGCTGTTGGTTTGCCAACTGAGAAGAACAGGAAGGTGTTGAGTCTGCACTCACCAAAAACACAAACTATCTTTTCAATCTTCATGTAGTACTAATAATAAATGACAATATATTTTTCTCATTGCGAGAATATCCATAAACCATAGTCTTGTTTCTTTGGTTATATGTGTTTTGAAATAATACATTAATGCTAATCTCTGAATTGAAAAGGGAACTTGTCTGTAAATTTTCCACCAAAGAGATATCATCTTTGTGCCTTTGAAACGTCAGGATAGATGATGCCCTCATACTTAGTCATAACTGGTACAGTTATATAATTTTTTTCAAAATTTAAGGTAGGTAGTTTCAAGCCTGATATGAAAATAGAAAGGTAGATGTTGGCTTTTTTACATATATTTACAATGACCATTAGGAACATTAGTTTTCCAAGAGCATTCACCGATAGTTAAAATCAGAAGCCTTGTTGGGAACCATGGAAGCTTGGACATCCTGCTCATTTGTAGACTGCTGCAATAGAAACCTGACTTGACCTGTCTTAATCTTGAGGTGAATCCCTCCTGAAGCTGAGCTTCATAGTGCTATTTAACTCCTCATCTTTGTCATGGTAAAATTATCTGCTAACTCTTCTCTCCTGCAGTGATAATTAAGTGTCACCTTGCTAGCCATATTCTTAAATCTTAGAAGAAGATCAAAATATTCTGCAATACCCCTGGGGAATAAAAAGGGATTATTCTAGACAGTATCTAGCACACCTGTCATATCTAACCATAAGAAATGACTTAAAACTAGATGTATCCCACTCAAATATGGTTACATGTATGGATGTGTGTATGCTTGTACATATGCACATAGGGGTACACTCACATTTACACCTATATAAAAGCAGACTTCTCACAGATGAAAAGTAGCAGTCTGAAACAAAAACTGGGTCTGGGAATAGGCTTGCCAAATAATGGCAAATCAGGTAAATCAACACAGACAACTGAAGTTAAGACCCATGTGTCTCAGTCTCTGAAATGCTGTGAAAATACAACAACAGTGAGGCATAAGGTAGGAGTACAGGCAGAGGAAGTGGGGTAACAGACAAAATCTAGATATATAGAATTACCTTTGGACACACTGGGTGAGTAAGATATTAACGGATCTCATTAATTTATGATTTAATTTTCCCTGGGCAAGCGAGGAGTAAAAGCAGTAAGTAGGCCAAATAATGGTCTCAGTTTAAGAGAATTTCAGCTTTATTAGAACTGAGAAACTAATAGTTCTGAAGTTCAATGAGAAAAGATTGAAAACTAGTCCCTGTTACACCCTAACATGCTAAAAAAAAGGTAAATAATTGCATTCACCCAAATGTGAAATTTCCAAATGAAATTTATAAACACATAAATGAAACCTTACTGGTTAAAGGAACAGAAGGATACTGTTAACGACTTTTTTAAAGTTTGACAAGAGTTTATTGCTTCTCTGAGGCAATGGTTCCTCGGATTAGGGACATTAGGATATTAATTTTTCACACCTGACTGCATTGTACATCTGAAGAACAATGGGACACATGACGGCTCTCTGCAACTAATAATGCTTCCTGCTTAAACAAAGACATTTGGCCATCCCCATGATGCCTCATGGTTAACCATGTAATCCTTTTCATAATCCAGTGTGTAGGTACTGTAATTGCATGTTTCTTTGTATTGTATCTTTCCTTACTATTGGTATCATATTAATCTAGAAAAAATATTTAATAACATCATTATGACTAATTTATTTTTTTCGCATTGCCTTAAGTGGCTACGTATTTTGCTTTTGATCCTCTGTTGATTTAATTTTCAATGCCTGAAGCTCCTCACTGATGATTAAATTCTTATTCCAGAGTGGATTGTTTTTATTAACTAGTAGTGGATAGGAGTTAAATTAACTAGTAGTGGATAGGAGTTAAATTAACTAGTAGTGGATAGGAGGTAATGGCACCAAAAAAAAAACCAAACAAAAACCCGAAAGAAAAATTAATAGAGGGAAAAAGTTCTACTTTAAAGAATAAGGATAGGAAATAGAATGTATAGAAGAGAGGCATGCCTGGGGAAAATAAATAACATTTATTGCATTGGGTTTGGTTGCCATGGATATAAGAAGTATGTACTTTTTCCATAGTCTACAATTGAAAAAAATCAAAAATGCCAATGAAACAGCATAAATATTGTGGTGATGATGAAAGATAATGATAATAAAGACCATAAGTCTGAATCTTACAATCAGTGACCTTTTCTCCAGACATGAATGATCCAGATCCTTATTTTCTGATTACCTCATGGTCTTCAGGTCAACCCAAATTTGTAGATAATATTGCCTTTCAGTTTTGCAGTCTTTTCTCAGTACTTCTGGTAGGTCTTCTTCATTCTGCTTTGATGTCTATAGAAATACCTTTCCTCATGACTGTAAAAGGGAAGAGCAGGTATTGGTTGTAGGCCAGAGACATTTACTACGCATTGTGTTAAATACATCAAGAAATGTATTTCAGATAAGGAATTTATGATTTCTTTATACAGCAGACTTGGTCCGGAATCCACCCTAACATTAGGAATTTTAGACTAAGACCTTGAGTTTGGAGCATCAAATGTTAATAATCAATGACTTGGCTACCCATAAGCATTCCATAGATAGCAAACTACCTCATCTTCATCAACATGTGCCGAATGCACCCTCAGAAAATCTGAGAACAATAAGAAATATGAGGGAAAGAAAAAGTTTAATATCCCAGATAATAGACCCTTATCCCAGGGAGACTGTGATAAAGTGGAGCATTTGTCCAACTGAAACTTCATGAAGTTCAACCTGCAGAAAAGATCTGTACCCTAAAGGGAATATAATACATTAGAGGAAGTATGATCAGCAGAATGAGCAAAGCTATTATTCATCTCTACTCAGTCCTGGTGAAGATGCACCTGAAATACTGTGTACAGTTTTCGGTGCCCCTAATCAAAAGGAATATGGAGAAACTGGAGAAGACTACCAAGATGGTCTGGAGCCTAGAAGACATAAATACAGAGATTGAGAGCTGGTCTTCTTCAATCTTAGAGGAGGTTAAGGCATGATCTAACAATAGCCCACAACTGTTCAGTTACCAAGGCAGATTTGGTTTGGGTGATATGATTTAGCGTAAGGTGTCCCTTAGACTTAAGTGAAACATGGAAACTTTCTTTACTATTAGAAAATAATCTTCCTTCTGCAAAACACATTCTGGAGCTCAGTGGTCACAGTGAAGTTTATTACTCAAAACTCAGATGAGCACAGGTGACGTGCTTGTGAAGCTCAGGGTAGAATATGGGGAATGATCACAGCTGCTTTAGAGAAAGATGAACTTATCTCAGTACAACAGTAACAAGAGGATGGCCAGGAGATAATCGCTTTAAATAAATGCATCTCTTTACCATTTGGGTGGATCATGACTGTCTAAATGTCCTTTCCTGAGTTAATCAAGAAAAGTTGTGAATGTCTTCCTGGTTGAGCCAGACCAGCACAGGAGAAGTGTATGCATGTCTCAACTGAATCTAATGTAAAAAAAAGACCAATGAACAGAATGAATTTTGAAGACAGCAACAAGATTGAATCTTTTATTTCTTCCCAGTAATTGGGACTGCTCAGTGTCATGATAGTCAGCATATAGAGAATGGTAATGTGAATCATGTTTCTATTGTGATCTAGCTGCATATTACAATTGCTATGTACCACTTATGTTGTGAAACATTGCTGTATCGCTCTACTAAATCAAGCAAATCGTAAAATATCTTCAAATTAGTAAGTTTGGTACTAAAACATTAAAGCCTCCAAACAGTGCACATATGCATATTCCCTTTGAGAAAAACAAAATTCACATAGCAGTAATTCCATTGAATCCAATATATGATTTAGAGAAATGTGATTTTTGCAAGGGCTGATTCTTAAACACTAGAATTATTTGTTGCTGTTATCTGTCTTATTTTAATATTTGCTTTTCAGTAAGACCTTTAAGCACATTATGTTCAACTAAAAGACATTAAGGCCCTACAACTAATGTCAAACTACTGGATTTTTAGCCCGAAGTTTTTATATTCATTTCAGTAAGATTGAATTTGCAGGAACAATGATTCAATGATTATTTGCAAAAATATGAAGTATTTGAATTCAAGGGTACAGTTATGGCATTTGCTTTCCTATGAAATTTTGGAAATGTTTCAGATTTTTTGCAAGCTAAGGAAAAAAAAAAAACCACCTCAGTTTCATCATTTATAGTATCTGCTGCCTTTTAAAGTGTATCATTGTCCTGTCTATAGGTTATATCAAGCAAAGAAATTAAGCATAAATAGATCTTGCTTTCCCATCTCCCCAAATACTTCTCTAAATGCTGAATATTTAACTCTGAGGATAAACAGACTTTTTCTTCAGATAAGTGGAAAAACATGTACTTAATGTTCTAAAGTTATATTTTGTCAAATTCCTTAAAATGGTGAAATTTATACAAAAATAATCAAACAAAAAATCCTTTTAAATGCTTGCCGTAGAACTAAGCTTCCATGAGCATAGTTCTACAGCTTAGATCTGGCAGTTAACTTGAGAATTATGTTTAAAGGCATCTTAAAGATGTTCATGAAAATTTTAATTTTTTTATTTTTCTAATGCAAGAGAAAATAATTATGTTTTCCTATTTTACTTTATTACAGGATAAATGGGTTATTTTTGAAAGGATTCATTACCTGCTACTTCTGTTTACTCTTTTAATTCAATTTCTCTGGCAGAATCATAGAATTATGGAACAACACAATCAGCTAGGTTGGAAAAGACCTATAAGATCATAAGTTCAACCATTACCCCAGGACTGCCAAGTCCTCCACTAAGCCATTTCACTAAGGGACTTGTCTAAACATTTTTTTGAATACTTTGGTGAAGATATTTTTTCCTAATATCCAATCTA
This sequence comes from Pezoporus wallicus, assembly GCF_028554395.1. Taxonomy (NCBI): domain Eukaryota; kingdom Metazoa; phylum Chordata; class Aves; order Psittaciformes; family Psittacidae; genus Pezoporus; species Pezoporus wallicus. Next base: position 76,725 of record NW_026638964.1, on the reverse strand, counting down.
AACCTCCCCAGCACAGCTTGAGGCCATTATTTCTTGTCCTATCACTTGTTACTTGGGAGAAGAGACCAGCCACCTCCTCACTCCATCCTCCTTTCAGGTGGTTGTAGAGCGTGATAAGGTCTCCTCTGAGCCTTCTCCAGACTAAACAACCACAGTTCCTTCAACTGTTGCTCATCAGACTTGTGCTCTAAATTCTTCCCCAGCTTCATTGCTCTTCTCTGGACCTGCTCTTTCTTGTAGTGAAGGGCCCAGAACACAAATTCTGAACACAGAATTTAAGGTGCGGCCTCACCAGTGCCAGGTACAGGGGGACGATCATTGCCCTGGCCCTTCTGCCACACTATTTCTGATACAGGCCAGGATGCTGTTGGCTTCCTTGGCTGCCTGGGCACAAGCTGGCCCATGTTCAGTGGCCATCAATCAGCATCCCCAGGTCCTGTTCTGCTGAGCAGCTTTCCAGCCACTCTTCCCGAAGCTTGTAGTGTTGCATGGGGTTGTTGTGGCCCAAGTGCAGGACCCATCATTTTGCTTTGTTGTACCTCATACCATTGGCCACAGCCTGTCCAGATCCCTCTGCAGAGCCTTCCTACCATCAAGCAGATCAACACTCCCACATATCTCTTGTGTACAAGAGATACTTTCTAATTTTGGTTCATAATTAACCAGTAAGAGGCTTATAACCCCTTCTATATGTTGACTTTGAATTTTTGATCTTTTCAAACAGAAAAACTCATAAACAGGTTATCTAAAAGGAAGATGTGTAATCACCACTGTATGGGTGCAGTCTTTGAGGTACCATGAAAGCTTCCTATGTAACTAGAAGAACATCTCAAAGAAAGTTCCAGTGAGGCCTTCCCCATATCACATTTCTTGGGAATTTTCAAATTGAATGATGCCAGGAACTCACACTTAAAAATTTTCAAAGCTGAAAAACTACATCAACACTTTAGAAAATGCTGTCAGAAATCAAAATCTTATTGACAAACTGAAGGCACTATCCAAAAGGGAAGTCACAAAATAAAATAAAGGCAAGTGATAGTCTTAAAGTGAAGAAATGCTGATTTATCAAATATGAAAAAATTGCCTTTGAAACAGTGCATGCAAAAATGATGTGGGGACTAGACTGATAAAAGGATGTGTGAAAACAAACAAAACAATGTGTGCAAACAAATAAAGAACATGGAATAGTATTTGGGTAGTTAATACAGTAAGTGCTAGTAAAAAGCAGTTGTTCCCTTTTACACATCACTGCTGAGGACCCTGAGGGAACACTACACTATAATGATTGCTGCTTACTGAAAGTACTGGGGGGAGAGGGGGTGGGGATGATAAATGGGACACAATCTACAGGAGAAGAAAAGAAATACTGAGGTCTAGAAAATGTTTCCTAGGTAAGTTGGTGGGTAGGGTTGTGTTGCAGGGGGGTGCTGAGGAGAAGCTTCCTGGAAAGAGAAGAGGCCAAGTGAACATGATAAATCTCCCTCAGCGCAAACCACTGATAAACCTGTCCAGATTCATACTTAGTCATATACATGCATATGAGAGGGAAATATAAAGGAATTATCACACCAGATTCTAACATATACCAGGTAAACTAGCTGAGTTGACCTATAGCAGTGACCTGGGTTCAGTGCTTAAACCATAACACAGAGCTACTCCCCCTCCACTGAGGAAAGCTCACGAGTGCTCTTTCTGACAGTCTCAGAGCACACACTTTACTCCAATTTGAAGCTTCCCACTCAGGGGGGAGCACCACAAATGGGAGGTTTTCTTCATCCTGAAGGAGTTTGCAAGTATGAATTCACTCCTGAATGTTTTGCATGAGAACCTAATGAAGAGGAGGAATACACTTAATGGGTACTTATGACTGCATCAGTACTCTTAAATAAGTGAGGTTGAACCTTTGGCATCGCAAACAACTGATATGCCAATCGTCCTGCCTGTAAAACTAAATTCTCCTTCCCTGCCCTTCCATAATATGGTGGCCTTGGCTGTGTTGTCTACTAGGTATAGTCTCTGGTCTGTGGTATTCTTTGAATCATATTCTGCTGTTGACTATGAGACTGTTACTTGGCATTGGTCAAAGACATTTTACTGATCGTTTTAAGAGTATTCCAATCCTACTGTTTGATTGTTGTCCTGTTTAATTTGCTAGCATGGAAATTCACTTCTTTTTATAAAGTCTGTATGATTTTCACTTTCTCAGTAAGCACAAAGTTATTTCCTAGAAGTTTCTACTTTCTTTTCAGAAAAATTCTTTTCTTCATATAGGTTTCATTGCTCTAAAACTTAGTACTTTTCTAGGTTTTTCTCACAAAATGATAGGCTGGATTTTATTTTGGGGTGTTTTTTTTTTCTTTTTTTTTTGGGGGGGGGGGTTGGTTGGTTTTGATTTGTTTGCCATTCAGAATGGCTTTTCACATATTCATTTTACTTGTTATGGTGTGTCTGATGAGTGAATCATCCATTTTAAACTCTAAAGTAAATGTGGAAAATTCCCACATTGGGAAAAGTACAATTAGATGCAGTGTGAGATACACTTCACAGGAAAATGAATATCATATTTGCCATCAACTATGAAATCTTAACCTGAATAAAATTAACAGATAACACGTTCCTTGCTAAAGGGAATGAGTTAAACAAGTTATAGATGTCAAAAATATTCTGAAAAATTAAAGCTGACTTTAAATTCATATATATTTATAGTGTAATGTACAACAAAATGAAGTCAGTATTTGATGTGGAGCATAACATTTTATCACATAAAGCATATATGCCATTTCACCATATTTGGATCTTCAGATACCATTTATGCTTACAGAGTCATGACGTGCCTCTCAGCACATCGCCTTCTTGTGCTCAATCATTTTCACACTGTCCTGGCAGTATTTGTGCTAATTTTACCCCCTGAATTAGGATTTATTCTAAGATAAGAAATTAATCTTAAAAGAAAAAGGTGTCTACCTCAATCTTCACCACCTTAACCACCACCTCTGAAAACCAGTGGAAATAAATACATATTTCTCAGAATAACTAATTTTGCTATTAACAGCTAATCCAGATGGTGAAAATGTGATGGAGGAACTCTATATTTGATTTTTACTTTTTTTTTTTCCTTTGTTATTAGCTGCTTCCATTTTAATCAGCAATAATGCATTGCATTTCTTCAATGGAAGCAGACATTTTTTAAATTTTGTATTTTACAGATATTTTATTTTGTGCAGTGGAGTATATATAATCATAGAGTCATTTAAGTTAGAGAAGACCTTTAAGATCAAGTCCAACTGTAAACCTAGCACTGCCAAGTTCACCAATAAACCACATCCCTAAGTGCCACATCTACACATCTTTTAAATACCTCAAGGAATGGAGACTCCACCACTTTCCTGGGCAGCCTGTTCCAATGCTTGACAACCCTTTCAGTGAAGAAATTTCTTCCTAGTATCCAATCAAAACTTTCTTTGGCACAAATGGAAGCCATTTCTTCTTGTCATAGCACTTGTTATTTGGGAAAGGGGTCAGTACCCACCTCGCTACATCATCCTTTCAGGTAGATGTAGAAAGTGATAAGGTTCCCCCTGAGCCTTCTCTTGTCCAGACTAAACAACCACAGTTCCTTCAGCAGCTCCTCATAAGACTTGTGCTCTAGATGTTTCACCAGCTTTTTTTTGCCCTTCTTTCGACACACTCCAGTCTTTCTTGTAGTGAAGGGCCCAAAACTGAGCATAGGATTTGAGGTGTTGACCTCACCAGTTCTGAGTTCAGGGAGACAATCACTTATCTTGTCCTGCTGGCCACACTCTTTCTGATACAGGCCAGGATGCTGTTGGCTGCCTGGCCACAAGCTGGCTCATGTTCAGTAGCTGTTGGCCAACACTTAGAATGGAATCATAGAATAGTTAGGATTGGAAAGGACCTGAAGATCATCTAGTTCCAACCCCCCTGCCATGGGCAGGGACACCTCACACTAAACCATATCACCCAAGGCTCTGTCCAACCTGGACTTGAACACATCCAGGGATGGAGCATTCACAGCTTCCCTGGGCAACCCATTCCAGTGCCTCACCACCCTTACAGTAAAGAACTTCTTCCTTATATTCAGTCTAAACTTCCCCTGTTTAAGTTTGAACAAGTTACCCCTTGTCCTATCACTACAGTCCCTAATGAAGAGTCCGTCTCCAGCATCCTTGTAGGCCCTATTCAGATACTGGAAGGTTGCTATGAAGTCTCCATGCAGCCTTCTCTTCTCCAGACTGAACAGCCCCAACTTTCTCAGCCTGTCTTCATACAGGAGGTGCTCCAGTCCCCTGATCATCCTCGTGGCCCTTCTCTGGACTTGTTCCAGCAGTTCCATGTCCTTTTGATGTTGAGGACACCAGAGTACTCCAGGTGAGGTCTCACGAGAGCAGAGTAGAGGGGCAGGATCACTTCCTTCGACCTCCTGGTCACTCTCCTTTTGATGTAGCCCAGGATATAGTTGGCTTTCTGGGCTGTGAGCGCACACTGAAGCTGGCTCATATTAAGTTTCTCATCAACCAACACCCCCAAGTCCTTCTCCACAGGGCTGCTCTGAATCTCTTCTCTGCCCAACCTGTAGCTGTACCTGGGATTGGTCCAACCCATGTATAGGACTTTACAGCTCCCTTTCCTCTAAGCAGCTTTCCAGCCACTCTTCCCCAAGCCTGTAGCATTGCATGGGGTTGTTGTGAACCAAATGCAGGTCCTGGCACTTAGCCTGGTGGAACCTCATCCCAGCAGCCTATCAAATCAGCCTGACCAGATCCCTCTGCATAGCCTTCCTACCCTCGAGCAGATGAACACTCCTGCTCAACTTGGTCACCTGCAAGCTGACTGACAGTGCACTCAATCCCCTCCTGCAGATTATTGATAAAGATATTAAGTAGAATTGGCCCCAGTACTGAGCCCTGGAGAACACTACTTGTGATTAAAACAGCTGCTCTGAGATATTAGGGAATAAATGCTTTACTTGCTCTGATATCTTATTTGATCATTTTGAAAACAAAATTAAATCAATTAAGAAAAACATTAAAACCAGAAATCCACAGTGTTCTTTTCATTCTGAGAATTTAATAATTCTTCATTTACAATGCCTTACTGTACATAATATATTCTTGCAAAATAGGAAATCAGTTCCATTGGACAGATTATATTCACAATTATTATTTTTTAATAATTAATAATATCCTGGGCACAGATTATTGTGCTTCATCTTCTATGAAAACAAGCTGTGTAGTGGCAGAAAACACAACAGTAAGATAACACGGTTATAGTAAGTGAATAATTCCATTACTGAATATTTTCCTAGTCTGGCTAAATTTTATTCAGTGCTTGGCTCCAGCCAGCTATAGAACTCTGGGTACAGCAATGTTTATAACTAACAGCAGTAAAGTTTTGAAAGAAGAAAAAGTAGTGCAGAATTTTCCTTTTAGTAAGGAATCCCACATATTTTTATTATGCACAACATAGGACAGCTCTAATGAAGCTACATAGAACTGAGTTTTCCCAGACTTCTTCAAAACTTCTTCAATTTATTTTGGTTTGCCAGTTCTTTGAATGTTTATTGAACTCTCTTTGCGTCTGTTCCACACAAAAGCTGCAGCCTGTGTCTTTTATCACTTAGATGATTAGGTTAAGCAGTGGTACAAATTTTTATTGTAAATTCAAATGTTTAAAATTCTTAGTTGATATAACTTGGAAAACAAGATAATAAAGCCTTTGTTTTCATTTTGCACATGGCATAAGAAAATAATGGTAAAAAGACTATAGTAAAAAGTCTACAGATTCAGATCATGATCTCATAGACCATAAATTTCAGAATTAAGTTTTGCCTGCCAAAAGTAATAGCCTCTGTCTTGCCTTAAGTTTAGATGTGTCTTGAAAGCAACATTAATTACAAAGTAAGAATGACTGAGGCTGGAAGGGGCTTTTGGAGGTCACATAGTCCAATCCCACCTGCTCATGGGGTGTCCACTGCCCCCCTCTAGTTTAAGACCCCATAGAACAGGCTTCCCAAGACTATGTCCAGGTAGCTTTTGAATATCCCCAAGGATGGAAACTCCACAACTTCTCTGGCTGCCTGTGCCAGTGTGTCCTGGGTTTAGCAGTAGCAGACAATTTTTCTCCTTCTTGGTAGCTGGTGCAGCGCTGTGTTTTGACTTCCAGCCTGGGAACAGTGTTGGTGATACCGATGTTTTCAGTTGTTACTAAGTAGTGTTTACCCTGACCAAGGACTTTGTGAGGCTCATGCTCTGCCAGGGAGGAGGGGAAGCCAGGAGGAAGCAGAGACAGGATACCTGACCCAAGCTAGCCAAGGAGGTATTCCATACCACAGCACGTCATGCCTGGGGGGGGGGGGAAACTGGGAGTTACCTGGAAGGACATGGGGTCTTCTATGTCAGACTCGTTTCACGGCGGGTGGCATTGTATTCTCTTCCCTTGTTATTTTCTCTTATCATTGTTGTCGTTGGTGGTAGCGGTGGTGATTTGTGTTGTACATTGGTTGGTGGACTGTTGTTGTCTCAACACATGGGAGTTGCAATCCTTCAATTCTCCTCCTCACCCCCCCCGGGAGCAGGGAAGGGGAGAGCTCCCGGGGGGGTGCAGAGGGGGTCTCGACTGCTTCCAGCCCAGCACCACTCACTGGGAGTGAGTGAACAAGCTGTCTGGCTAGGGTTTAAACCACGACACAGTGCTTGGTCACCCTCACAGTAAAAAAGTGTTCCCTTACATTCAGATGGAACCTCCAGTGCTTCAGTTTGTCTCCACTGCTTCTGGTCCTGTCACTGGGGAACATTGAAAAGGGATAAAGATGGGGAGTTCACTTATCTGTTACCATCACAGGCAAAATAAACTTCACTTGGGGAAAAATAATTTAATATATTGCTAATTACAAATAGAGTAAGGTGAGGATAAAAAAAAAAACCTAAAACACCTTTTCTCCCACCTCATTTTTCCTATATTCAACTTCACTACTTTATTCCCATTTCCAGTCTTCTCCTTGCCCACCCACCCCAAGTGGCACGGGTGAATAGGAAGTGGGGATTACCATCAGTCCATAAGCATTCTTTGCTGTCATTCCTTCCTTGTTACACTTTCCCCCTTGACATCCTGCCCCTTGCCCAGTGTTGTCATGTAGGCAGGATGCCTCTCACATCATCTGTGTGAGTGGTGACAGATGTGAGAGATCATCTAAGATGATGCATAAGGCATGCTACCACCATGTAAGGTATGATTCTCTCAAATCACACTACCATTGTTGGAATGAAGGGGTAGTGTAACTCTTGCCTGTATTCAAAAGTCATTTGCACATTTAACTGTTCCAGTCAGATGACCCAGACATCAAGCGTCCCTGATAGTTTGCTGGAGATATGACATCACTTATAATCCTGTGTTTGTTGTCAATGATTGAGTGAGTCATTGCACATGTACATTGTTGCTCATCTTTCTTAGTGCATCAGTAAAGTTTGGTTTGCAATGCATTGTCCATTACGGTTTGGATCACACCCCTGCTCCAATAAGGGGCCTTTCCATGGGCTACAGTCCTTTGGAGTAAACCTCAAGCATGGGCTTTCCATAGGCTGTGGTATAGACATCTGCTCAGATGAGTTGTCTCCACGGGCTGCAAAGCAATACCTGCTCCACCCTGGTCTCTTCCAAAACTTCCATAGGTTGCATGGGAATATCTTCTTGAGCACTGCCTCTTCATTCCTCATCTCTGACCTTCATGTTCACAAAGCTGTTTCTCACACTTTGGCTTTCTTAAATATGTTTACATATAGGTACCACCAATTTCACTGATGGGCATAACTATGTCCTGTGGTGAGTCCATTGCAGAGCTGCTGTGCCCAGGAGCCTTGCCACCTATATCCAATACAAGGCCTTAAGAATTACCTTCTATGCCTTAACAAATGCATTGGTCAAACATTAGTCAACCCAGACCAAAAGGCTTATAATAAAAAATTGTACATTAGATGATTTTGCTGATTATGTACTTGGTGAAGATTATGTACTTTATAGTGTACATAGATTTCCAAAAGACTTTTAAGAATATCACTTATCAAAGGCTTCAGAGGCAACTAAGCAACTATGGAACCAGAAAGAAATTTCTTGCACAGAGAGAAAAAAAAAAAAAAAAGAAGCTTATTATAGAAATAAACAAAAATCTATTCTATTTTGTGAAAATGACCAGTAGAATTCCATAGGGATCTGTAATAGTACCTGTGGTTTTCAATATATTCATAAACATCTTGAAAAATTGTTGAGATGAATTTTTTCAGGACAGTAAAAATAAACTACTATGGGGAACTGAAGAATGATCTTGTCAGATTGATTGAGTATCAACAAAGAAAATTAAATTCACTACAAACAGATGTAAAATTATGTAAATATGGGGAAAATCCATCCTTTGCACAGAAGCTATATGATCCAAGTTGATCATTTTCATGCTGAAGAAGTTTGTGGTAGTTATGGGAGACATTTCTAAGGAAGTATCAACTTAGTGCACAGTAGAGGTTTAAACAGAAAATGTGCTAGGTATTATTATAAAAGGAAGTATGAAGGCTGCCTTGTGAGGTATGATTAAGCAGTCTGTAATTGTGAAATCTAGACAGGGTAAATAAAACTGAAGTCAGAAAAATAATTAGTGGTTTCAGAGGATGAATAGGAATTGATGAATACTAACTTCTTCTAATACAAGAATTGGGGTAGTGTCAACTAAATCCAATTAGATTAGGTTTTCATACTGAAGAAAAGGAGGTACTCTTCATTAAATAAGCAACACATTTATGGAAAAGGCAGTTTACATCTGATGTGAAACACCTGATTCTACCAACCACTGCATAAAAAGGGTACAATTTGCTCTGTGTTTAAAGATGTACCACACTGAAATCTGGAATTCTCCTTACAGTGCCCAGGTTTCACTCCATCAAGCTTTCTGCTCATGATGATGCAGATAGCCAACTTGCTCAGGGTCCAGAGAAATTGATAAGTTTGCATGGTCTTACATGGAAGAAGTATAAATTCAAAGATGGCAGAGAGTTTAGTCTTGAAAGGCAGGAATAAATTTGAGGAAGGGGGACATCAGACTCCTTGGTATGACTAAGTGTGAAAGAATGAGACAAAGGTTCACCCAGCCATGACCCCACCACCCATGAAGGGCACCTTTGTGGGATAGGTGATGAGCTGTAACAGAGTCTAGTACCCACAGCTTCCTCTTTTGCCATCCAAGCGGTGTGAGGTGTAGTCCTTGATCTCTATGACATGAGAAAGTGAAGAGTTACAGTCCAGAGACCTTAGGTGGTAGGTCTGGTGGAAATCTCACTATTCACGATGCAGGTTTCAGCAGACTGGTGAAGCTGACATAGTTCAGCATTGCTGGTCCTGATGCTTTCACATGCACTCACCTGGAGAAAATGTATATAGAGGTGCAAGGAGCAAGACATCCTGCTTGTGTGACAGTGAGTAGTTTCTGCTGACAAAGCCAAAGGAAGTGGGTGGGAATGGTCACCCTCTCACTGCTGGCCATGTTGTAATCAGGTACTACAGAGACAGATACTTGATGTGAATCTGTATGGCTGGTCTTTATTACTTTTGGAGTATGTTTTAATGAAATCGTGTCACCCAAAGTATACATGCTCCCACATAGTATCTGCTAAAATGAGTACTGTACATAATGACTTTATGAAGTCATTAGAAAAGTGTATCTAGAATACTTTGAGCTACAAAACCAATGTGATTATATATGTTAGGCATACACGATAGCAGTAACAGTTTATGTAAGTCATTTTCAGAGACATTTTGGAGTTCCTCAGAGAAAAGAGGAAATAAAATGGAAACAATATCCCTGTAAAAAAAAAATCATAAATAGCTACAAAATAGTTGAGGAAAGAAAATCTGAGCTACTAAATAATGAATTCCCCTGAGCTAGAGACAATAAGTTGTTTTCATATTTTTATATTTTGAGACAACGAAGAAAGTTGCTCATTACATCCTAAGGCCTTGAAATTTTTTCTTTAATAACAATACTGGCTTATTCCTGAAAGAAAGACTAAAAAGCCCGAACCAAAATACAACAAAACAAATGCAAAATGTCAACAAGTAGTCCTGTCTAAAACTCATTTTACCTTTTATATCTGCTGAATATTCTAATTAAGATTCAGAAGAGTTGAGAAACAGATTTTAAACATAGATTTTTTTTATTCAGTAAGGAAAAAAGTGCTTAAATATCACAAGTGCACATCCTAAGTGAAATATGATTGCACTTGAAAAAGATGTTTGCAAAAGATGTTACTAATTTCAGACCACCCTGATTTTTCACCTTCTTTGCTAGATTTCTTGACACCAAACCTTGAATACATATTTCAATACAAGTCAGACTATTAAGACTATTAATTGAATGATTCTTGAAATGAAAATACAAGGGGGGGGGTGAGAAATCTTGTTGGACTAACCAGTTCAGCTACTTTTTCACTGTCTGTGAAGGTACTAGTTAAGTGAGCACAAATCCCAACCATAGAGATTCCCGTGCAAATGACACAGCTTAAAAGTGTGATCATGTGCCCAAGAGTGAAAAGGAGGTCTTAAATTTTCATCTAAAATGGAACCAAACTGCTGTTACGCTGCTGCTCATTTCTTTATTTGTTTTCTAATGAGTTAATCATATAACCTCTATATCACTTTGTCAAAACAGTTTGGAAGCTGCATGTGAGGAGGGCATGGCATGAATTCATGTAAGCAGAGTCTACATTAATGCTGATCACAGAATCATAGGATAATCCAGGTTGGAAGGGACCTTTTTAGGGCAACTTCCTGCTTAAAAGAGAGTCAGGCACTGAGACAGCTCAGGGCCCTGTACAGCTGAGTTTTGAGTATCTACAGGGTTGGATAGAATCCCTGTCTCTCTAGGAAACCCACACAAGCGTTTGACTCCTCACATGCAAGAAAAACCATTTCCCTGTAAAGTCAAATACTCTTATCTTCCAACTTGGGTCATTTGCCTCTTGTCCTTTCATTGTGCATCTCTGGAAGGCTGCCTCTTTTTTTCTCTATACCTCCCCCAAACACTAAGCAGTTGTAGACAGTAGTAAAGGTCTCTCTGGAGCCTTCTTTTCTGCAGGTTGGACAAAACCAGTTCTCTGAGCCTCTCTTTGTGTTTCATGTGCTCTAGCCCTCTGATCATGTCAGTGGCCCTCCACTGGACACACTCTAATATAGTCCACGTCTTCTCATATTCGGAAAACCAAAACTGGACACAACACTCTAGATGCATTTACTCTAGATACCAGGAATGATCAACTCCCCTGACCTGCTTCTCTCTTTCTCTCACAATCCGTAATGCTGTTGACCTTCTTTGCTGTAAAACTGTGTTGCTGGTTCATGTTTAACTTCACGTCAGCCCAAACCCAAACTCATTTTCTACAAAGCTCATTTCTAGCCACTAAGATCCCAGCCAGAACAAAGGGTTGTTCTGACTTTGGTTTAGGTTTTTTACCTTTGTCATTGTGAACTTCACAAGGCTCCTCAGACCATTTCTACAATTTTTCCAGTTTCCTCTGAAAAGCCATCCTACCACTTCAGTATATTATGTCCTTTTGGCAGCTCAGTATAATCCGAAATCTGGTTGAAGGTTCATTCTGTTCACCATCCCAGCCTTTATCAAGGCCATTAAACAACACCAGCCCCAGTATTCATCTCTGGGGGCTGTTACTAGCAATTAGCCCACAACTCAGCACTTCAGGAGAAGTTGTGCAAATGAATAAGTGTGAATATATTCCTAACAACTGAAGATGAAGTTTTGCATATGGTGAAGTCTGAGTATATGGAGCACATTATAATTCTCTGACTTTATATGAAGTTGGATTTAATGTGTATTTTCCTATTTACTGCATGAATTTAGCTACTAGGGTCTTTAACATTTGAAGCCACTTTATGAATGACATTCACAGAGGTAAAAAAAACACTAGAAAACAACCAAAACCCCCAAAATCCCAAACCTCAAACTGAGTCAAAGTAAATAAATGACAGCACTAGGTAAATATCTTATCATTCTGGATTAGGAGTAATATGAAAATATGTATCAGACTAGGATGTCACATTAGTCAAGGTTTTGAGGAGGCTCATTATCATTTTACTTGTGGCCCAAATTAGGTACAGTGGAATGAACAAACAGATCTATGTTTAATGGTATAAAAGTCATCCCTAATCCTTTGGTATGCATTTTCCACACAGCTTCCATATAGGGAAATAGTGGATACTTATCATTACTATTGCTAGTTTCAGGAACTACATTATTAGAAAAATAGCAAGAAGCTGAGAGTCTAGTTGGCTTAGGTATCTTTTCCCTAATTGTCTGATGATATCTTTCAAAGTTAATGACATAAGAAGTATAATGTGACTTATTTCATTATTATCCTACCACTTCAGGGACACATACTGCCAAGTCTCATGCTTTAAAGCTATATACAACCACGCTAAGTGGCTAAGAAGAATGTAGGTTATTTTAAATGCTAGGAAGATGGGCAATGTTGTGTATTTGAAAACAAATTCTAATGACAACTTTCTTCTGGTTTGTTGTTTTAAATATGTAAATAATTTGTAATGAAAGCATTAAATAAAAAACCTAAATGTAGAATTAAAATACTAAAGTAAAAAAATCAATTGAGTTATCCATTTTTCCAGTGCATAGATTACCCATAGATAAGTTTATATTATTTATAACCTTAGCTTAGATTACATCTCACTTTAGCCACTTAACAGAGGCAGGAACTTATTAGTCAAAGCTCCATTTCAATCAAACTCAAGTGACTGACACCTCCAAAGATGCAAAGTTTGGTAATCAAACTGGCTCAGGGCGAGATAGTACATGGTCTGTTTTCCACTGTTAGATATTTGATATTAATTCCATCTACAAACATTAGTGGTATGAGGTGTTTGGTTCTGGATGAGAAAAAGAAATAAGAATAGAGTCTGAGAGGCACATCTGGGGCCTCAACAGGGGTATTTTCGTCTCTTGAAATGAGACTTCGCTATTTTTTTCCCAGTGTAATTGAAATCGTACTATAGCAGGTGAAGACAACGGAAAGTGATATGCCTAAAAGTCACTGTACCAGATGCCAAAACAGATAATATAAGTGCCAATTTCCATTACACAATGTCATGAAGTAAATCATTTATTGTACTGTCATTTATCCGATCACACTGTAAAAAACCTCCATGTGCTAGAATATGGGTAACCACAATACAGTGATTATATCTAGGCAAAGGGCTATTTTTTAACAACTCCAGAATTTCAGGACCCACATACTGTTGTCCCAAATCTTGGTCTTCTGAATGACATCTCCAGTTTGGTGGCCTTTTTTGAATACTTTCTTTACCAGCAAACAATGATTTTTCTGTTATCAAATATGCTACATTGTCCTATAAAGATAATCACCATCTATATTTGGCTTTTTGTAACCTTTTCCAAGTGTTTCAGAGCTCGAAGATCTTACAGAGCTCAAGGTGGAAAACAGCTTTTGACCCTGGAGCTGTATCTGAGGTGCATATAATCTGTATGTCACATCTGTCGACAGCGATTCACTTTGGAGAAGACAGGGAAAGCAAGGGAACAGTCAGAAGGTAGTTATGTATCCATACCCTGACAGCTAGGGAACTAAAACCAAAGCATAATATTTTTAAGCAGTGTTAAACTGGGTAAAGATTATTTCTGAGGATTCATCATTTCCAGTAACTCGCCAAGCTCCAAAAACTGCTAGGAAGTGACTCTAAGTGCTTTGGTGAATTCTGAGTTAAGGGTTTGAAGACAATAACATTATAAATCTTCATTCAGAGGTTTTAAAAGCAAAGCATGCTATCACACATTTTATTGATGCAGTTTGCAAGTGGCACCAGCAAATTGCTCTTTTAATCAGAAGGCATTTTAAAAAGCATGTCCTTTTGAGACTGTGGATAATTACTTTTACTATCTTGTCACAAGAAAAAATTGCTCAACTTATGTGATTTAAATGAAATGAAGACTGAAGTTTTTTGATTTATTAATGACATGTAATTAACTGGCAATCCATTAACTATATATTCAGAATCAACATCCTTAATACAACAGATAAACCACAATTATACATAAATTAAAGAGATGCTAATAAACACCTACAAATTTATGAACAGCCTTATGGAGCTGATCCTGTGAAGGTCTAGCCAGCATATACACGGACATGTACATACCCTGGATGGAGGGGTTGCTGCCACACCTTCCCCACTTTTATACGCTCCCCTTCCGCTCTTGATGCACCTAATGGTAAGGAGGCATTTTGGAAGGTGTCTCCGCACCCCAGGGTGGGGTCCCTTTGTGCTGCCCCAGTTCTGCCAGCCCACTGGCTGCTCCCAAAATCCCATGGAGAAGCTGTGCTGCCTGGTCTGGGCAGAGATTGGGGTGCCCCAGGGACAGACTTGCTGTGACAGCTACTCCTTCCTTTCCACTGTCTTTTCCCATGTCAAAAATATCTGTGCTTCCTTCATACTTCTTATAAGATTGACCTCTTCAGATGTGTCTGTCATTTCCTGGTTGCTGTTTAATACTGCTGATGGTCATCCTGTCTAACTGAATCATTTCAAGCACAAACTCTGAGATAGTTTTGTGTCTCCTGTGCATGCATGCCCCTCCCTGGTTAGACTCCCATACCTGAGAGCTGCTCCTAAGTGGGCCATTTAACAGTGGTGGGGTAGGTGGGTGTCTCTATAACAGATCTTTTCTTTCATGCATTTCCTCTTACAGTCAGGGGAGGTTTAATGGGGCCATCAGAACTTAGGTAGAAGTTACACTTAGCTTGAGAAAGCTTACTCACAAAGTAAAAGGAACTAATAAGAACTGTCTACTAAACAGGTAACAAGCAGGTTTTCTTTCATGTAAATTTGTTTACTGCTTTTCCCTGGTCCCTCTTCCCTTGTTTGCTCATCTGTGTAAGTGAAAATTGCCCCAAAGGGCCTATTATTTATTTTTCTTTTGTTGTTGCAATGACATTTGTGCAATATATTTTTTCTTTATAATTACATCTTTTCTTCCAGTATGTTTAGTGATTAGCTAGAAAAGGGAGAGATACAAAAACTACTACTGCAGTCATGAATTCTTTTCAATAGACTTGATTCATTACAAGAGCATAATGAAGTGACTGACAACCTATCTAAGGTGTGTTTATACTGTCAATCTTACCACTCTGTGTTTCACCCTGGAGCTCTGGGCCCTCAGTCCTTTGCACTGGGCTTATGATTGCTTGTACCTTGTTCTGGGTTTAGCAGTAGCAGTCATTTTTCTCCTTCTTAGTAGCTGGTGCAGTGCTGTGTTGTTGACTTTCAGCCTGCTAACAGTGCTGATAACACCAATGTTTTTAGTTACTTCTCAAATGTTTAGTCTGACCAGGGACTTTCTGAGCCTCATGCTCTGCGAGGGAGGAGGGTAAGCCAGGAGGAAGCAGAGATAGGACACCTGACCCAAACTAACCAAAGAGGTATTCCATACCGTAGCACATCATGCCCATTATATAAACTGGGGGCAGTTACCCAGAACAGTTATGTCACTGCTCGGTCGGGCTGGGTGTTGGTCAGCGGGTGGTGAGTGGTTGTATTCTCTTCCCTTGCTATTTCCCTTATCATTATTATTATTGGTGATAGCAGTAGTGGTTTTGTGTTATACCTTAGTTACTGGACTGTTCTTATCTCAGCCCATGGGAGTTACATTCTTTCAATTCTCCTCCCCATCCCTCTGGGGAAGAAGGGAGGATGGGGTGGGGAGGGGGGGGAGGGGGTAGTGAGAGACTGTCTGTGTGGTTCTGAGTTACTGGCTGGGCTTAAATCATGACATTCCTGCACACTATTTTTTGATAAACCAGAAAGCTTTCTTCAGTAGAAAATTAAAGCAATTCTGAGACTGTTTGCTCCTTACAATCAATATGGGCAGTGAGTTAGTTTAACACTTCCCGCCCAATCTTCCAAACTATTTCACTTCCAACAGTAGGCATCACAGGACATTTGCCTTTTTTCATACAACACTCCTGTGAACACACCTCACATATAGTATCTGTGAATATGCAAATGAATATTGTGTAAAAACCCTATTCCTGCAGGCTGTTAGAGCATCCTACTTATTATTCAGTTACCTAGTTAGTTTGTTGACCTGTTGTTAACAACTATAAAAATGTGATAATGACTGAAAGTCCCAGAAACATGACTAGGACTCTGAGAAAAGAAGGTTGTTCACTTTTATGTGCTTGGATCACAGCCAGAAGCCACTGGCAAGAAAGGGTTTATTTAACTTTTGAAAAATGCCTAAGTGGGGTATCACAAAGGCTCACAACGAAATGTGTTGTTCTGATGCATCTCAGCATACATTCATATATTTGTTTGAACTGTGCTGGCTTCTAGAAGTTTGGCACCTGTCTCTAAATATGGATCCTCAATTTGACAGATAGCCTAAACTTGCCTAAACTTAGTTGTTTAGAATCTATGGATAAGTCCCACTCACTTTGTCTCAGCTCAGCTTTTATCCTTTATACTAAGTCCTTCAGGGAGAAGGAAGCAATACTGGCCTGTATTTTTGTGTGTGTTTTGTATAAAGAAATATTTATATTTTAAGTAGTGTATTTCCTTTTCTTTGTAGGTATTTGTGGGACCCTTTCCACGCTTTTCCTTCCCCTGGGCAGAAGTATGGGTCATCTTCTCAGGATAGATGGCCAAGGACTGAAAGCTGCCTGAAGAGCTCAAGTCTGAAGAAGTCTCAAGAAGATGGAGGAGGACAGCAGATGCAAGAAAATTACATTTTATTTCAAAGAAAGTTGGTTCTTAGGCTTAAGAACAGCCTACAACTGCACATACCTGACTTTGTGCTAAATTACTTAGAGTTACAAAATTACTGATCATAGAATCATAGAATCATAGAATCGTTAGGGTTGGAAAGGACCTCAAGATCATCCAGTTCCAACCCCCCTGCTGTGGGCAGGAACACCTTACACTAAATCATATCACCCAAGGCCTCGTCCAACCTGGTCTTGATGGCAGAAGAGACCTCTGAATACCATCTAGTCTAACTGTCCTGGTCAGAGAAGGGTTAGCTAGGGCAGGTTGCTCAAGTTGCTGGACACTTGTAATATCCAGGCAGGTTTTGAAACGCTCCAGAGATGGAGATTCCCCTAGCTTGCTGAGCAACCTGTTCCAGGGTTTGATCAACCCCTTTGTGACTTTTTTTGCCTCTTTTACATTTAATCAGAACTTCATGTAGATTAATTTGTGACTGTTGCCTCTTGTCCTGTCACTGGATACCTCTGAGAAGAGTTTGACTTTATTTTCTTTTCCCTAACAGTCATTTATATACACTGATTCAGTCCCTCCTGATCCTTCTCTTCTCCGGGCTGAACAGTCCCAGCTCTCTCAGCCTTCCCACATATGACAGATACTCAAATATTTTATCATCTTTGTTGCCTTTTTCTGGACCTGCTCCAGCATGTTTATGTCTGTCATGTACTGTCATGGTTTAGCCTCAGCCACCAGCTAAGTACCATGCAGCCACTTGTTCATTCCTCACCCTGTTCCTAGTGGATGGGAAAGAGAATCAGAAAAATGTAAAACTGATGGGTTGAGGTAAAAGCAGTTTAGTAATTTAAATAAATCAAAAGATAATAACCATAACAATAACAATACATAATAATAATAATAACAATAAATAATAATAATAATATGAGAAAAGAGGAATAAAACCAATGAAAAACCAAGTGATGCACAATACAATTGCTCACCATCCACTGACTGATACCTAGTCCATCCCTGAGTAGCTGTCAGTGGGTCTTGGCCAACTCCCCCAGTTTTTATACTAAGCATGATGCTCTGTGGTATGGAATATTTCATATATACTTGGCTACTTCAGGTCAGCTGTTCTGGATGTGCTCCCTCTCAGTTTCTTGTGCCCCTCTCACTGGCAGAGCATGAGAGATGAAAAAGCCCTTGATTTAGATTAAGCACTGCTTAGCAAAAACTAAAATATCAGCATCCTACATGTTCTCATACTAAATGCAAAACACAGCACTATACCAGCTACTACGAAAAAAACAAACAAAACTATCCCAGCTGAAACCAAGATATCTAGGGAGCCCAGAATTGAGCACTGTACTCCAAATGTGTCTTATCAGGGCAGAGTAGAGAGGAAGAATCACCTTCCTTGACCTGCCGGCACTCTTTCTTGTGCAGCCACAGGAGCTGTTGCTCTCCTTTGCTGCAAAGGCCCATTGCTATCTCATGTTCAACTTCCTGTCTACTACAATCACAGATCATTTTCTCAAAGCTGCTTTCCAGTCAGTCAGCCCTCAACTTTTACTAGTGCATGGGTTTATTCCTTCAAAGACATAGAACTTCATATTCACAATTATTGAATTTCCTGAGGTTCCTTCTTGGTCATTTCTTAAGCCTGTTGAGGTACTTCTGAAGGGCAGCACAATCATTTGGTCTATCAGATACTCCTCTTAGTTTTGTATGTTTTACAGACCTCCTGAGGGTGCATTTAGTCCCTTCATCCATATCAGTAATGATGTTGAACAGATACTTGCTTTCCTGATTATTTGGATGGACTGTTTTTGAGCTTGGAAAAGGTGGTATTTGAAAATCAACAGGTTTTCCTGACCTCTCTTCTCTCCTGGGATTCGTCCAAGCAGGTCCCTGAAGCCTAAAGTCTACTCTTCTGAAGATCAAAGCCTACTCTCCTGAAGCCCAGGCTTGTGATCCTGCTATTTGCATTGTTTCCTTTTCTCAGTATCCTGAACTCCACCATTCCATAGTCACTTTAGCCAAAGCTGCCACCAATCTTCATTTTCCTGGACAGTTCTTTATTTGTAAAAATCAATTCCTGCAGTGTCCTCCTTTGTCCATTCTTGAATCCCTTGTGCCAAGAAGTTGTCAACGATGTGCTCCAAAAACACCTTGCTTTGCTTACAGCCTGCTGTGTTGGCCTTCCAGCAGATTTTTGGATCAAGTCACCCATGAGGACCAGGGTTTGCAAATATGAGGCATCTGCCAGTTGTACAAAGAAAGTCACATCTACTTTTTCTTTGTGCTGGGTCTGGCTGGGATGGAGGTGATTTTCTTCATAGCATGCTGCCCATTATGGTGCATGTTTGGAGTATCTGATCAATATAGTATTGATAACACGTGTTTTAGCTGTTTCTGAACAGTGCTTACACAGTGTCAAGGCCTTCTCTGTTTCACACGCTGCCCCCAGTGAGAAAGTTTGGGGTGCACAGGAAGTGGGGAGGACAAATAACTTGGACAACTGATCCAAAAAGATGAAAGGGTTATTCCATGTCATATAGTCATCTTTAGCTATAAAAACTAGAAAGGAGGAGGGTTTTGGGTAGATAGCCATTGTGTAGGGACTGGCTGGGCATTAGTCTACTGTAGGAAGTGATGACTGATTGCCTTTACATCACTTGTTTTGTTCATTTTTCCCATTTGCTTCCTCTTCCCTTTACTTACTATACTATTCTTATCTTGACCCACAGTTTTGGGGACTTTTTGCTCTTCCTATTCTCTGGTCCCATCCTGCTGGGAGCATGGGGAGTTAGTGGCTGCATAAGGCTTAGCTTCCAGCCAGGGTCAAACCACCACAATCTTGAATTAATTGATGATGGAAGATATATTCACAAAGGTTAATGAAACTGCAGAAACAAAGCCAAATGTCTAATTTTATATGTATGTGGAGAAGGGATTGAGTGTACTTGTTTTATTTTGCGTGAGTATAAAAAGGATTAATTTCTGTTAGTAGAATTTAGAAAGAGCTCAGTATTTCTTTTTTTATCTGGGAAAAAAGCGTAAAAAGTGGGTTGTAAATACCTAGATATGGTTCTTGTCATTCATAGACCTCATTCTCTGACCACAAAGGCCCAAATGTTCTCTGTCATGCTCTGTTGTTGCTTGCCTTGAACTAAATTACTGCCAACATTATGCACTTGGCTCCCTCTCTGGAGCTGTTAATCAAAATGGTGGCAACCTAGGACCTGATATTTAGGACCTGAATAATTCTGCCTTGCTATAATTAATTTGGATAGAACAGCAAATAAGCCTCATCAAACAAACTGTTCCTGTTAACAGCAAAACATGGAGACTGATACCATCATCTAGATTTTGGAGTTCAGCCTGTTCAACAAGGTGGCTGAAATAAGCACTCAACTTTAACCTTGCAAAAGTTTAGGGTGTTTTTGAAAAATAATGTGTGATATTCATCCAGTTAAGTGTGTATGTAAGAGAAACATAGCATAGTTCAATGTATATACAGGCACTCTCACCCTGGAATTTCTGAATGCTGATGCCTTGAAGAGTCTGACAGGAGAATCTCCCATCTTGCTCCCAGTGCCAGCTTCCTCCCACAGGAGAGAGCAAATTCAAATTGAGGTCATAATAACCTCTGTTGCTTCTGTCCCAATAATTTTACAGTGCCTTATAATATAAAAGTTTGAGGCTTGCCCAAGCAATGAAAGAGAAAACCTATGGAAGATGCTACATTCAGAGCCAGCCAAATAAATATCCTCCCAGAATTAAGGAATTACTCTGGGACAAGGCATTATAACCTTCCAGATACAGTATGCCTGTAGTGTACTTCCCTAGACCAGATGATTTCTTACTGCTTAGTAGGAGTCCAAAATTGCCATAGGGACTGTCACAAATATTCTCACTAAAAGTATGGATTCCTAAAACATGGTAAGCTCACTGAGCTTCCAACAGAGGACTTCAATGTGGCCCACCATATGCTAAAATTTCTGGAGTAACACATGGAACAAAAGAGTTTCAGGAGTTAGGTTTCCTTGGCCTGGCATAATTTTTCTGCAAAAAGCATGCAATCCACAGCCCTGAATTAAGTGGCAGCAACACCAAGTACATATTTCTAAAACCTTCTATAAAGCAAAATTCATATCCCATGAACAACTTCCACTGCAGACTCATTGTGACCTCCTAAGAGGACACTGGTCAACAGCAAACATCTGACACCATAGACACAAACTCACTTGGAGTATTGTGTACAGTTCTGCTGTCCTCAACATAAAAAGGACATGGAACTGTTGGAACAAGTCCAGAGGAGGGCCACGAGGATGATCAGGGGACTGGAGCACCTCCCGTATGAAGACAGGCTGAGAAAGTTGGGGCTGTTCAGCCTGGAAA
Organism: Pezoporus wallicus; assembly: GCF_028554395.1. NCBI lineage: Eukaryota > Metazoa > Chordata > Aves > Psittaciformes > Psittacidae > Pezoporus > Pezoporus wallicus. The sequence goes on along the minus strand of NW_026638964.1, from coordinate 55,521 downwards.
AGAGAAAGCTGCGTGGAGACCACAGTATCTGAAGAGGGCCTACAAGGATGCTGGGGAGGCACTCTTCATTAGGGATTGTAGTGATAGGACAAGGGGTAATGGTTTAAAACTTAAACAGGGGAAGTTTAGACTGAATATAAGGAAGAAGTTCTTTACTGTTAGGTTGGTGAGGCACTGGAATGGGTTGCCCAGGGAGGTTGTGAATGCTCCATCCCTGGCAGTGTTCAAGCCCAGGTTGGACAGAGCCTTGGGTGACATGGTTTATTATGAGGTGTCCCTGCCCGTGGCAGGGGGGGTGGAACTAGGTGATCTTCAGGTCCTTTCCAACCCTAACTATTCCATGTTTCTATGAATCTAAACCAATTGTTTAAACAGAGGTATCTAGGGCCATATAAAACACTCCAAGGCATCCTAGATATCCATATGTCACTGCCAGATTTGACATATGATTTATGAGACACCTCTACTGCAGATAGAGGCCAGATATGCATCTTAATTTTCACATCTTCAAGTGAAACTAGAGAGTTATATTTTGGCAACTACATTGAAGTCCATCATTTAACTCTCACCCAAGAAGTTTAATCCACCTGTGATTCAAGGAGTCATCTGATCAGCACAGCTGTGTGACCATGGCTAATTTTAATAAGAAAAAGATTATGGATAAAGTAATTGTTAATATGTGGGAGCATAAGCGAGCTAAAGCCCTACAGGAGAAGTATAAACACAGACAGAAGAATATCTGGTTTGCTAGTAGTAGCCACTCCAGTATTTAAGATGGAACATACCCTTCCTGCCATGGAAAGGTCTAAAACCCTAAGGAGAAAAAAAATTACATTAGAAAAGAAAATCAGAGGTAGCAACTAAGTAGCAATAAGAATCAGACTAAATGCCCCACTTACTGCAGACTTCACTCAGCAAAGATGTATTAGGAGCATCATTTGCATGGTAAGTGTAGTAATGCTTGGCATAGTAGCTGGTTAGTCCTGCGTGGTCTTATTCCTAGTAACTTTGCTCTTAAACTGTGTAAATCCTATTTGCAAGGTACTTCTTTTACACTGTTCACATTTTGTAAACAGAAGGATCAAAGGGAAGGCTATAGTGAGTGATATGATACTCTCCCTCTTACTGCTTTTGTTCTGAGATCTTTTACCATGCAAAGAGACAACAGGACTTTTAATCGCAGTCACCCCTGGACAAAGAATTACATGTGAGATTCATCTCCACATTCAATCACCTACCTTTACCAAGGACAATAGCACCATGTAGCAGGAAACAGGTCCTCACAGGAGATACAAATAGGAACTGGTGTCCATAAACATGTTTCAGTATCATAAAGTATGCAGATGAAGTTATGTATTGTGCATTAAATGTGTAAGCTGGGGGAAAAGAGTTTACAGCATATTACCTAGCAAAGAAAGAAGTTTCGCAGGGGAAAAATTTACAGCAGTATTACCTGGTAAGGAAAGAAGTTTTAGCTGCATAAGGTATATATTATGATTTTTAATGGCTTACATTGATCAACAGTTTGTGTAACAAGCACAGATGTAGCAGATAAAACTACCTTTTAGCAATATTCAACTATAAACTCAACCATAGTAGTAGACCACAACAGTAATGAGATAACCATGATACAAGTATCATAAAGACAGGGGATACTTCTAACAAATGTAACAGTATGTTGTCATAGAAATATTAACAGTCTGGTATTATAGCTATGGCCAGCAATCCCCGAATCCCTGAGCTCTCCAAATCCTCTGCCTGCAAGACTCCTCTTTTGGTCCTGATAATCCACACTTACGGCATAGAACATGCAGGGGCAACCTGGTGTGCCTTGAAACAGATGCATTAAATGGCTTTAAACTGGAAGGGTAGATTTAGATTAGGTATTAGGAAGAAATTTTTCACTGCGAAGGTGGTGAGACACTGGAACAGGTTGCCCAGAGAAGTTCTGGATGCCCCATCCCCAGAATTATTAAAGGCCAAGCTGGATGGGACTTTGAGCAACCCAGTTATTTAATTTCTTATGTTTTGTTCTGTTTCCTTTGTATTTATTGTGCTAAAATAGAAGTTAGTTATTTCAATGATTCTGTTGTGGTTTATATGTATTACAAGGGCTTATAGCTATGGTAGATCAGTGATTTGGTTACTCTTTGTCATCCTGAAAATAATGACAAATAACTTTTGCACAGGCAAAGTAAAATTATTTCAAGGCATGTTTTTGTTTAAGAGCCCTGTCCCCATGATATTAACATCATGCTAAAGGTTCACATCTCAGCCCAGGGTTCCTTTACTTGTCCACAGAACTGAGACCTCTTTGCTTTTTTCAAATTTCTTCTTCCAGAATGAAAAAATTATTTAGCACAGTAGCTACAGGGAGCTGAAGAGGTCTTTAGGGTCAAAGACTTGCAGAGCAGATACCATGTCATTTATTATTCTGAATGATAAGTCACCAGGCTGCTTCACAGTATGCAGGACCTGAACCTAGTGAGTGACTATTAGTCCATCTGATATAGCAATCAATGCTCAGTTGATCTTGGTATTGTTTATAATGTAAACTATAACTTATAGTTTAACTGAAGTTATAATTTATGCTACATAACTATGCTTAGATAACTATGACTTAAATTATGCTGTAGTCTTCCATTCTCAAGTCCAGTTTAACATGAAATTTGCCAGTGAACAAATTCATTCATGCAATTAAATCTTTTTTGGTTTCACTTAAGTACTTCTGATCTGTTACACAAGTTTAATTCTGTAAGTACATAACCACAGTATGTGAGAAGCACATATTGTGCAAAAAGGAAAGCAATGTATTAATACTGCTGTCAGAGTCCAGTTATATGAGAAAGCATTGTGGACGCTAAGGTGTGCAGGTTACGTATCACTTGCTGGATTACAGAACATTAACAATGTTCAGAGTGCAGGAATATCTGTCTTGTTTGTTTTCTCAGAAGAGTTTCAAATATCCACTTCAGTTTTGCTTTGCTTTGGAAGGGCTGCCTTTTGTTTCTGTTGTCTTGTTTTAGGTTTAGTTATTTACATGTTTTGAAATATGTGATTTTGCTAATTGAGTAAAAAAAAGAAAAAAGTGGTTAAAGTCAGGCATTTGTTGTGAAGAAAAAAATTCACGTTTCAGTGCCTATAGGAAGCTGGAGTCTCTAGCAATTTGTAATGATAATGTGTCAGATCTGTTTCATGCTAATCATATAACTTAGTGAGAGGTAACAGGTGTTCACAGTAATATCAGATCCTGGTTTTAAATATTTAAAAAGAAGAATTAAATTTGGGATTTTTTTTTACAATAAAGTTTGAAATATTTTACCAAGTAGGGTGTTTTTCTCCATCTGTTTCCAAATTTTAAATTTCTATTTATTTAAGTGCTCAAAGGTATTGTTATTCTCCAAAGTGACTTTTAAAGGAATTATATAGCATTTTTTCCTACATTGCACATAATTATTAATAAATGTGGATGTACTGCAGTTTTCAAAGACTGTTTTCAAATGTATCTATGGGGTCTTTTTAGGCAGATAGGGGATTTCAGATGTTCTTTGTTGTTAATAAGTACAAGATTTTTTTTCTTTTAGTATTGATTAATCATTTTTTTCTCCTTTCAATTAAAAAAAAAGTTTCTGAAATTGACATGTTTTCTGGTTTAAGTGAAGTATGCTGAGTAGCATATATGAATATTTACAAGGCCATACATTTTTATAAACTACTCTAAATATGACACCTTCCAAAGCACAATCAATATGAAATGGAACTTGTTGATTTCCTGCTGAACACCACTGAGCTTGCTCCAACAAACCAGATGGAATTTTGACCTTGTACACTGTGTTCTCTCTGATTCACCATGTACTTTCACAATTGGAAACAATTGTATTTTTTTTTTTCTGTTCTTTTGCTAAGAAGGAACAATTCCCATTATAAAAAAAGACAGCATACTGCAAGTTCTAAAGGTCACTACTTGGAAGGTACACAAGGACTGTGGTCAGAGTTGTATCACTTAGTACCATACATCTACTTGGTGAGTAAGAGAAAGTATTGCCTACACACTGTTGGAAAAACACTTCTTTTTTTGAGCAGCAGGAAAAAACCTTGTATACCATCTGCCTTCTACAAGGTGTGAAGGGAATTTCACATGACAGAACACAAGTGACTTCCTCTGTAAAGTGAGGAAACAAATTGTCATAATATTGTTCACCCAATAAATCACTGTTTTAGTTACTGGGCGCACAACACCTATGGTAACTTCTGTGACATGTTATTTTTATTAATTTATTTATGACAAATAAAATGTTTTGTCCTTATTGTCCAGAATGCCTTTTTAAAAATCAAACCCCCAAAAAATAAGACAAAGGTTTATCAAACACTGAAAAATGCTTTAAACATGAGGGCAATAAAAAACCTTGCTTAACTCAGCTGTGATATTTAATTATCATATTGAATTTTTGCTGACTTCCTGAAGAACTACAAATGACTATATAAATAATATGCATCCTGCACTTGCAATATTCAGAATGAGAAAATTCAATACAAGAGAATTTTTTTGTGAACTCATTAAATAGTACCAAAAATAATTAGTAGTACTTCACAAATTTTCCCATTACTTGGAAAATGTACAGCTAAGATTTCTATGCATACTTTCATTAAAATCTTGGAATATGAGAAAGCTAGAGAGATAAAGAGAGAAAATATGTTTTTCATTAGTTTTGGCAGTTACTTGAAACATGAGTATTCCAATTAGGGAATGATGGCAAAAAAAAAAAGAGAAAAGGAAAAAAGTTTAGTCATTTGCTCTTTTTTTTTGAGGGGGTGTTTTGCGGTTGTAATTGCCGGTAATAATACAAATTTGAAACATTTTTCATAGAAGCAAAAAAGCTTCATTTCAACTTATATGATGATTCACATTAAGAGCTCCATTTACAGATACTTCAACACTGAATCATTAATCACTTTGACAAAATACTACCAACTGTATTGGATTTCCTGCTACGGACTTTAACAGATGTCTAATTAGAAACTGAAAGTGAATTCAGATTAAACCAGTACTTGGCATATGTATAGACTTGGCATATGTATAGTATCAAATCATTATAGAAATAAACTCTTTCTTGAGGGCAAGGCAAAATATAACCATTTTTCTCCATTTACAATTTTCAAATAAAGAAAGAATATTTAAATATTCCATACCCACAGCCTTAGTTACTATGGGATATTTTAGAAATGTAAGTGAAATATTCTATAAAATTTCTGTAAAAAATCTACTGTAGGGACAATTAAATTTTTTCTATTTCATAATTTTCAAATTTTTAAATATATTTATTAACATCTAAAAATATGAATACTAATGAAACAAACCCTCACATCTTTCATCACATAAGTATCAATCGATTACTATATTCATGTATGATGTCCTACACCCTTGTAAGTCACTAAACATATAAACACAATTTGTCTAACATTTGATTTAATATCTTCTTTTTGTCAACACTGGTATATTTGGGGACCTCTAAAATAAGAAAGACAAGGACCTGTTGGAGCGAATCCAGAGGAGGGCCACGAATATTACCGGAGGGCTGGAATACCTCTGCTATGAAGACAGACTGAGAGAATTGTGCTTGTTCATCCCAAAGAAGAGAAGGCTCCAGGGAGACCTCACAGTAGCCTTACAGTACCTAAAGGGGGACTACGAGAAATCTGGAGAGTGGCTTTTTACAAGGGCATGTAGTTCCAGGACAAGAGGGAATGGCTTTAAACTAGAAGAGCATAGGTTTAGATTAGATTCTATGATTCTATGATATTTTGTTTGAAAATTAAGATACTCTTCTTGCAGTCTTACACAACTATAATACAGAAATTTTTCTAAACACTGTAACTGACTTAATTCACCATTTCTGGACATAGAAAACTTAACATAGCAGTGGTTAGTACCCAGATACTCTTTTTTCATTATCAGACATAGCATATTTTTGAGCTTGATCTTGTCACATGAAAGGCAAGAGCAGGTTTATCAGTGGATGCAGAAATCATGCTGAGAATTTGGCACCTTTGGAACTTGAAGCTTTAATTGCTTAAACAGATTAATAAATTATAAAAGAAAGCCAGCTCTTAGGGACAGACTTACAAAAGTAATTGTGAATTCAAGTCCCATAGCAACATTAGTTCACAACAGTTTTGAACTGAGGTTCAGAAAATAATTTGTCAGAAACACTTGCCTTTGTTGCATAAAGGTTTAGTCCAAGCTGAGTTGCCTTAGGCCACATCTAAATTAAACTGTATTTTGGAACAGAAATATGTTTTTGAAGAAATTCTCCTGATCACCCCATGCCACTCACTGGTTGGTTTTTGAAGCTGTTTTAATGAGGTCTGATGAAGGTGAACTATTATTTTTCACTTTCTTCCTGTCCCTCTCCCCCCACCAAAAAAAAAAAATCTTCCTATAAAGAAAACTTAATTGGAAATTCTGTTCTGGGTGCTCATTAAATGCCCTCCAGTACATAATGCAGAAATGCTTGATCTTCCATATAGCTTTGAACAACATCCATGATGTTCATGCAAGAAATCAACTAAATCTATCGCAAAGGAAAAACAAGTAACAAACTGGCATATTGTAGATGCAGAGTTCTCATAAAAAATGGTTTTGATTTATTGATCAATTCTTACAGAAGAATAGCAATTTCTATGAAATATATCTTGCTACTGTAGATATAACCTGAACCTTGACAGCAAAAAAACTTTTTCAGGATATTCCTAATCTCAGTGTTTTCACTCACTCAATATGAGCATTCAGCATTCACTCAGTATGCTGAGCCTCCTACAACACGCATTTAAACGTATTACTCATCCACTATGTCACTCAGGTTGAGCTGCCATTTAGATATGTAGACATATTTCTCCTAAATAGTTTAACATTCAGTACAAAGTAAACATTTTTAAGTACCCGTCTCCCACTGCAGAATCCAAAAGCCTTGCAATCACGTTTTTTTTTGATAATGGGTCGCAATATGCATTCGCAGCCCAGGAAGCCAACTGTATACTTGGCTGCATCAAAAGAAGCGTGACCAGCAGGTCAAGAGAGGTGATTCTTCCCCTTTACTCTGCTCTCAAGAGACTCCACCTGGAATACTGTGTACTGCTTTGCAGTTTCCAGTTCAAGAAGGACATGGACCTGTCAGAGCAGGTCCAGAGGAGGGCCACAGAAATGGTCCAGGGTGGGAAATACCACTCCCATGAAGAAAGGCTGAGAAAGTTGGGGTTGTTCAGCCTGGAGAAGGCTCTGGGGACATTTTCATCCAGCCCTCTAATACTTTAAAGGAGGATTATAAGAAAGACAGAGACAGAATTTTTGCCAGGACCTGTAATGACAGGGAAAGAGGCAATGGCTTTTAAACTGAAAGTGGGTAGATTTAAATTGGACACGAGGAAGAAATTTTTTATGACGATGGTTCTGAGAAACTGGAACAGGTTGCCCAGAGAAGTTGTGAATGCCCCATCATTGAAAGTGTTCCACGTCAGGTTGAATGGATATATGAGCAATCTGGTCTAGCAAAAGGTGCCCCTGCCCATGGCAGGAGTGACAGCTGACTAGGTGATTTTTAAGGTCTCTTCCAACCCTAACCATTCTATAATTCTACTAAATGGTTAAATATGCAGGAAAGGGATTCTCAGCAATCAGTACCAAGAATACAAATGTCCCTAATCTGATCAACAAGACACTCCAACACCAGAAACAGATATTAAGAACATCACCAAGAATTTATGCATCTTAATCTTGCAAGTGATTAGATACATTTGTACCACAATTTGTACCACATCATTTTTTCTATTGTTTTACCTCATGCTGTTACAAAACACAACACCCCCTTAAAACAAAAAAAAACGCAGGCATCTATTTTACTCAATATCTATATAAGATGTTGTACATTCTTTTTTCTATTAAAGAAGAATTCAGACCAGTGCCTTATCAGGTTTTAGGCAGGTTATTCTTTTTTTTTTGAGGACATATTCATACGCAGCTGTTCCTCACTGCAGAACAGAATAAAGAACAAATTTTTCAAGAAAGAATGAAGAAGATCAGCTGTGACCTTTTTGATCTAACAGATAGGAGAATTCTTGTGTAGAATAAGATGACATTTTAATCTCTGCACCTATATTAGTTTTGTATTTTATCCAATGATTATTTAATGCAAGTCCGTAGAAGCTAGATCTGTATACCCACTGGCATGTTTTCTAAAGCTATGAGAAGGATTACACTAGAAACAGACTGCTGAAATGTACTTTTAGCAGTGTATTGGCTAATGATGCTATAAAACCTCCAGTGAATCTCTGTCTTATTTCTAGTCCTGTGAAAAATTACTGCCAAGCAGCTCAAAAGTTTAGCATTTACTTAATCCCTAATGGGGTTTAATTACCTTAAAGTTCATATACATGTATTATATCCATTACTTTGTTTAGGTCAAACCTCTTCACCTCAGAATAATGATGTTACTGTATATAAATTCAGAGGATCCTGCTTATCTGGCAGTTTTGGAAAAAAAAAAAAAGAAACCTAACAAAAAATGCAAACCAAAACCGTAAGCTAAACCAAAAAATACTTTCATTTAAAAACAGGGTCAGAAATGTAAATTTATTTCTCAGTAATATCCATATTAATTTTTATCTTATTTATATTGATACATCAACAAATATGGCTGTTATTGATGATATTTTTATTTAATGTCACTTTAATAATCCTGATTTAAATAGAATTACCTTTTTTGTCTCAATATTTTTTCTTTTTGTTCCTCATTACAGGTTATTAACATTTACAAATCTCTGTCATTATCAGCGATTATATCAGAATGTAGTACAGAACAACCTCTTTAAATCCCAAATTGTTCTGTTATTATATCATGGTTTTGGTACCCCTCTTGTATTATTATTTGTCTATTTGTATACATAAATGATTATTTTTTTATGTTATTCATCTCAGTTTACATGTACTCTCTGTCACTGATTTCTCTCCTCTCTCTGCTGCTGTCACGTTGTTCAGAATGGGAATTTTTCTGTGATGCTGCCTAAGGTGGAAGGGAAAGTTTTTTAAAGCACAAGGTTAAATTAAACCAAAAAGTAGCATTTTACTTTCTGTATTTGTAGAAGACTGGTGTGGAAACAGATTACCACATTATCTATAGTTATATACCCTTTCCCATAAGCTATTTCTGTTTATTATTGCATGATCTAGATTCCAGCACTCCAGGTTGAATATTAACTGTGGCCTGTATTTTCCTTTAGGCATATAATCAAACTAACTACTAGGAAGACATCATAGCTCCTGAGGGAGCTAGAAGTAATGTTTTCAACAGTTTTTAAGCTCAGTCCAGTGTTCCTTACATGAGGAGAGGCTCACACAGACTAACTGCTTCTGAAAAGCTTTCCTTGAATGCTTACCTTTGATCAACTTTCACCACTTCTTTTTATTAAGGAATATTCCAGAAACAAAAACAGATATAAAAGCGAAGAGGAAGTGATTGCAACTACAACTGTCTAAGGGTACACCAATTCAACATACTTCTTAAGCAGCTTATTAGTGTCAGAGTTCTTGGGAAGTCGTGTATAATGTTAAACACCGTTTAAAGCCAGAAACTTTCCTAAGATGCTGATTCCTGGAGAAAATTCTACCTGCTGTTTTGGTGTAAATCTTTCCTGGACATGGGTGGCCACAGCAGGGAAGAGAGATGTAATTTATATTTGTTTGCATTATCCTGGTCTAATCTAGGTACTGGAGTGCTCATGTTTGTGTTCTCAGTCACGTATCCTTTTTTATTTTATTAGATGTACACATTAGTAAGATTATCATAACAACAATAACCTTTTACCTATGGCTGTTAATTGTTCTACTGTATGCCATTATTAATGATACAATGTTGCTTGCCTGTATAAAAACATCCAACAATGCCAACAACTTTATGTGGGGATGGGAAAAAATGCCACAATTCTTTATGAGCGGTTCTCATCAAAAACTTTTCTAAATCCTCTGGACTTTGCAGCAGTATAAAAATGAAATTCCTGAATTGTTGAGCCTTCACTGATTAAGGAGTTAATCAAAGGATACAGAAAAGGAAAGGATCAGAAAAAAGAGTGAAGAAGTAAAACATTTTCTTCCTGCACAGAAATCGGCTCTCATAAAAAAGCTGATGTGGCCAAAAACTCTCCTTTTAACTTTTTTCCAGCCTTGACCCATCTGCCATATCTACAGTGGTACCTATATAAGCATCAAAATAAGACACTTAGAAAAAGCAGTAGGGTTGCCCTAAGCTCCCTATGAAGTTAATAGAGAGAAAATACATTCAATATCTGACTTTTATTTGTGGAGATTTTCTCTTCTCTGACTACGTAGAAACCTATGTTTCCATAAAGTTCCCATAGGCATCTTTCTTACTTGCTTAAGTTGAGGTGGGATATAGACAAATGTTTGTATGTATTGACGTACGAGACATATATATGTGTATTTTTTTAAATTATGCAGCAAATAAACACAAAAGTGTAAGTATATGCCCATATTAGCATCTTTAGTTTATTTATCCCTATGATATAAAACCTAGCTATCTGAAAGTACAAGAAAGGAAGTATCTTGCAGGAAGTATTGCTTAACAGACTATTTCCAGACATCTTATTAATCCTGTTCTACTCTTTCAAAAGCAATTTTATCATAGAATCATAGAATAGTTAGGGTTGGAAAGGACCTTAAGATCATCTTGTTTCAACCCCCCTGCCACAGGCAAGGACACCTCACATGAAGCCATGTTACCCAAGGCTCTGTCCAACCTGGCCTTGAACACTGCCAGGGATGGAGCATTCACAGCCTCCCTGGGCAACCCATTCCAGTGCCTCACCACCCTAACAGGAAAGAACTTCCTCCTTATATCCAGCCTAAACCTCCCCTGTTTAAGTTTTAACCCGTTACCACTTGTCCTGTCACTAATGAAGAGTCCCTCTCCAGCATCCCTATAGCCCCCCTTCAGATACTGGAAGGCTGCTATGAGGTCTCCACACAGCCTTCTCTTCTCCAGGCTGAACAGCCCCAACTTTCTCAGCCTGTCTTCAAATGGGAGGTGCTCCAGTCTCCTGATGATCCTCGTGGCCCTCCTCTGGACTTGTTCCAACAGCTCCAACTGCCCACAAAACTCCAAGTGAGGTCTCACAAGAACAGAGTAGAGGGACAGGATTACCTCCTTCCACCTGCTGGTTACACTCTTTTTGATGCAGCCCAGGATACGGTTGGCTTTCATGGCTGCAAGCACACACTGCAGCCAGCTCATGTTCATTTTCTCATTGACCAACACCCCCAAGTCCTTCTCTGCAGGGCTGCTCTGAATCTCTTCCCTGCTCAACCTGTAGCTGTGCCTGGGATTGCTCCGACCCAGGCACATTATCAATACTACATATATATAGAGTATATATGTGTATATATATGTACATGTGCACACCTATATATAGTATCAATACAAAAGCTGTAATATTAAACTATACACAAAATCAGTGTTTCATTTTTTCGAAATAATGAAACAAGAGAATAATTGCCACATGACCGATTTCTTCTGAAAACCTTAAAGAGGTAGAACTAATCACAAGGCTAAGAGTTATCTAAGATGTTCTTAATATCTTTTTATTAATCAATTAAAAAAATAGAAATATCTTAATAAAAAATATTGAAGCTGTCTCTCTGTAAGCCATATTATATATTGCTGCAATTACTTTTTATCCAAGGTCAAAGTATAAGGTAGGAGAAAGTAGAAAAATTTTAGTTGAAATTGTCTGTCTCTGCAATTGATAAGCAGAGTGCCATCTTATTTAATCTGGAAGATCCCAGAGAGAAAAAAAACAAAACCAGCACATAACATATAGTGAATATTCTTAGTAGCTTCTTGTGAAGGTTTATAAGAAGATTTTGTTATGAATAGTTACGTGTCTGATAAAACCGGAATTGTCAGAGAATAGAGGGGTAGCCACATCAAAGTTACTTAGCGTCAGCACCCAATCTTAAGCAGACCAGAAGTACTTGTGAAACTGGAACTCAGAAATTACCCTGGTTTGGATACAAACAATAAGTTTTATTTTTACCATGAACATATAATCAGCTATATTTTACTTACTAGATTATTAGAAGCAGCCTGGGCTGCTGTGACCATGTAGGGGTGGAGTTCAGAGTCCTGAGGAATACAGGACAGGAAAAGAGTAAAGTCAGGACCCTGAATTTTAGGAAAGCAAGCTTTCAGCTCTTTAAGGGGTTAGTCAATAGGGCCCCCTGGGAAACTACCACAAGGGACAAGAGAGCAGAACAGAACTGGCTGATCTTTAAGGACACTTTCCATAGTGGAAGAGCTCTGGATCCCCAGATGTAAGAAATCAGAAAGGAAGCCAAGAGACTGGCATGGATGAGTCGACACATGCTGGTCAAACTAAAGGGCAAGAAAGAAATGCACAGGCAGTGTAAGTAGGGACAGGTATTCTGGGGAGAGAGAGAATAGGGATGTTGCTTAGTTGTGTAGGGGTGGGGTCAGGAAGGCCACGGTGCAGCTGGGGTTGAACATGGCAAGGAACACACCTTGCATCTGGGTTGGGACAACCCCCCATATTAATACACACTGGGGGATGAAGGGACTGAGAGCAGCCCTGCAAGGAGGGACTTGGCAGTACTAGTGGATAAAAAGTTGGACATGAGCCAAGAACATACACTTGCAGCGAAGAAAGCAGCTGTAACCTGAGCTGCATAAAAAGATGTGTGGTCAGTAGGTCAAGGGAGGTGATTCTACCCTTTTACTGTTCTCTGCTCAGATCCCACCTGGAGTACAGTGTTCAGCTCTGCAGTCCTCAGTACAAAAAAGACATGGACCTGCTGGAGCAAGTCCAGAGGAGGGCCACAGAAATGATCAGAGGGGTGGAACACTTTTCCCATGATGAAAGGCTGAAGAAGTGAAGGCCCCTGGGAGAGCTTATTGCAGCATTTCTATACTTAAAAGGAACTTATGAGAAAGACAGAGACAGACTTCTTAATGGAACCTGTAGTGGTAAGACACAGGGTAATAGTTTTAAAGTGAGAGGGTAGAGTTAGATTTAGATATAAGGAAAAAATTTTTACTTTGAGGGTGGTGAAACACTGGAGCAGGTTTCCCAGGGAGGTGCCCAGATGCCCCACCTCTGGAAACACTGAAGATCAGATTGGACAAGGCTCTGAGCAACCTGATCTAGTTGAAGATGTCCCTGGTCGTTGTAGGAAAGTTGAATTAGATGACCTTTGAAGGTTCCTTCCAATCCAAACTAGTCTATGATTCTATAATTCTATGATTAATGGCTGAATGATTATTTCTTTATAGTAAAATTCAACAGCTAAAATATAGCTGATTTTTGAAGTTTTTATACTACTGTTTCCTGCTATAATTGGGAAGTAATTGGAAAGGATAAATTTGCTTCTTCCAAAACTATAAAGACAACATAGCACAGGTGACACGTCATAAATCCTGAGAATTTATCTTTGAAAAAAAGCACAGAAGAAAATGTATAAAATGTATATAACTTTGCCAAAGCATATGGTAGTACATATGTTTGTGCTTTTTGTATACTTGTATGTAACTGCGTGAGAAGGGCAAAATGTCTATAGGAAATATTATTAAATCGGTAGTTTAATAATCTATCTTTGAAAGCTACGCATAGCAATATGAAGATCTTTTACAGTGTTTTATGCCAGTAATATTTGCATAGTTGGTAAAATACATAACTGAATACTTTATCTAAAAAGCCTATCATGCTTATCAGAGTTTTATGTACTGTAAACATGAATTTTAGCAGCAGTGAAACAGCATTTAATCTGCGCATTTAGGGGGTTCTGAATTGGCTATCGCTATTGCTTTAAAACATTTTTACTTTCATGAGGCATTTATTAGGTCATTCCTTTAAACAATATGCCTCTGAATTCCGATAATAATTTCCTAAACAGCATTGACCTTTACACACTAGTCTCCCATATGATCTTTGTTTCTTAAACTAACAAAAAATACAGCATTCTTCCAAATGAGGGATTAAAAAAATATTTGTTCTCACCTTTTTGTTAATATTTAACTGTATAACTCCACTAGAAAAAAGAAGTCTGATGTTCTTCCCTGTCATAAGTGTCCAAGTGCACTATAAATATGGTCTTTCGATTAGGATAGTGTTTATTCAACTTGTCTTCAGGCAATTGCTTTTGCAAACTATATTGGCAACTTTCAGAAACACTTTCACAGCAAAATGTACCTGGATATTTTGTGAGATAAATTTCTAACGTGTTTTAAAAGCTACATCATCACTATCAGCTATATTTATAAATGTTCAGATGGAGCAAATACATTAACAATGTCTCTAGTTTCTGGTACGACCGCTATTCTATGACTATTTGAAATCACCTTACGGATTATCTCCCTTTTTTTTTCCTTTTAGGTCTTGCTTCAGCTCATAATAATTACATCATATTTGAAAGGTATTTTGTGGTTTCTATTTTTAAAAAAGAAGGAGTAAACTCAGCAAGCTTCTCACCTTCAGGACCTGCAAAAGACAACAAGGAAACTTACAATCTTACATTGTAGTATCATTAGTCATATCTTCAACAAAAAGTAGACTCACACCAGAAAAACAAAGCCAGTATAACATAAAATCCCCTATATCTATAGATAGAAACTGTAGCTTTTTTTCTCACTTGTTTTTTACCTCATACTTTTTTTTTGAAATAAAAATCATGCAACTTCAGTCACGCTTTTTGAATAAATGTGGTGGCACCCAACAATGATCAGATGTTCAAAGGAGAAAAAGGAGAAAAACAGTCTTATGGATAAGATTCTGCTACCTGACCCCCACTGTCGGATGTATTACCCTAGCAAACCCACTGACTTTATTTGTTGTGATAGTGCTCCAGAAAAAAATTTAATTTATTAATCCTAGTAAGACAGGTTGGTGAAATCATCATTGCTAGAATGCAATCAGAGACAAAGCAGTTACAAAAGGTATTTGCAGGAATCAGAGCTACTATAATAAGTCTTTAATCAGGAGGTCCTGTATCCGACTTGAGTCATCAATTTGATTCTGATTTTAACCTTTTTTTGTTCTGAAGGGCACTGAACTATATGTCAGCAAAAGTAATTAATTCTCTTAAAATACAATATGATTTACTGTTTTGAAATATGAACAAATAAAAATTATATAGAATATGAAGTTTATTACTCTGGTAAAAAAAATCAGGCATAACTTTCTTATCATTAGTCAAACCAAGCTAACTGATAGAAATAAGAAAATAATTGAATCTAGATCACTTTGTAGTAATTCAGTTATAAATATTGATTTGAAAACTTGACATATTTTCCAAGCAAATATTTTCTAAAACGGTGATTTTTCATGACATTTCACAAAGGTTTCAGAATTTTTATTTATAAATCTGTCCTGCCATTTACTAAAAAATGCCAATTATAAAAAATGTAAGAGTTATATTACGAGTGACTCGATGAAATGTTATTTAAAGCTACTTTGAAAGAAAAAGAGATATATTTCATCTCAGTCTTCAGGAAATTAGCTGCTGTCCTTTAGTATAAGGATAGAAGTTGGGTTACCAACAGGAGGAAAAGGGAAGGTTTTTACTGAATAAATTTAGCGTTGAATCAGACATTTAAGCTTCAGACATGGGTTTCAGAGATATTTGTCATTAAAGGATTTTGCTGTATATGAGAGGAAAGTGTTTCTGGCAGTTATCTTAGCAGCCAAGAGGATCATCCTTTCCTTGTACATAAGTACATGCATCCCTTATATAACTCACTGGAGAAATGTTCTCCTACAGATAACTAAATGCAAGAGTGTCTGTTACACATTTTAAAAAATCCATATCTATGAACAACAATAGCAACATTTTTGTCAGCTGCATGCTCATTAAAAGTGGAAGGTGTTAGCAATACTATTTTAGTTCTGTACTATCAGATACTTTTTGAAAGCATAGATCGTGCACTTTCAGGAGTTATTCTCTTGCATTCAGTTTCCTTTAGCTTTGATAATAAATGTTCTGGTGGCATCTCTGTGATGTTTTCTTAATACAGTCTGGCATACACTGATGCTTTTGTACATTTGCATTACATTTTGTTTCTTCAATATCCTGCATTGTCTCTTAAGATCACTTAACTGACCAGCTAAATGGGGAAAAGTTGTGAGTTGTTGTTTTTTTTTAACTAGAGACTCTGAGGTACATGGCCATAAATCCATAGTTCCAGCTTTCTAAGGAGGTGCCTGCTTCTCCAGGAGCAATAAAAGGTTAAGGAAATGCCTCAGAAAGATTAAGAAAATTTAGCTTTTATGTGTGGCAAACAGCTGTTCTTCAGAGAAGTCCATCAGTTCAGCAGTTTGTTTCTTGTACTAGCAGAAGGCTGATTATTGTTCTTTATCTTATTACATGAACTGCTGAAGTCAATGGACAGCTTTTCTCCAACTTTAATGCACTTCAGCAGTGCTGAAAAGATGACACATTTCTCTCTATGTATATATATGTTCTATATATATATACACATGTAAACACACAAACATATGTGCATGTTCATCTATGGCTAACCTGATTTCCTTCTATGACAAGGAAACCTACTACATGGATGAGGGAAAAGCTGTGGATGATATTTACCTGAACTTTAGTAATGCCTTTGACACTGTTTCCCACATCATTCGGAGAAAATGGCTGCTCATGGCTTGGGTGGGTGTACTCTTCACGGGGCAAAAAACTGGCTGGCTGGCCAAGCCCAAAGAGTGGTGGTGAATGGATTTAAATCCAGTTAACAGTTAACTGAGCCCACTTGTGACAGTACTGGGGCCAGTCCTGTTCAATATCTTTACCAATGATCTGGATGAGGGGATTGAGTGCACCCTCAGTAAATTTGCAGACGACATCAAGCTGGGTGGGATTGTCAATCTACTTGAGGATCAGAAAACTTTGCAGAGGAATCAATACAGGCTGTAGTGGTGGGCTTTGGTGAGTGGTATGAGGTTGAACAAGAATAAACGCTGGGACCTGCACTTTGGTCACAACAACCCCATGCAATGCTACAAATTTGGGCAACAGCGGCTTTAAGTATTAAACATATTAAAGGATAAATTTGCTGCTCCTTGTTGATAGTGAGGTCCTATCTAGAGTGAAATTTTCATAAATTCATGTATGAAAGGGAAATAAATCTAACAGAGGAATAGATTTACTCTGCACTCTACCTATCCGTTAAAGAGATTTTAGATATACACAAAAGAAAAACATGAGAAATAACACCTACATGAAAGCAGGTGTTATTTGACCTTTCTTTCTTTTTACCAAGTATTTTCTCCTGTAGATTTTTTGGATGTCTTCTTTTCCGGTAGGAAATTAAAATGTAATGATTATTCAATATTTAGATGACTAATATGTTCATGGCTTTTGAGTATAGACATTCATGTGGGCAGACCTTAGCTATTCCACATAGACCCTCTTGCTGTTGTTGCAAAGGCTGGTCTATTTACTGTTCACTCATATGTTCTACATCAAGTAACACTGTAACACTATGTTACCTATATATTGAGTGATGATCCTGGTTTGCTTCTTTTTGTTTGGTTGGTTTTGTTTGGGTTTTTTTGTTGTTTGGTTAGTTTGCAGGGGGTTGTTTTTCCTTTGTTTGCTGTTTTTAATATTAAACCTCATTCCCTTCACAAAAGAATGGTTGAGGAAATACTGTACAAAAGTACTTCAAAATTTCTCCCCGCATCAATGCCACCTACTCAATAGGTCTCACATGCCCAAGTCATCATTTTGAATGGTGGCCAGAGGCTTGTGTTGAGCATGTTGCACACTTACTAATATAGTTTATGCCACTACCCTGTGAATATAAAACAGATTCAGAAACCTTTTAAAGAAGAGATGGAATAAAAGTGGAGAAATAATATAATGAAAAGGTAATGTAATTTTCAGACATAATCATCTGAATTCAGCATTTATTATTTGCAATCAACAAAGTAATTCATAGTTCAGAGAAAATTTTTTTACAAAGGACCTTAATTTGTTATTTTTCAAAAAAATTTAAAAGAAAGGAAGAAGAAATATTGCAAAAC
The DNA here is from genome assembly GCF_028554395.1 of Pezoporus wallicus. Taxonomy (NCBI): domain Eukaryota; kingdom Metazoa; phylum Chordata; class Aves; order Psittaciformes; family Psittacidae; genus Pezoporus; species Pezoporus wallicus. Next base: position 37,413 of record NW_026638964.1, on the reverse strand, counting down.
TTCATCATGCTTTATCATTATATGTAACATGATATGTAACATTACTTCCTTTTGCAAGTAATAGAGGAGCCTACAAGGAGAGGTGCCATGCTTGACCTCATGCTCACCAACACGAAAGGGCTTGTTGGAAATGTGATGCTCCAGGGCAGCCTTGGATGCAGCAATCATGAGATGGTTGAATTTGAGATCCTCAGGACAGTGAGAAGAGCGTGCAGCAAGCTCACTGCCCTGGACTTCAAAAGAGCAGACTTTGGCCTCTTCAGGTACCTGCTTCGGAAGGTTCCATGGGAACCCCTAGAGGGCAGGGTGGCCCAAGACTGTTGGTTGATATTCAAGGATCACCTGCTGCAAGCTCAGGAGTGTTGCATCCCAACCAGAAGGAAGTGCAGCAGGAGGGCCAGGAGACCTCCTTGGATGGATAAGGAGCTCCTGAGGAAAATTCAATTGAAAAAAGAGGCTTATAAGAGGTGGAAGCAAGGATAGGTGGCCTGGGAATAATATAGGGATGCTGTCTGGGAAGCTAGGGAGCAGGTTAGGAAAGATAAGACCCAGTTAGAATTAAATGTAGCGAGAGGTATTAAAGATAACAGGAAGGAATTCTACAGGTACATAGCAAATAAAAAACAGACTAGGGAGAATGCAGGCCCCCTCAGGAAGCTCTTGGGAGAACTGGCTACACAGAATTTGGAGAAGGCTGAGGTTCTGAATGACTTCTTTGCCTCAGCCTTCACTGGCAAAGGCTCTGACCAAACCACCCAAGTCTTGGAAGGAAGATGCAGGGACTGTGAGAATGAAGACCTTGTGCCCACTGTAGGAGAGGAACTGGTTCGAGACCATCTTAAAAATCTGAACGTGCACAAGATCCATCCGCGGGTCCTGAAGGAGCTGGCAAATGAAGTTGCGAAGCTGCTGGCCATCATATTTGAGAAATCGTGGCAGTCAGGTGAAGTTCCCGATGACTGGAAAAAGGGAAATATAACCCCCATCTCTAAATTGGAGAGACATCAATTTGATGGATGAATCACTCGGTGGATAAAGAACTGTCTGGATGGCCGCACACAAAGAGCTGTCGTCAATGGCTCAATGTCCGGCTGGAGACCAGTAACGAGTGGCGTCCCTCAGGGATCGGTGTTGGGACCAGTCTTGTTTAACATCTTTGTCGCTGACATGGACAGTGGAATTGAGCACGCCCTCAGTAAGTTTGCAGATGACACCAGCCTATGTGGTTTGGTTGATACGCTGGAGGGAAAGAATGCCATCCAGAGGGACCTTGACACGTTTGTGAGGTGGGCTGACATCAGCCTTATGAAGTTTAACCATGCCAAGTGCAAGGTCCTACACCTGGGTTGGAGCAATCCCAGGCACAGCTACAGGTTGGGCAGAGAAGAGATTCAGAGATGCCCTGCGGAGAAGGACTTGGAGGTGCTGGTTGATGAGAAAATGAACACGAGCCGGCAGTGTGAGCTTGCAGCCCAGAAAGCCAACCATATCCTGGGCTGCATCAAAAGGAGTGTGACCAGCAGGTTGAAGGAGGTGATCCTGCCCCTCTACTCTGCTCTCGTGAGACCTCACTTGGAGTATTGTGCGCAGCTCTGGTGTCCTCAACATCAAAAGGACATGGAACTGTTGGAACAAGTCCAGAGGAGGGCCACGAGGATGATCAGGGGACTGGAGCACCTCCCGTAGGAAGACAGGCTGAGGAAGTTGGGGCTGTTCAGCCTGGAGAAGAGAAGGCTGCGTGGAAACCTCATAGCAGCCTTCCAGTATCTGAAGGGGGCCTATAGGGATGCTGGAGAGGGACTCTTCATTAGTGACAGGACAAGTGGTAACGGGTTAAAACTTAAACAGGGGAGGTTTAGGCTGGATATAAGGAGGAAATTCTTTCCTGTTAGGGTGGTGAGGCACTGGAATGGGTTGCCCAGGGAGGTTGTGAATGCTCCATCCCTGGCAGTGTTCAAGGCCAGGTTGGACGAGGCCTTGGGTGATATGATTTAGCATAAGGTGTCCCTGCCCACGGCAGGGGGGTTGGAACTCGATGATCTTAAGGTCCTTTCCAACCCTAACGATTCTATGATTCTATGATTCTATGATGTATTGTATACTTCTATATTTATATATACATGTAAATAAGGTCATCTGTAATATTCCTTTAAATTAATTTGTTTAATGAGAAAATTCAAAATTAAATGCCAGTTTAAAGCGGTAAAGTCCAGTTATCAAAAAGAACAACAGAGAGGCGATATTCACAATAGTAAAAAACAAAAAAAAATTGTGACTGGAAAAATCAACAAAGATATTGACTATAAATAACTCCAAATATGCTTGATTCATCATTTGTACATTGATGTGATGCAAGTGTTCATGGGTCTTTTGAATCAGCGCTAGTTGGATTACAGCTGAGAATTCAAGTCCCTCAATTTCAGTTGGTTGATATATACCCCTCTTTACATCCCAAATTTTTGTCCTGCTTTATTCTACTATATTTAGACAAGAATGAATGAAATAGTTTCTTCAGTTAATCTTTTTGAGTATAGAATCAAATATAACTGTAAGAAAACCCATTTTAAAAGGTCAGACCAAACACATCAGCTTCTGTTTTTCTAACATCTATTGTTACAGTAGTAGACAATGAGAAAATATGTAATGGTCAAATGGTAGGCAAATCTGATCCAGGATAACAGCAGCTTCTATCTTTCTAAAAGTGTTTGTAACTCACAGACTTTAGTAGTCACCTTCGAAGGTCTGACACTTGTTTATCATTTGCTTGTTTCATTGCTCATCTGGTATCCTGGGCTGCATCAAAAGGAGAGTGACCAGCAGGTCGAAGGAGGTGATCCTGCCCCTCTACTCTGCTCTCGTGAGACCTCACTTGGAGTATTGTGTGCAGCTCTGGTGTCCTCAACATCAAAAGGACATGGAACTGTTGGAACAAGTCCAGAGAAGGGCCACGAGGATGATCAGGGGACTGAAGCACCTCCCATAGGAAGACAGGCTGAGAAAGTTGGGGCTGTTCAGCCTGGAGAAGAGAAGGCTGCATGGAGACCTCATAGCAGCCTTCCAGTATCTGAAGGGGGCCTATAGGGATGCTGGAGAGGGACTCTTCATTAGGGACTGTAGTGATAGGACAAGGGGTAATGGGTTCAAACTTAAACAGGGGAGGTTTAGGCTGGATATAAGGAGGAAATTCTTTCCTGTTAGGTTGGTGAGGCACTGGAATGGGTTGCCCAGGGAGGCTGTGAGTGCTCCATCCCTAGCAGTGTTCAAGACCAGGTTGGACGAGGCCTTGGTGATATGGTTTAGTGTGAGGTGTCCCTGGTCATGGCAGGGGGGTTAGAACTCGATGATCTTCAGGTCCTTTCCAACCCTAACTATTCTATGATTCTATGATTTTGTCCCATTCTGGTCAAAAGACTAGCAAAGTCAATAGAATGAAGAGAAGGACACAAGAAAAAGGCCAGGACACAGGCTGAATGAAGAATCCTGTATGTTCAAGAATATTGAAGGAATGTGGGATGAAGGAGCTTGCACTGTTTAGGCCAGGCAACTGACACTTCACAGTGAAAGGGGAATAAATTTGGAGAAGAAAGCAGTCAAAGATTTGGTCGGCAGATAGGAAAAAAGAGATTCAATCTCACTGGCCTCTTTGCTGTTTTTGTGCTAAGAGTTAATTTTCTTCATAGTAGCTAGTGTGGGGCTATTTTTTGGGTTTGTGCTGAAAACAGTGTTGACACAGGAATGTTTTAGTTGCTGGTGAGCAGGGGGAAACAAAGGGCAAGCAGACAGAGCAGGGTATAAAAGGATATGGCTGTGCATAAATTGTGTCTGGTCAGTATACTTGCCTGACCAAGTCCTGTGCCTGATCACCACAGTCTGTCCTATTTTCTTCTTATATCCTTTCCTTTATTTATTTAATATCTGGGGAAAATGTATTTCTGTGATTTGGAGAACAGACCATGTAAGGAAAGCAAGGAAGCTGGATAACCCAACACACTTGCCAAAGACTGCTTCACCAACAAACCCAGGCTAATACAATTACAAAATACTTAAAACTGAAGAGGAACATTAAGAATTTAATTTACTGATGTTTAAAATAGTATTATTTTGAAGGACTGACCTTAACTGATCTGAACAATATACTTCCCTATTCCAGCCACAAACTCATTAGTGTTAAAATGTAATAGCCAGTGGTGCCTTGGCATTTGTATCTGAATTTTTGAAAATAGGAGATTTACAGGCTGGGTTTCAAGATCAGTGAGCTCTCTATTCTTCTTTTCCAGAAACCTGTTCTGTGAGAGCCCCAGGGGGCAGACATCACATGGAAACATTTATGAAATTGCTCATTGATTTCTTTCTCAGAGGTAAAAGGTTTTGCACTCACTTTCCTGCACTTTTCAGTTCAAAGCATTATGCAGAAGAAAACTTAGGAATAAAAGGCTATTTTTACCCTCCCCTCCCATCACTTGGGCACCACAGGGCAAGGTCTTTCAGACAGCACAGCAGAACCTTTCTGCTTTTGTTTACTCTGAATGCCCAGGCCCTGTTACTTGTCCTGCAAGCTCTTCTGTCATACATTTAACATGTTGGTATATGTTGCCTAGATGTCAAAAAGTAGTCAGTTTTTGTTATTCTCCAGAATTTACACAGAATCATCTGCTTGCTGCCTTCTGGGTAAATGTAAAGGACTAAAATTTCTCTGCACTCAGATTTCATCACCAGCTTAATCTGCAGTCTCTTGTGCTTTGAAAGAACACAGGGCAGGAAGGATTTTGAATGTTTGTAACTACTGATTTCAACAGGTATCTTGCTGTTACCAACCCACTTTAATTCTTCTTTCTTTATATTCACTTTGTTATATGCAGACTCCTATATGTTAGCAGATTTGGTTAGTTCTTCAGAACTGACTGTAACGACTCCCTTAAATGAAACCCACTCTGCTTTAATATGTCTTGTGAATGAAGTTTCCATTCTCCTGTCGCAGTTTGTTATAGCCAAAGATGGACAAAACTTTACCTTATCCTTGAAACCTGATCAGCTACAACATTAACTGCCCTTTTAATACTCCTTTTCATTATTTCATTGACCTCCCGAGATTCTTGGAATGAGCTCTGGAGCATCTGTCACATGCTCAAGCAGTTCAGGATTCTTGAATTTTAAGATCTATTAAGTAATATGATCTAACATCTCCAAATGGTGAAAATTTCCATGGCATGGCAAATTAATGGATGCTTCTTCCTCACCTTAAGTCTGACTTCTTTAAATACACACACAGAGCCTCTAATTTTTCCTGTGTATACCACTTCTCCTGTGATGATCAATAACTACTTTCTTTACAATTTTTAAATTATCTTCATGACTTTATTTGAATGACTGCAGCTTTGAGATAATGCTCAGTCTCACTGCAGCTGCCCTTCACAATTCCTCACCCTGAAGAGGGAAGGCAATCCAGATACATGTCATCAGATGTCATGCTGATTTTGGGATTTATGTTGCTCCGATGACCTCACAATGCACAACTTATTGTTTCTCTGCTTTCTATGAGTTAAGCAATGTCTTAATCTTGTTTTATGTAGCCTTCTAAAAAACAAAGAGCACAAGGAATTCATTTTCAGTAATTCTAGTTGACTGGAAAGAAAAAATAGAAAACAATTTCTGGTTTAATCTCCTGTTGCTTCAGTTGCACTGTATTCCGTAATTTACAAAATGTTTTCTCTCTCACATTTTCTTCAAGACAAAGATTATTAATTCTGTATTTTATGTGATTTGCCTTTGCTTTCAGTATCATATTGTTCAGGAAAGCTATTAACAGGATGTTTCTATTTAGGAACTTGCAGAACGTCAATTTCTGCTGTGTCATGATTAACCTCGTTTTGTCCCTTTAGACCTATAATTAACATTTAATTTTTATTTTTTTTAATCAATGCTAGTTCAATAGCTGCAGACTGAAAAGCACCACTTGTTTGTGTTCTCAGACTTCTTTGATATGACAAACATTTTGGCTCAGTTAGATACAGAGCTCAGTTAAGGCAAACAAAAACCCCTCCAAGTTTCAGGTGCTGAGGCCAGGAAACCTAAACATACTTATCTAAAAGTTGAATGTCCATGCTGACTTATATATCCAGACTATTTACATATTCAAATCTATACAAGCATTTGGCCTAGAAACAGTACAAAGATAATAAATTCATTAGTTTACATTTGACAGTTAAAGTCATGCAATATGACTCCTAGTCCATGATGGAATCTAACCCTTTAGATCTCATAAGGAGAGTAGAATATATGAAATCAAGTCCTTGGTGGCCAACTGAAGGAAAGAAATAAAATGTCCTGCTATGACTGTGGAAGTACATAAATAGTTCCTTCAACATTTGGAACCTTTTTTAAGATTTTTTTAAATGTTATTATTATCAACTTCTCCACCTAAGATAAGCAAAAAATATATACTAAATGGTTATTTCAGAAGTATTTCATTTTAGGAGATACTACCTCATCTTTTACTGCAGATACCAACTTTAATGTTATACTTACAAGACCATATGAAGGAGTTACCTTATCTCAGCAACAGTTATTTGCCCACATCTTCAGTACTAAATGGTGTATTGGGTTTGCATGGCAAGATTTTGGGAGTAGGGGTGGCTTATATGAGAAGATACCAGAATTTGCCCCCAAGATGGACCTACTGCTGACCAAGGCTGAGCCAATCAGCAACAGAGTTAGCACCTCTGGGATAAGCTATTTAAGAAGAGGGGAAAAAAAACCTGCTGCGCAACAGCAGCTGAAAGAGAGAAGTGAGAATACGTGAGTGTCATGATTTAAACCAAACCAGACAACTCGTTCACTCACTTCCCCCCCCTTTCTTGCCCTCCTCCTACTCCTGGAGGGACAGAGAGGAGAGTCAAAAAGAATGCAACTCCCACAGGCTGAGATAAGAGCAGTTTAGTAACTAAGGTATAACACAAATCACTACTGCTACCACCAATAATAATTATGATAAAGGAAATAACAAGGGAACAGAATACAACACCTCACCACCAGCCAACCGACAACTCGCCCCCCCAGCCCGACCAAGCTCTGACCGATACCTCCTCCAACCCTGCAGTCTCCCAGCCCTTCCGGCTAACTCCCAGTTACATCCTGGGCATGACGTGCTGTGGTATGGAATACCTCTTTGGTCAGTTTGGGTCAGGTGTCCTGTCTCTGCTTCCTCCTGGCTTCCCCTCCTCCCTGGCAGAGCATGAGGCTCACAAAGTCCTTGGCCAAACCAAAACATCATTGTTATCAGCTCTGTTCCCAGGCTGAAAGTCAAAACACAGCGCTGCACCAGCTACCAAGAAGGAGAAAAATGACTGCTACTGCTGAACCCAGTACATTATCCACCCCTTATTCCATACCATTCATGTCATGCTCAGATCCCACATTTTCAATATACCACCACTCTTATCTAAGTGCACTCTTATCTTAGTGCATGGACCAGTCCCTATAAGGCTGCTGAGTCCATCTGGTCCATGATGTCAGGCTCCATCTCTTGTAACAGTCTTCCAGAGCAGGAGAGACTGTGTGCAGTGTTCACACTCATGAATAACCCGGGCAATAGCTTCCATTGCTACGTCCACCCCTCGATCATGAGTCCATCTCTATGTTGCATCTCTGCCCTGATGGCCTCAATCTCATGGGCCCTTCCAGGCTCAAAATAATTCACTGTCCCCTTCAGCAGTTTCTGCAGCTTGTTTCTGGGGACTCCATACAGCTGCCTTCCATCTCCGATGCTTCCAAAGCACTGGAGGGGCCCAATGGACTAGATACTTGCTCATACTGTCCCACACACCCTACCACTCATGACTGTCCAGCCTTGGGGAAAATCTCCTGGTCCTCCTATATCCTTGTCTAACCCCAGACAAGGCCCAAACCTGACTCTGCCTAAATTTCAGGATCAGACAAAATGATCGTGGGTAAAACACAGCCTGTGTGTGTGCCAACATGCTGATCCCCATCACAATCAGCAGGCAGGTCCCAAGGATACCCAAAGGCCATTCAAAACCTTCAGAACTCTCAAATGATGCTGCTGTACTTGTCACTGGGGCTGGTGTAGCTGCTGTGCTTGCTGGCTCTCCCACCACCAGCTTCTCCTTTTCCGAGTCCAGCTCTTCCTCCTCTGCCTTGCTGAGAAATGCTGCGTGGTCTCCTGCATCCTCCTGGGGCTCGGCGGGCGGCTTCCGGGGAATGCTGTCATCCGTCTCAGGGCTGGTCTTGGCCGCGGGGCTCGGCTCCTCCGGCGCCTTCTCCCTCTGCTCAGCAGCCCTCTCCTTCCACTCCTCGACCGCCCCAACCTCCTCCACCGGCAGCCGTCCCCTCGCGGCCTTTGGGCCAGCTCCCACTGCCGTTTGGTCCCTGGGGCCACTCTCCCGGGGCCGCTTCCCTTCAGCTCCCCGCAGCCTCATCAAGACGGAGGCGAGGGCGAGGGCCAGGACAGTGAAGAGCAGCTGGACGGCCAGGTACAAGTCCACGGCCACATCCGTCCCACCCTGCTGCTGGAGCTCGCCCTTATTACAAGTCATGGCCATAAAGTACAGTGAGACAAGAACCTTAGCCCAAGCCCCACACTTGATAAACACTAACACAGCAAATACCGGCTCTAAGTAAGTTACAACATTCTGAAACAGTGAGATCAGGAGGAACAACTCTGAGAGCCAATAAATCAGCATTGTGACGAGTGACTATTATTCCAGTCAGATCTGTTGTTATCTCAACCCTTCGTGCCCCACGTTGGGCGCCAAAAAAGAACTGTCATGGTTTAAACCCAGTCAGGTAACTCTTTCACTCACTTTCCTCCCCCTACTCCTGGAGGGACGGAGAGGAGAGTCAAAAAGAATGCAACTCCCACAGGTTGAGATAAGAACACTTTAGTAACTAAGGTATAACACAAATCACTACTGCTACCACCAATAATAACAATGATAAAGGAAATAACAAGGGAAGAGAATACAACACCTCACCACCAGCCAACCAATAACTCGCCCCCCCCAGCCCGACCAAGCTCTAACCAATACCTCCTCCAACCCTGCAGTCTCCCAGCCCTTCTGGTTAACTCCCAGTTACATCCTGGGCATGGCGTGCTGTGGTATGGAATAACTCTTTGGCTAGCTTGGGTCAGGTGACCTGTCTGCTTCCTCCCAGCTTCCCCTCCTCCCTGGCAGAGCATGAGGCTCACAAAGTCCTTGGCCAAACCAAAACATCATTGTTATCAGCTCTGTTCCCAAGCTGAAAGTCAAAACACTGCACTGCACCAGCTACCAAGAAGGAGAAAAATGACTGCTACTGCTGAACCCAGGACAGAGAGAGACAACTCTGCAGGCACCAGTCAGTGAAGAAGGAAGGGGAGGAGGTGCTCCAGGTGCCAGAGCAGAGATTCTTCATGGTGAGGCAGGCTGACCCCTGCGGCCTGTGGAAGTTAATGGCAGATCAGATATTCATCTGCAGGCGATGGAGGACCCCATGCAAAAGCAGATAGATGTGCCCAGAGAGGCCTGTGACCCTGTGGGAAGCCTATGCTGGAGCAGGGTCCTGCAGGATCTGTGGAGCTGTAGAGAGAGAGAAGCCCACACTGGAGCAGATCTTCTGGCAGGACCTGTTACCCTGTGGGTAACTCATGCGGGAGCAGGCTGCTCCTGAAGGACTGCACCAAGTGGAAAGGACCCATGCTGGAGCAGTTAATGAAGAACCGCAGCTCTTGGGAAGGCCTTATGTTGGAGATGTTTGTGGAGGACTGTCTCCTGTGGGAGAGACCCCATTCTGAAGCATGGCAAAGTGTGAGAAGAAAGTAGGAGCAGAGACAATGTGTGATGAAGTAACTGCAATCCCTGCTCCCAATCCCCTACACAGCTTGGGGGGAGGAGGTAGAGAAAATCAGATGTAAAATAAAGCCCAAATAGAATGGATGTTTTCCTAGATTCAGCTGGGATAGAGTTATTTTTCTTCTTTGTGACTGGTACAGTGCTGTGTTTTGGCTTTAATGTGAGAACAATGCTGATAACACACCAGTGTTTAGTTGCTGCTGAGTAGCACTTACCATGATGAAGAACTTTTCACTCTCATGCTCTGCCAGTAAAGAGGGGCACAGGAAGCCAGGAGGAAGTAGAGACAGGTCACTTGGCCCAAACTAGCCAAAGGGGTATTCCATACCACATCATGTCACGCCCAGTATATAAACTGGGGGGAGTTACCTGGAAGGCCCAAATCACTGCTTAGTTCAGGCTTGGTGTTGGCTGGCAGATGGTGAACAATTGAATTGTATTATCACTTGTGTTTTCTGAATTTTGGTTTCTTTTTTGTTGTTCCCTAGAATTATTTTTAGTATTGTCATTGGTATTATTTCAATCATCATTATATCTTACTTTTGATTATTAAACTGTTCTTACCTCAAACCCACATGTTCTACATTCTTTTGATTCTCCCAGGGGCAGGTGGGGAAAGGGTGTGAGCAAATAGCTGTGTAGTACTTAGTTGTCAGCTGGGCTTAAGCCATGATTCTCATTATCCCACTCTGACTTCTGATTGGCAATAAATTAAATTGATTTCCCAAAGTGGAGTCTGTCTTGCCCACAACAGTAATTGTTGAGTGATCTCTCCCTGTCATTACCTAAACCCACGAGCCTTTTGTTATATTTTCTTCTCCCTGTCTAGTTGAGGAGAGGAAATGATAAAGCAGCTTGGTGGGCACCTGGCATTTAGCCAAGGTCAACCCACTGCAAATGGCAACATTTTCTACTGCAGAGATTTCTCCAGGTTCTCTCTCTTGTCCCTGACTGAGTCCTTTTCTAAGAATGCATGGTCAAATATTCAGCAAGGCAAAGGGCATTGTTGTGCTTCATAGTTATTTGAACTGTTCTTCCTTTCTTCCTATAACGATTCTTTCATGACTTTGAATTGTATTATTTCTGTTTTATCTCCTTCTGCCATTTTTCTTTACGTGCTTAAGTGTTCATGATGCTGCAAATATTTTTGCTGCTTCTACCATGAGTATTGAAGAATTTCCCATAAAAGCAAGTAGATTATATCTTTTCTGAAGCACAGAGCTGATCGGGATTTTTATGCTGACATTTTCTTAACATGGTTAGACTAAGTTTTTGTTGCTTTCTGAATACTGGAAGAGCTGAGGGCTTAGGATAATCCTGCCTCTTCTAAGTACTTCCAATCGCTATGAACGTCTGCTGAAATGAAAGGGAATATTATATACTGGCTGAAGTAAATTTCATCTTCTTTCTATGAATTCAAGCAGCAGAATATAAATATGCTGAAAGAGTGCATTAATATAAATAAGTAGAAAGGTACACAATATATGTAGGGAGTATATACACATTTAAAAATGTATGTGTTGAATGTAGACATTCATGTATGTGTATGTTTTTTTTGGAGCGTATGTTATACCTGGACTGCAGGCATGACTGTTTTACTCTTCAATATTTTCACCTCTCTGAAGCACAGTTTGACATCCTCCAATCAATCAAGAGTAATCTTTGAAAAAGCACTAGAGTTAAGATAAGAAGAAATTATACTGCAGGAAAGTGTTTTATTACTTTTTTCTCAATGTGCTGCTGCCCTTCAGTTGTTGCTATGGAAATCCTGCAGACAAGGAGAATATCAGGGCTTTATAGATAGGAAGTTCACTTAAGCCTATCAGTGATCTGCCCATTTAGACTTATCACAGTTGCCTCCGTGTCATTATGTAAAAAGAGGCAACAGTGAGAGTGCTGTCACATAAAAGTGTAAGAACCCATTGCTTTCCTTTATGTCCACGAGGAAGCCTGACCAGTGTCCAGACACAATAGAATTTCTAATCAAACTCTTAAGTAGATTATACAGCTTACTGAACCTGCCTGAGCTATGGTATCCTTCCCTTCTTCCTCTGACTCTCTAAATTCCTACTGCTTTCTTAACAGCCACATGGCATAAACTGTAGCTATCTCTGAAACTTACCCATTTTATTTGACTCAAAGACCTTCTTTCTTTCTCATGTACACTCTTCTTCCTATTATTTTTTTTCCATTCAGATTTTCCCCTATGTCAATAAAATTCCTAAATAAATCAGGAAAATTAATATTTTGGGTTAACGTGATCCTTTACATGTAGGAGGAGAAAAAAGCCCTACATGAAAAAAGAAGCTTACCTTCATCTAGGAGAAAACATTGCCTAGGAAGCTTTTTTCATTTTTATATATAAAATTGCAGGGTATGCATACCTTTGCAGTGATATTCCCTTGTTAGAATGTCAATTTCTAAATACAGAAATTCTAGCAAAGTTATACAGAAAACACTAATATAAATATATTAGATGTGAAAAATACACATTCTTTTGACATAACATAATAATAATATAGCATTCTTATTGACCTCTGGCTGGATTATCCCTATGCCATTCTGGTAGCAGTTTGGTCATGCTAGGTAGTGCTGGAACCATACAATCTTTTTCACAAAGTATGAATTTTAATTCTGAAGCAGTAAGAGACTTTTTTTTTTTTTGATGGAATTTTCTTCTTTTATTTGTTGGTGGACAGAGCTGTGACAAGTATCATGGATTTTCATGATTATACTTCTTTCTTTGAAATAGTTAAGTTTTATTGCACAGTTTAATCCTGAAAAATATGAACTGGCTAGGAACCTGGGTTCCAGTTGAAACCAGTAGCAAAACAAGTGTGTTGTAAGACAGTACACCTACCAATCACTGTCAGAAATGCACAGTAAATTAATAATTTCCATAGATCTTCAGATCTAATTTATGCTATTTTATATAGTGTATCTATTAAGCAGGACTATGTCAAGCATTCAACGTTAAACAGGAATAAATAATCTTTCTAGATCGGTTTGGGTTTTGTTTGTTTGTTTTTGTTTGTGTTTTTTTTGTGGGTGTTGGGTTTTTTTTTTAGTTAATATATAATTTCTGTGATCAGTGGGAGAGCAGCAGCAGTAGTCACAAGACCCTTGAGTGTTTTAAAATTCTGTAAATTCTTTTGACACTGCCCAATGGCAGATATTTAATTAAATGGTATAGGAAATAGGGCATGTACTGTATAAATCCTCCCTGGGATATCATTCCAAAACCAGCCTATGATTAAATTTTGCCAAGCTACATGTGTGCCCAAGCCATCATGTATATTATATTCCTATTTCTTATAATCATAGCTAATATGCAAAAGTAGAGCTGTGTTCTTGCTTAAAACGGTCAATCCATTGCTTGTTAATTTCATTAGGTATTACCTATTATTTGGATAATGAGAAACACTGAATAATCACTATTCACCTCCTCCATGCATTCATGATTTTAACTATCTCTACCAAACTCTTCCTGACTAGCTTACTTTCGTAAGTGCTTATTGCACTTAACTTCTCCGCCCCCAAAGTAGGAAGTACTTTTGAATATACCAATCTCTTCTGCTTCCATTAAGGTCTTTTTTGCATGAAGATACAGGTCAAAAGAACTGCACATACAGCTGCAATAGCTTGCAAACCATACATTAAATAGGAATAAATAATCTTTCTAATTTATTTCCTTTTTTGTCAGATTTTTCTCTTTTTTTTTGGTAAAGTTGTATCTTTTGCTCTCTGATGCTGAACACTGAGCTAGAATTTTCAGAGAACTGTCAGCGGTAATTTCAGGATCACTTTCATGAAAAGTAAGAGGTAACTCTCAGTCATGTTTTCCTCAGGCATATTACCTTACACTTATCAACACTGAATTTCATCTGGTGTTCCATCAGCTACTCATTTTCAAACCATTCTGCAAGTCTGTACCATCAACTTCAGATCTGTCCAACTAAAAAATTATAAGTTCTGTTCCCTTCTCCAAGTCATTTAAGAGTAAGTTAAAAAAAAACTAACATATATTCTTGGGTGAGGCTGTTTGTTGTTCATTTTTTGGGGTTGTTTTTTTTTTTTTTTTTGACTCTTTTGCCCTTGGATCTCTTTATTTGTGCTATTGCTTTTACCCAAGTGGATTTTGGTGACTGTCTTATAATCCCTCCCCCATCAGTGTCAAGTCTATGTTCCTGGACAAGTAGGGAGTAAGGAAGATGAGGAAAAAGATGAAGTTTCTATGATCAGTAAGAGAGCAACAGCAGCAGTCACAAGACTCTGGAGCATTTTAAGATTATGTAAAAAGTAGGGGACTTGACTATATTACTTATAGGACTTGGAGGGCAAGAAAGATGAGGTTCATGAACATAGAAACGTAAAGGCGAGGAATATAGACAGGATGGCACAGTGGTACTGTAGTCAAGGATGGAGGAGAAACTTGACAAAATCCACAGTGCTGGGGAGTTGAAAGGGAGTGTGGTGTGGTGGTGAAACGAAGAGATTGCTTGGAGCAGAACAGAACTCACATACTTGAAATGCTGTGAGTAAAGTACTTGGGAAGTTTGGGATTTTGAAGACAGGGAGGGAATATCAGCTATGCAGGACCTTTCCTTTGGGAAGTGCTATAGAACATGGGATTGTGAGAGCTCAGCTCAGGGGTGGCAGGAAGAAAAAAACCTGGAGCTCTGAGATGATCCAGAGCAGCCTCAGAATGAATACCTTGCTATGACATGTCAAAGGGATCTATCTCTCCGTACTCAGATCTTCTGATAGAAATGTCATAGATCACACTGCTGGAAAACACCCTGAATTACAAACCATAACCTTTCTTCATTTCCTACCTTTCAAATGGTGTTTAAGTTATAAAAGGAATTGTGTCTTATTTATACATCAATCTCTCTCTAAAGACTTCCCAAGCACTCATAAAGATAATTTATGAAAATATCCATAAATAAAGAAACTTTTATTTTATTTCTTCATTTCACAAATTGGTAAATGAGGACAACTAAATTACTTGCTTGTGGTCAGAATGAAAATGTGTTGGTTTGAGACTTACTAAGATGTTTTATGTCTCAGTTTCACACCCCAAATAATGTAATTAAAGAAAATGTATAGGTCAGGAAAAAAAAATAAAACCAACAACAAAACAGATGGAAAATAATTGACAAACTGGTAAACTAAGTCAGGAATACAAGAGCGTTAATAGGAAATGATCATCCTCAGTCTTCAAAAAACATACATGAAAATTTAAGGCAGGCTTATGTCAGAATCTCAATAGAAGGTAAGATTACTTACTGAACTAGGAAGGCTTACTGTCCTGTGCTTCGTTTTAAGTGACATTATGATTCTATTCTTCTCTGGGAAATGTAAATCTTTCATCAAATCAGCAGAAAAAAATCCCAAAGCTATCTTTTTTGAGTTTGTCCAAACTTTTTTTTGTTTGGAGACCTTTAGAATTTCCACAAATATTTTACAAAATCAGTCCTAAGGTTTACTTAAACATAAAAATAATATCATCCTACTCTTCCTTTTTTGCAACACTGCGGTGTTAATTTATTGGTTTGTTTTATTAGCAACCTATTTTAGAAAAATAGATAGAAAACTTGTTTAGGAACTAACAAAATTTATCTTGTTTTTCTTTCCTGATGGGGGTAGGGTACTGTTTTATGATCCTTTTCCCTTCTCAGAAAAATAACTAGGAGCTTGGAGTTTGGATCTACATTATAAAATATAGCGCTAAGCTTTAAATAGCTGAAAACATAAGAAAATGTCTGTGGAAGTTAAAACTCTGAAAAGTTCAGAAGTTTCAGAAGACTCGGTTCTTTCAAAAAGGCAATTAGATCTGCAGCATTTGGGGATGAGGATGAACAGTTGTATTTAATAAAAGAAAGAGATGGAGAGCCTGAGCAAGATCACTTTTTTGACAAGTGATAAGCTTCTGAGTTTTCATGAACTAGCCAGATGGGGTTTTCACAAATTTTTACAGTAGTTTGGCCTTGAAGATTAGAGAACTGGAGGGTGACTGACCCTGAGAATAGTGTTGGCTGGCATTATTAATGAAGTGACACACTCCTGCTGGGGAGCACCATGCACTGTCTTGGCTTGTATGTCACTGTGCCCAAAAGCGTCAAGGACCCCAAACCAAAGAAAAAAAGATAAGACAAGACTCTCTATTTGTATAGGGTGATAAAACATCCTGGCCAATTCCCCAGATGCTCTTAACTGGCATTATCCCGTCAAGCTGGTTTACATCAGCCAAGAATCTGAATATTCAGTTTTAAAAACTGAGCTGGAAAGGGTTCCCATTTTAAAGCATTAATGCAAAAAACTATGTAAAGAAAATTTAAAGCAATAAAAAAGCCTTAGTCGCACAAGCAACTCACTTGAGCTACATTTTCCTGGTTGAGAACATTTGTTTTAAAAATATTTGGTTTGGATTTAACTGGCTTCATATCTTCTGGTGGGCTTTTCGGGGAGGAAAGAAGGAAACTGAGGGTGGATTTAATTTTTCCTCAGCGCTACTCAGAATACCATGGGATATAGAGCACTCACTGAGTTGAAAATTTTGCCAGAAAGTATCTGAGACTGTACAGTCAGAGTAATTTGACATCTGTGAGCATTTTTGTGAGTCATTTATTAAAAGCATTTTAAAATGTGTTTTCCTTCTAATCTACCTTACTTGTGTCATTATCTGTTCTCTGCAATGCACTAATTAGAAAGGGATCTAAAAAAAAAACACAGTGAAACACCAGAGTTCCAGTGTTGATCAAGAAGCAAGAGCAATGCACATTCTGAAACACTGCTGTCTGATTAGGATGATTACCTTAGTGATTTAGTTGTAACTTTATTTGTGAATAAGCCACAATAAAAATCCCTTAAATCCAGGGGAAGTTAGATCCCAGTGAAGGACTTCAGCTTGAACTTCTTCTTCAGTATTACAGGTGACAACATGATTTTCTTAGACATTAATTAGGATGAAAGGCAGAATGATTCAAATCAGACAGCAGGATAAACCAAGAATTTTGCGGCATGTGAATGATGTAAAAAATATTTAAGCATGACAAAATAATGCAAGTGAAAATATTAAATACTTCCTTTGGTTTCTAAAGTAGGGCCACCTGTAGTTTTGTCTCTTTTTTTTTTTTAGTTATTTCTTTTTTATTACAGATGGACAATATCAACACATTACAAAAAGCTTCAGACTACCATAATAGGCAAAATTGTAATTTTTTTCATTTTAACTTTCATTCTAAAGCTAATTTAGATGGGTCAGAGTGGGTTATACTTCACCAAATGCCCCTGTTTTCAACATAGTCTTTTATGTCGGGGCTGCCTATCATTGGCTCTGTTAGGACATACATCACCTCAGGCTGGTGTGGGCATTCACAGCCAGTGTCTGAAGCTGGTGTCCCCCTAATGCCTGCAGCTTTGCAACCCCAGGGCACTGGTGTGGTCATGGCTGTTGGGAGCCAGTTGGAGCTGGCTGGAGCTGGTTTCCCATCCCTGTACTCACATGACTGTCAGCACTCATCAACAGCTGCCACTATCCAGACTGGGGTTACGGCATGGAGGACTCCAGCCTTATTGACTGGTACTTGCAAAATGCCCAGGACTGGGACTGCTCCAGTGTCCCCCGACTTCCCCGCTCTCTGGCAAGGCTCTGCCCTGACACCCCCTGGGGAGCCCCCAAAACTTCTGTCCCCGGGGGAGCAGCCAGCCCAGGCTGTGCCCTGACAACGCACTCCACTGTGACCATCGTATTTTTGCTGATGAGGACTGCACAGCACTAATTGGTCTAGGCCACCCCCTTACCCACCCGCATTATGCCTAAGGAAGATGGAAGTGTTTACCTCGGAACCCGTAGGGACACTGAAAAGGCAAGCACACCACCAGAGAAAGGGGACAGATATTTGGAATATATTTATTGTGTAACAGTTTGAAATGTATTGTTAATAAGATCTTTCTCTATAAATTAGGCAGTTGGGACCATTAGACTGCCAAAATATTAACTGTACAACAGCAGTTTCTTAGCTTTGAGAGTACAGTGTGTTCCTTTTTGTCCATAAGAAGATTCTGATGTAACTACAGTGACATAAAAAGACCTATAAAGATTCTAAGAAATATTTTGGCAAAAATTGGCAAATTAGACTTTTTCACTATCCGTCCTTTGAACAAAGCCCTCTTTCTTTCCAGTGTTTCATTGAGCTTCTTTGTAAAAATAGAGTATTCCACTTGTTTTCCTAGGTTACCAAAAATCTTCAAAGAAGAAACTTTTTCAGAAGCTAATTTTGAGCTGAATGTTGATAGAAAGATCAATACTTTATTACTGAAGAGAAATCTGATCCTTCAGATGCATGAGCAGTCATACTGAAATCACTCAAAAGAGAGCTGAATTGGGGGAAATCAGTGAACCCTGTACATACAACGCAGAGTTACCAAGTTTGAGAGGACTGTTCAGAAAAAGTGGAGTCTGAGAGAAAGAGTAAGATTGGGCTGCATTTTTCAGGAATTGTATTTTAAAAAAGAATCTGCCTCCAGCACAGTTTGGTAAACTTAGAAAACATTAGTATTCTTCTAAAATGTTTACAGTTCTCAGGCTAGGTGTGTGGTGATATATGGTGGAGAATAAATTTCTGTCAGTCTTCAAATTAGTCGAGTAGCAAAATTTTATCCTGAAATTCCCAGGAAACCAGAAGAGACTTTTTTTCCTAGACTGTTTTGTTTTCTAATGAAAATTGTCTACTGCACTTCTACTGTAGTAAAATGTACAAGAAAAGCACAAGTATAACAGTAATTTGTTTCCTTCGTAAGTTTGCTTGCCTGTTTTTTACCTCACAAGTCCCTTTCTCACTGAATAGAACATTACCAATTCCTTTTTTTTCAAACAATGGGATAATACATACATGGATAAAGGTTTTATGAATTGGTCCAGATTAATGTATCATTCTCTTATCATTACCAAAAATGATTCAGAGTCCATGATTCACTGGAGTAGGAAGCAGAAAATTCATGAGCCTAAGTTGTTTCAATTAATCTTCTAAAACCTTAGCATTCTGGGTGACTGAGAATAGAGAAAGGCATGATCATTTTTAGTTAACATATGCATGGCCTCAAATTACTTCCAGAAGGATATTGCTGCTACCTGAACCTTTTCCTTAGCACCCTCTGAAGTGATAGACCTCACAGAAAGGTTATATATTCATTGCATTTTACTGCCAAGCATAAACTTTAACATATTATCCTGACATTTCATCATATAAGTTGACATAGATACATTGCCCCTCATAAAGTTGCCGTTACATTTCATACATTTTTATGCTAAGAAGAAAACAGCATTCAGCCTGCCAAGATTTCTCATTAAAAGTTTAAAAAATTAGAAATACTTGTTACTAATTAGATAATTAGGAAGTAGATTAGAAACCTCTAAAGAGAAATGCACTTAAGCCAAGCGGTATTTTACAATGTATCTGTTTGAATTAATTTTTGTGGTATAATTAGCATTATGTATTACCTTCACAGTTTTGATTAAAATGTGTAATCTGAGGTACCATTAAGTCTAACACTTTGCATCTCACTGGATTCTTCATATAACTAATTAGCACAAAGGTCGTAGTTCTCATTTTTCCAATATGAACATATCATTAAAAAAGCACACTGCTGATTATGTTGATAGATGTGGTAGGACACTGTAGAGATGAAATTTTCCATTTCCAAAAGGGTGAATACAATTACAAATTCAGCAAAGAAAAAATACATGATTTAGTACATCGCCTTTGCACAGTTGTGCCAGTAAGAAAGAATTTTGATAGCTGCATAAAGGTAAAAACACTCCTGTGATGAAGGAATGAAAATAAAGCTCTCTTTACATGTTGTTTATGAAGAATTTAAGAAGTTCAGTAATCTGATATGGAGTCTTTGTAGCTGAAATATTATTTACTAACATTTTCAGTAAGTAACCGTACACAGATGCTGCTAAGGACAATGCCAAATGAGAAGATAGTTGCATGGTTTTAAACAGGTGAAAACACCCCAGTTTGACAACAGAAAACTTGAAAATGCATATAAAAAATAACCTTGGATTCAGTCTTATATTTTTAACTCCTCCCCATATTCCACATTTCTTATGTATCTCACATTTCATCTCAGCCTTTCCTGACATTCCTAGCCTTCTGGATGTGCTCTCCTATAAATTATCTCCAATATTCTGCATTCTTCCATCTTGTATTTCATTAGATTTCATGTCTACCCGTTTATGTATATATGTGGAGTATGACATCTCTCTGGAGCCATCTGCTTTCTCTCCAAAAGTAGTAAATTAAGGTCATTCTTAAGTGGAAAGATTCCTATCCACATGGAATTAAAAAAAGAAGTTGTCTCCATTATGCTTCCATTATGGACACATGATGGTGAGTTAAAAAAATAGAATTTGTCCTTCATAACCCCTATTAAAGTGTACTTGCATCATGAAGTTGGTTTGTCCAGCAGTCATTCACACAGCAACCAGGTTCTTTTCAGAAGGAAATGTTTCCTCACAGCAGACCTGAGAAGTCCATTACAGTTTAGGAGGTAAGCACCTAAATATCTTCTGAAATTTTTTAGCTTGAAATGTAGAAAAAAAATTTTTCTTAAGCTGTTACTGATTTCATCAAGAGTTAAGTCTCCTAAATACATGTCAGGCACCCAGTAATTCTTGTAAAAATGACCACAACAGCCATTTAATAATTGTTTGTGCCTGTTATTTGAATACTGGCAATAATGTTTAAAATTTTATGCTCTTAATTAGGAAGGCTTGAAAAATTAACTAATTCCCCTTTCCCAACAAAAGGAAACATAATAAAATTATAGAATGCTGGAAGCTAGAATAGTCATGGGATGGGATTAATTTACCTGAGAGAACCAATTTGAGAGCCACATTTAGAACTTATCTCCAGAGCGGGGAAGATATACTAATGAGTACCGAATATTTGTAAATTTGTGAATATGGCCACTGGAGTCAATGACTGTAACTAACCTCTCATGTAAACAAGACGTTAGGGAAATATTGTAGATTTAGGGAGCCCCTGCTATACAGGATGTAAAGAAAACAAGCTGAACCTTATTGATGAAAAGCTGTTCCAGCCTCAATGTTAGAAATTTCTTTTGTGTAACAGCAGGTCTGATTTCTGGGGTAAGGGCATCCTAAGAGATAGGATGCTTGATTTCGGTACGGTTTAGATAGGTATTGTTTGCTTCCCTGCCCTTAGGTATCCATCTATGTCAACAGCTACTGTTTGCATACATTTAGCATTCCCCTTTAATCTATGAGATAGAAAAGGCTGAGACAAAGTAACGTTTTTAAAAGAATTCTTGTTGGCTTACTACCATTTTTATTTTACCTATGTTGTATTAGGACAGTCTCATACCCTGAAAAGCTGACACGTTTGGGACACTTCTATTTATTCTTAAAGAGACACTGAGGGTACTCAATGCCCTTTAGTACATAGTGGTATAATGATTGAATACTAAAAATTATGTATATAAGTTTAAATTATAAATGCATTTTTAACTCTTCTTTCTGATGCTGACTGAATCTGTTTCAGTTCTTCTTAGCAACTGCTCAGATGATGTTGTTTAAATGTGGTCTTCTTCATATCCCTACATCCAAACCTTGTTCATCCTGGCCCTCACATGTGCTTCTCTGCGCAACAGCACCTCTTTCATCATTTCACTTACAAAAAAGATTAAACTATTCCAGGAAGTGGGAGAGTAATGCAATTGAATGGATATTTAGGAGTCCTGGATGTACATAAATTGGCCCTCAGTACATAGTTTGGCCCTACGCCTTAAGTCTTTAAAGCAAATTAAATCCTGAATGGCATTTCTCCAGGAAGCATGCTTGATGGAATTCAAATATTAAACATAGGCTGAGTATCTGAAGCAATTTTTCCCCCTCCATTTTTGGAGGTGTAAGCATTCTTTCCAGTAAATAGCTAAGGTTATGGTATTCTTCTAGTCCAGAGATTTAACATGCTGAACTGAAGCTAAACTAAAACTTGATGATACTGAACTGTAAGGAATTGGTTACTGTGTTCATCACTGGGTGGTGACTGGGTTAGATTGCTGTAATTAAAACACAAACAAGCAGAATAGACAAAAATATGAAATAAAATACATTTTTTTTAATTGATCTTGCAGCTTTAAGCCACCTTTTGAGGTACTTAATACAGTATTTCTAAGAAGTACATATGGGTTTAATAGTTCTAAACTATTTCTTAGAGAAGCAAAAGTTATGGAAGTTAGTATATCAGATCTGCCTTTTGACTTGCAGATGAAGTTACTTGCTAAAGGGCTCAAAACATTTTATGCCTTTTCTGAACTTGAGTGGTGAATGAACCCTGATTTTATTTGAGTTTGCTGTACTGAAAGTGTGACTTTTTAAAAATGAAGGTGCTGGTTGGCCTACACATTAGCTGGAAACATTTTCAGGAAATACTTTTTTCTATTAAAAAAAAAAAGCAGAAAATTATTTCTGTAATATTTTGACTGCATAATAATTCTGAATGTTTATACAGGTATAACTTTTAGGTAGGAGCTCTGAACCAGAGAAAAAAAGTTATAACTTAGGATATATTAAATATCAGAAAATAACAATATGATAGCTAATTTCAATGGAATGAGGGTGAGCTTCTCTAAAATGGAGATGTGGCTGATAGCCAAGCTGAAGTGCCTGAACCGAAATGGTAAAGAATCAAACAGGAGGACCTGGTCTACTATCCAGAGGGAAAACTATGACCTGATACCTATCACAGAAACTTGGTGGGATGAATCACATGATTGGAGTGTGTTCAGAAGGGACAAGCAAGGAAGGTTGGATGGGTCTTTGAGCAACCTGATGTACTGGGAGCTGTAAATGCCCACAATAGAGGGGTTAGAACTAGATGATCTTTAAGCCCCTTCCAACCCAAACCATTCTATGATTCTATGACAGAAAAAGGCAATATGTCTGAGATTTGTGAGTTTTCTTGTTACCGCTGTTACAGAAAAACAGTGTGAATTTACCCATAGTGAAGGTTTTTAGATTGGTATTCTTCTTTTTTCTTCAATTATTTAGAAGAAACATCTGGGGAATTACAGACCTGGGTACTTCATCTCAGTGCTGGTACGGAATTGATTTAGAGTGTAATTAAATTGAGATTAGTAGAATATCTGACTCAGTATCACGTTATAGTCACAAATTCATACAAGTGAAAATTATGCTTTCTTAACCTCTAAAGGTTATTGAAAAATTAATAAACAATAAATGAATGTTACCCTAATTGATGTAATTTATGCCTTCAGGTTTTTTTCTAGTAATGTGGTACACAAAAGCTCATTAGACTTAAGGGATAACTAGAAGATAAAAGGTTAAGTCTTGTCACAGATTTTTAAACTGGTTAATCAGTAGGAAAGAATTCGCAATGAAGGACTGCTCCTCAGGGGCATAAGGTGCAATATCTGATCAGTCAAGAAACTGCTGATTTATATTTGATGCATTCTTTGAAGCTAGTAAGTGGTTTTAGTCTTATTTTAAAAACAAGAAACTGGAATAGAATGCAATGTCAAATTCATATTTTAATATCTATTACAAGTGTGACAAGTCACACTCTATAATGTTCTCTTTCTGACAAGAAAGGTCAAGTTGAGACATCAAACATTTGTGGAAATTGTTCCACCATTAAAGTCTTTCAAAATGAAGAGGGAAATATGCATCTTTCTTCTCACGGTCCTATGAATCTAAAAAAAATGCAAGAAATACAACTTTTTTCTCTTTTTCTTTTTAATCAGGAGTAGGAAAAAATCTGAAATATTTCAGAAAAAAAATTAAAACTCCATCGCATCTGAACAATTGTTTGATGTTAATATCTGTATAATTTTATTCTAAAATGTGCAAACCAGAAACAAACCAACCTAACCCAAACTGAAAAAAAAAAACAACCCACAAATATTTTTTCATGGATATGTCAGTAGCAAAATGCACAACTGATTCAGTTTCAAAGCTCAGGAATTTCAGACAGGATCTAAATACTATGCAACATGAGCCATCCGATGTGAACCACTCCTGCCAACTTATACATTTGTTGTGTCTAATATGCCTTTGAAGCTTATAGGATTCATTTTGTGTTAGTGCAAAGCAATAGCTTCCAAACCAACAACTGGATATAACAGACCATGCTAGAGCCTTTGCTAATTTGAAATGGTCGTGGAAAGCACTTTGCAGATGAATAGGATAGGCTCAGCTGTTAGCATGCTAACTATACAGCCTTCATCAGATCTGAGGAACCCTGAGTTTCCATGAGTGAAAAGTCTGTAAAATATTCAGTACATTTTATGATGGACTTTGCTATCATCCAGAAATGCTGCAAGCTTTTTCTGTAGTAGTATATCTAGTGTCAGCTCATGAACTGCCACAATATCATTTAACACACTCTATAGGAGGCTTCAGCACTCCATAACATTTATCCACCTTTTATTGCCAGGTTTCATTAACAGTTTATTGCCAAATATTCACTTGTAAATAGAAAATTCTTTGACTAGTGCTTCCAAACATAAATTCTTCTCTTCTTTATGATTCAGACAAAGAAAAGATGACATGATAATTTTCTGAAACCAATGTACTTCTGTATGGCAATTCTGGTTGTGATTTTTATTTGCAGAAGGTTGTGTTCTTAAAAAGGGATAGCATAGGTAGCACATGCCTTATTATACCCTTGTTCTGGATTATTTGGATTACATGGATAAAATACATATCACGATTTTGGAATTTGAAAACAGTCCACAAAAAAATGTATTCTGTCTGCTAAAAAAATGCTGTGATTATCTTGAATGTTTACAGCTTGATTTTTTACAGGCTGTGAATCTGTGGAGGGTACTACTCATTAAGATACATGTTACTGAGCATAAAGCAAATAAGAATGATTCATAGAAAATCAGAGAGGTTATGCTAGAAAATTCCCATTGTATAAGAATACTGTATCTGTATCTCTACAGTCAGGAAGGTCAACTATTCAATTTTTACTGCATTTTGAATCTGCAAAATGATAAATGTAAATAAATTCCTTATATGTTCAAAACCCCTAAAACTTCAAAGGTAAATCATGCATTGACTTCTTTTTAATATCTTCCATAGATTTAAATCTATCTCTATTATAGGGTAGGAATATGTAATGAAATTACTAAAATGTTGATTTTGCTAAACTAGAGAAACAGAAAAGGAGTGAATCAAAACAGTTAAGCTACTTTCCTGTACTGAGCCATACTGTTAAGGAACTTTCACTGAATCTATGGACACATTATCTTCACGGATTTCTGACTCATCATAGCAACCACATTTAAAAAAAAAAAAGTTTAATAAAAGCTATTTCATTTGAATTTTCTGTTAAAATATAGCATAACTAAGGGTACAGAAATATAGATATGACAATACGTATATTTTCACTCACTGTTCACTATCAATATATCATTCACAACATCATTGTGAATTATTTACCACTTTATGATAGCAAGGATCAGCTATGATTTTATTCACTGGGATAGAATCATAGAATCATAGAATAGTTAGGGTTGGAAAGGACCTTAAGATCATCTAGTTCCAACCCCCCTTCCATGGGCAGGGACACTTCACACTAAACCATGCCACCCAAGGAAAAAAAAAAAAAAAATTGCAGTCCCCCCACCACCACAAATTATGCAGTTGAGTTTCCTGCATTTGGGGAAATCACAGGGGTCAGCACACCTGGAGCGGAAGGGATGAGCCTCTCCCTGGGAAAACCACATGCTTGATCATGGTGTCTCCCCTGCCAGGTATGTTCTGACCTTTTTGAATTTTCCTGATCTGAATTTGAAAAAATAATTGTACAGCTAAATAAATCACTGTGTGAATACTTTGGAAAATAGAAAAACATTTACTTTCCACACATTTTAATATTTATGTAGTTGATATCAGAAAATTTTACTATAGAGCATTAATTGGACATAGTAAATATTACATTGGATTAATATAAAATGCATAAGACAAATACGAATAAGTATGTTTTGAGTGGGGGTTTTATCCTCAAACAAAATTGGATATACTGTTGTCAGAATCATTGTTACTGCAATGTTCATATATCGCATAATCATAAGAATCTTTTTTTTTAATGAAAACATTTAATTTAGCAAAATTGTGCTTTATTCTGGAAAAATATTTCATTAAAATATTTACAACAGTTCTATTTATGGGTTATTGGTAGCACAAGGCTGAGAAGGATTATGTAATAATATGTTGCCTCTTTGAGGGACTTAATATGAGATTTTGATATTTGGGTATTTTAAAATATCTATACATACCCATTGTCTTATTATTTTTTAATAGTGAATTAAGAGGAGTTTCTTGCTTTTGGATACTCAAAGCAATTATGGCAATGTACATGACCTCATGAAGAAATCCATGGAGTGGCTACTCAAAACCTTGTTTTGGGTGAAATACATAAGTATGTTTGAAGAATTTAGTTTTAATTCAACTGAAATCTTAACAGTTTAATCAATAACTTGTTTGTCCAGGTTTAATTATCATAGAGGAAAGAAACAAAAAAGGAAAAAAGAATACATTTCAGAAGAAATTTCATTATAATAATAAAGTTTAAATTATTATAAACATACTTTCTTGCATCTATTGTTTCTTCTGGTGGCATGCTCACCATCCCACTGCTCCTCAGGGTCCTCTGGTCCTGAATTTGCTGCATTTTTCTACATATGTTGTATGTTTGTGGGTTTTTGCTTTTTTTCTTGTTTGATGAATTGATTATAGTCCCAGGGTCTCCAGCTTAAACCTGTGCCCTTTTTATTATTGTCCCATACCAGTATTCTTCTACCTTGCATCCCGGGCCTCCATTTTCAAGGCCCTTTCTATCATACCATACCTATTTGCCTGTAAATTACATTTTTATGCTTACAACATACTATGTTGGGAAGGGATGGTTAGCGAAGAAATTAGGTATTAGTTAATGTTCAATCAATGGGGATGATTAGGGGATGAATGCTCAAGCTTGTTTAACTCTGTAGACATATCCATTGATATAAATATAAGGCCATGTATCTTCACTTTGAAAATAAGAGCTCTGAAGTTTTGAAAGTGTCTGACACACATAGTAAAAAATTTGTTTGTTCTCTTCACCCTTTAACAGCTTTCTTAGATGGCCAGATCCAGATATTTTACATATTTAGCGTATCAAATGTGACAGTATTATTAAAATTATCCATACATCCCTATCTAGAGGTCCATAAATAATTTCCATTACTGATTTTAATGGTGCACCTGCTACAAGTTATTGCAATGCCTTTAATGACTCATTAATGTGCTTAGATTTCCAGCTGATACCAGCTGAATGAATGAAGAATATTTCCTGCAACATTACAAAATAATCAGGAAGTCAGAAAAAAAGGTATAGAATCATAGAATAATTAGGGTTGGAAAGGACTTTAATATCATCAAGTTCCAACCCCCCTGCCATGGGCAGGGACACCTCGCACTAAACCATGTCACCCAAGGCCTCATCCGACCTGGTCTTGAGCACTGCCAGGGATGGAACATTCACAGCCTCCCTGGGCAACCTATTCCAGTGCCTCACTACCCTAAAAAGAAAGAATTTCCTCCTTATATCCAATCTAAACTTCCCCTGTTTAAGTTTTAATCCGTTACCCCTTGTCCTATCACTACTTGTTTCCGTTTTAACAAATATTGTATTTGTTAAATACATTGTATTTGCAGAACTAGAAAACACTCTATCAAATATATAGCTGTAGGTGCATAACCTTTTATCATTTTATTAATTTTAAGAGTAGCTTGGCAATCTGCTTAAAAGGTATGGCACTGGACAGCCATACCTTTAATTTCTTCCAGCCACTTTGGAAGAAGGGGCATTTGGTTAGAATTGCTTGATTAGGGATATTTGGAAGAGCACAGGTGCTTAGCAATTAAAACAAACAAATGAAAAAACAAAAGACCAAATAAACAAAGCAAACCGCAAAAACCAACCAAACAAACAAAAAAAGCCCCAACTTTCCTCAGATGTATATGTTGAAATATTTGAAAGACACAAATTTGTTATCAGTTAAAGACAGAAACACTGCAGGAAATGCTAAAAAGCCCCCTAATTTACGGGAATATTAAGAACTAGATTACCTTTTGCAGTATCCCTGTTCCTCAGTCACCCAGATTGAATCATGTTTACCAACTCCTCCCCCATGTTTTGGAGATCCATAATAATGTATCTACAAAATTGACGCATTATTATGTATCTGCAAAACTAAGAACAAGAACACACATTCAGGTCTAGCTATGCAAGATAGCTCTCAGATAAAGAGTGCAGTTAATACTATAAGGTACTAGGAAAAAAATACTTGCCCTCCCCCCCTGCTCCTGCTTCCGAAAAAAAAGGAGGTGAAGTTAAAAATTGCACTAGCACACATAGGTAAAAACAAGATCATGCATCTGTCACATGCTTGGAAGCCAGTGACAACCCAAAGATTTGAAAGCCAAGAAAGGGGAACAGAGGAATTTGGGAATTGACTTGACAGAATGATTATAATTGGGAAGACTTAAAATTTTTGAAGTATAGGAGAAACTGCTGTCTTCCCCCATAGGTAGGTCAGCATTAAACCACGCTACTTGCAAATCCCTAATGCCACTTGTCATTTTGTAGTGTGGCCAGTTAGTTGTTATGAGAAAGAATGTCAATCTACCCAGGAAAAGCAATTTCTTTATTGCAGCAATCAATGATCAAAACTTTTTGGCTTATGTTATAAAGGAACTTAGTTTAGATTAAAAGCGTGGTTTGACATGTAAGGTTATCAAACCATGTTTCAGAAAATTATTTCAGGAGTTGCTTTTCCTCTCTGTTGAATGAAATAGTATATATACTAACTGGCTGCTTTTTTGTACTCCATTACAAATGTGATTATTCTTTTCCTGAAGTAGAAAAATAAGATTTAAAATTTAAAATAAGATTTATTTATTTAAAATAAGATTTAATATTTAAAATAAGATTTATTTACACTGTTTCAGAAAACAATAGCAAATTTTAAATCTGGAATGCATTCTTTACAATAGATTCTATGGCCCAATTTCTTTATTTTTTTTAGAATTATTTATTGCATACACCATTTAGAACACAACATTCACCAATCTCTCCCCTAATATTTTAGCACACTTACCAAAAAGTCATGCCCAAAACCAAGTTGCTTTTAGGATACAGGAAATTAATTTAGATATTTTATCTAAAATCTAACAGTGCAAGAAGCACATTGTAATATACTATCAGTGGAGATCTTATTGATTTACTGATTTTTTTATTATTACGCCTTTTCTAAGACTCAAATTTTGTCAGTTCTTTCATATCTTTCTCATGAACTAGTGAGTTTGCAGGAAGACACTGCAATAATGAATTGTCTAAAAATTTTCTTTTCCACTAAGCTGGTCATTCACACAAGTAAAAATTCTTTTACAGCAATCTCACAGAATTTGCTTTCCTGCTATAGTTTGTTCTTCAAAACAATGTAATGTCTAGTACTTTTCATTGAAACCTACTACAGGTAGCCGTATCGAAGGTAAGTTAAGTTATGAACATCATGAGGACATTTCACTCAAAGAAAGGAGACATCAGGAAGCTGATGTTCCCATGATGTAACCATCATTAGACTGAATTAATTTAGCATTTAGTGTCACGAAAGAAAATGTCCTTAATCCACTTAATCCAGCATGAACATTTCAATTAACTAATCCTCTCAAACTGTAGCAAATACCATGCTGTATGACTTCATAGAATAATGCATTCCAAGCTCAGGAAAATACTTCTGATCTGGAAAAAGCTTTAGCCTCTCTGTATACCATTTACTGAAGTGTCCCCCAATGCTTTTAGGGATACTTAAATGTGTGGGGGTTTTGGCGTTTGGTTGGTTGTTTTTTGATGGTGCTTTTTTGGTTTTGATGTTTGCTTGGTTGCTTTACTGCTGGTGCACCCCTCCCTGTGACTTGGTACCATTTTGCTTGGTTTATCTGAATCCTGTGTCATTGTTTTTCAGGTAACTTGGATACTGGAAAATTCTAGATTTTAAACAATCTGAACTTGTTTATATATACTCAGAATATTTTTAAGACAGTGCCCTTTTGAATATTTTCACAACTCTGTAAATATCATTATATAATATATTACTTTTCATAATACATACATTGTATTGATTCACAATGGTTTTAGTTATCGTCAGTGAAAGTAATATTCTATTAAGAAGTTTAGACAATTTTTTATATGAGTGATAGTATTTTATATAAACTGATTCATATTTGGAATTATATCCAGAACTGTTTTCATAATCTACTTTTCACTTGGCAAGATTGACTGAAATCCTGTAAAAGTAACTTCTCTTTTTCATTCGATGAATGCAATTCAGAAATTAACCAGATTTTTAATGAAAAATGTTTTACTATTTTTGGACCTGCCAATGTTTGTTTTTACTATCAGCACATTGCATATAAATACTTATCCTAAAATGGTAAGTGGAATGGAATACATCAGTTGAAATATATCTGACTAGAAGTAAATGTAAAGTAGACCTCTAGATCTGAATTTTTAGAAGACTCATTTACAGTCAATAGAGAACAATTGAGAGTAGCAAATATTTCTTCATTCATGAAATAGATGTCTAAATTAGTGTGAGTTATTCTATAAAAGTGATTATTTCTCTCCATTGAGTATAAAAAGAAGCCTGGAGGGGTTAGCTGATAAATATCTAAGGCTAAATTAGTTAATTCTACTGTAGACATATAAAGAAAAATACATCAATATACCCATATAAATCAATTTTACACTTACAAATGTGAATGTTTGTTTATAAGAATATAATTATTGAAAACAATTACATCAATCCTATAACCAAATCTGCAATGAAAGAGGCCTTTAAAATGGGAATTAATAGTCTTAGTAGGACTACCTGATAATCAAGTATCATAGAATCATAGAATCATAGAATAGTTCAGGTTGGCAAGGACCTTAAGATCATCTAGTTCCAACCCCCCTGCCATGGCCAGGGACACCTCACACTAAGCCATCTCACCCAAGGCTCTGTCCAACCTGGCCTCGAACACTGCCAGGGATGGAGCATTCACAGCTTCCCTAGGCAGCCTATTCCAGTGCCTCACCACCCTTACAATAAAGAACTTCCTCCTTATATCCAATCTAAGCTTCCCCTGTTTAAGTTTGAACCCGTTACCCCTTGTCCTATCACTACAGTCCCTAATGAAGAGTCCTTCCCCAGCATCCTTATAATAATTTTATATGCTTGCTTTAATTTTATATTGAGTTGAATCTTGTGATCTCACTAAAGTCAATGGGTTTGCCAAACAGAGTGACACTGGTCTTAAGTAAGAAATTCTGGACTAGAATTTCTTAAACTTGAATGAGCTTTATGTGTGCTTTAGGATTTGCATCCTCTATAATCTGTAAATTTCTATCCATGTACCTGCAGCTGAGTTACTTCATCCTCAGTTCTTTGCTTTGCTAAACCTAAAATATTAGCTTTCATATTTTATTTATCTTTGGCATTATTACATATTTCAATGTTTTGGTTTGTATTTTCTTATGTATTATGAATTATCTACTTTCCTTTCACAGAAACATATCTCTCTGATCCAGGAAGCTGTTTTTTTTTACAATAGACTAATTATAGGTGAGGCAACCTGTAAGAAAAAAAAAAAAAGTTGAAGTAGAATTGATGGCGTATAAAATAGAATCACAGAATCAACTAGGTTGTAAAATACCTTTAAGATCATGAAGTCCAACCATTACCCCAGGACTGCCAATACCACCATTAATCTATTGTCACTGAGGGCCTCATCTTCATGTTTTTTTAACACTTCCAGGGACAGTGATTCCTCTACCACCCTGGGCAGCCTGTTCCAGTACTTAATTAAACTCTCTGTGACGAATTTTTTCCTAACATCCAATCTAAATATCCCATGGGTTTTGGTTCAATGGCAAGCTGAATACAAGTCAGCAGTGTGCTCTGACAGCCAAAAGGGCCAACCATGTCCTGGGATGCATCAAGCACAGCACAGCTGGACATTTGAGGGATGTGATTGTCCCACTCTACACTGACCTGATGCAGCCCCACCACGAGTACTGTGGGTAGTTTTGCCCAAGAAGGACACCAAACTATTAGAGTGTGTCCAGAGGAAGGTGACCAAGGTGGTGAAAGACCTTGACAGAAAACCTACAAAGAGTGGATGAGGTCACCAAAGAGTGGCCCACCAGAGCTGCTTTATCACTTCCCCTCCTCAACTGGACAGAGGCAAGAAAATATAATGAAAATGTCATGGGTCAAGATAAGGACAGGAAAGACTCATTCAGAAATTACCATCATGGTCAAAACAGTCTTGAGCTGGGGAAATTAGCTTAATTTATCACCAATCAAATCAGAACAGGATAATAAGAAATAAACCCAAATCTTAAAAGTACTTTCCTCCCACCCCTTCCTTCTTCCTAGGCTTAACTTCACTACTGATTTTCTCTACCTCCTTGCCCCAGCAGCCCAGGGGAATGGGGAACAGGGGCTGTGGTCAGTTAATCACACACTGTCTCTGCCTCTCCTTCCTTCTCAGAGGGAGGACACCTCACACTCCTCCTTCATTCCTGCGTCGAGTTCCTCCCACAGGAGGAAGTTCTCCATGAACTTCAACATGTGTCATCTTTGTTAGCACAGTGAGCAAATAATTATGTACCAAAAGCTGATTAGTAGTCTTGGTGATTATCTTTTATTGTATTTCCATAAAACAAAATGATTTTCATTTGAATTTATTTAATCACATTTATTAGTTAGTAATGGAAAAATCTGTTGTGATTAGTTACAACATTTCTCTCTCCCCTCTTCGTTGTTCCTTGCCTCCTCCTTTCTTCCTTCCTTTATTTCTTTCTTTCCTCCCTTCCTTAAAGAGCTGTCCTTAAGGTTATAGTGACATGAAGTAAGAGCAAAGCTGTGGCTCGTTTATCATTTTTTCTTTTTATTGGAAATAAAAGAAAATTGGCTATTCTTATTATTTTCCTTCCTTTTTTTTCATTTTTATTTAAAGAAAATAATCATCCCACAATGCTCCTTCATCTGTCATGGGGGCATATATAATACCACAAACAGCTAATACAGGATGTCAAGGCAACAGGAATAAAAGCAATAGAAAATTCAATTGAGATTGCTTCTGCTTCCTGACACAGAACCCACAGGACAGAATATTCTTTCTACAAATAGCTTGGTCATGTTGGCTTGCAGTTTTACTTTAAAAGCCTTAACAACTCTTTCCATAAAAACTTTAATGCTCTTCCTTTTATAGCAGTAAAATAGATATTGTGTTATCTGCACTATGCATGCATTTCACTATACAAATTCAAATACATGTATGTTTTTTCATATATATATGCACTCATAACAACAGTGAACACGTAAATGCCCCTATTGTGACTGTTCTGTGTACTGTCCTCTGTAAACAGTTCAAAGACAGAGAGAAAAGTGAGCATATGTGGGAGCAGCAACTCTGCAAAAACAAGGTCAGTGAAGAAGGATTCCTCCTAATTGTCACATGGTTTTGTATACTTTTTTGAAGGGTGTGAGGAGTCCTACCCCTGAGGAGGAAGGAGCGGCAAAGACAATGTATGATGAAGTGCCCAAACCTCCATTCCCCGTCTCCCTGTGACACTGAGGGAGAAGAGGTAGAGAATTTGGGAGTAAAGTCGAGCCCAGGAAGGAGGGATCACTCCAGCTGATCCATGGCCAAGACTCAACCCCTACATGGTGGAAGTCCCTCTCCTTTGGTTTCAATTTCTGCACTGAATACTGTATATTGTGTCACTCCCTCCCCCATGGGGGAATTGTTTTAACTATTTATCTGTTCCTACCTGCATAAACCGCCAAACTTGAGCCAGTCTCCATCACAGGAGGCCAACTAGTGTTTAAATCTCTAGTTTCTGACACTTTCTAAGTTGTTGCCCAAATGTGTTATGGAAAAAAAAAACAACATTGTTATCCAGATCATACTGAGTAAGACAGGTCAGTTCAAGCTTTGCAGATGGTCAGGACTCATATCTCGGTGGTACTGCTGGGTAGGCTACATTCAGTTACAACACTGATACAACAAAAGAAAAGAATACAAAGGTCCCCAGAAAAGTTCAGAAAGTTCAGAATGCTATATAGCAATATGAATATCTTATGGAAAACATTCAGCACTCAACAGGTTGTTGTGGGGTTTTCTGTAGAAACAAAAAAAAATGGAGAAAAGAACTGTGTCTGGTGAAATGAGAAAGACGATTTCTAATGATCTGGAAAAGTCCATGATTTCATCTCGGTCATTTGCACTGAACATCTACATTACCCTTAAAATTTTGGGATTTCATAATTCCCTTTCAACTTTGTGTGTGTGTTTGTACAGAGAATAATTTATCCATGATATTCAGATGTTCATTCACTAGAGACTTTGTGCTAGTTTCTGATTTTGTAGACAGCAACAGAATAAGAAAATACATGTTTCAATACACAAGTGATGAGTCTGAGTTTTTGCTATTGTCTTTTAAGTGGATAAGAAGTTATGAAGTATAAATTAACAAATTCAAAGGATCACAGCCAAACAGCTCTCTGCCTCTGATGTTCAGTGCATAGAAGTTACTCATGCAAACAAATCCTCACTTTGTGAAGAAAACAAGTTTTGTAAGGTACTTACTGTCAAGATAGGTCAATCAAGCCACAATTAGCTCTAATTAGAAATCCCACAGGCTATTAAAATTGTTTACCTTCTGTTGAGATATCCACAAAAAGGCGCATAATTTTTCCCACTTGTGAAAACATCAAAGAAAAGTATTTCCTATCTGAACCTTAAAACCAATTATAAATGAGGACAAGCACAGCAGTGATATCAACAGAATTTAGGAAACCATTTGTAATTGCAGCATTACAGCTAGCTAAGGGAGTATAAAGCACTATTCCTTTTAGGCTCTAAACAAAGGGTCTATATAAATAAATAAATGTTGGGGTATTTAATGTAAAATTTCAAAAAGACAGAGAAATGGACTGACAGATCTCTGCATCTCTTATGAGTTCTGTAACTATATCAATTCTTATTTCAATATCTGAATAGTGAGGTAGACTGGTAATAAGTTTTTGTTCTTATTCAAGGACATTAATTAGTGGCCTTGTTTTCAAATGGAAGAGAGTCTAACACAGATCAACCAACTGATTTTTTTTCATTTTTTAAAATAGCTAACATATAATAGAAAATTCAAAAAAGAAATGAAGAACCTAGGAAAATCCATGGTTTTCTTATCTCAGTTTTTGAAATTGCTTATAATTATATTGTCTATAGAGGAGAAAGCAAGCTCCAAGGAAAGCAGGTTTTAGAACTCACAAGCCTACAAGTCACATTAGAACTTGGGAAAAAAAAAAAAAAAAGAAAAAAAAAAGAAGAGCATTAACTTCTTCACAGGAAGAAATTATTGCACTAACACTTGTTTTAAGTGAACATAATTTCCTGTTATAACTGAATTTGTCTAGCTCAGAACAAAAATGATTCAACAAGGATGTAGTCCAGAAGTTTTTTTCCCTAAAATGAGGCAGCATGCCACAAGCATTTGTTTCAATTTATCTGACCTACTAAATGTGCTTAGATGCTAGTGGCAAGCAAGAAGTTTTTATGTAATGATTTTAAACATATCCATGAAACCACTTAATTAATATTCATCTGGATTCATTTAACGTACTTGGATATGTCTAGAGGAAGGCAACAAAGCTGGTGAAAGGGCTGGAAGGCATGTCCTGTGAGGAACAGCTAAGGACTTCTTCGAGTTTATCTAATTTGGAAAAAAGGAGGCTGAGGGTGACCTCATTGCTACCTACAGCTTCATGAGGAGCGGGATTGAAGAGAGAGGTGCTGATCTCTTCTCCCTGGGATCCAGTGATAGGACACATGGCAAACAGTTGAAAGGTGTGCCAGGGGAGGTTTAGACTGGACATTAGGAAGTATTTCTATACGGAGAAGGTTCTCAAACACTGGAACAGGTTTCCTAGAGGGGTGGTTGATGACCTAAGCCCATCAGTGTTTAAGAAACATTTGGACAATAACATGCTTTAAATTTTGCTCAGCCCTGAATTGTTTAAGCAGTTGATCATTGTAGGCTTCTTTCAACTAAAATATTCTAACCTATTTTATCCTATGCTATCCTATCAAATTTTTCAGGTATATTTACAGTTACTCATTCCATATTCAAGATAACAGATTAGATTCACCAGGAAATTTCTGGGGAGTTCTGATTATTTTAATCCAAATAAATACATGAAAACTGCTGGCAAACCATTATAGCTGGGATGGGAAACTGTAATTTTAATCAAACCTGTTATTTGTCTAAAATTCAATTTGTGTAAAATTCAAATAATGTAAAGGTGTGTAGTTGGTTTTTCATTACACATTGTTCTTATAGAATGAAAAATATGAACCGCATCTCTAGTTGCCATAAATTCTTTTTTAAGTTTTTTTTTATTTGACAAAATAAATATGCATGAACAAATTCACCAATACTTAGACCATTCTAATATGCATGCAAAATATAATATTGAAGTCACTACACTTATTTTTGTCCTTTCCATAACAATATATTGGCTGGTTTGACACTTTCTAACAGATTTGGTAGATAACTTCATATAACATGATGTATGACCAATTATTTCTTTTTAATGAAAATAATATAATGTTGCAGAATGACTCTAAGAGCAGAACCATAGAGTTCTGGAGGACTGTGCAAGCAAGGCAGGGGGTGGCCCCCACAGGTGGCCGGAGACCGGACCTGGGAGGAGAATGTGGAGGAAGCTGTGGGGGCTAACCAATACTGTTATGCCAAGAAGGAGTGGCTGAATACCACTCCTATATATGTGTGAACTGCGTCACAAATAAAGTAGAAGTTGCTTATCACCCATATTGGGTTGGCCTGTCTGCTTCTCCTCGCCGCTTACAAATGGCGCCCGAACAGGGACGCGGACTACAGGGCCCTGGTCGCTGGGGACCCGGATTACAGGGCCCCGACTAGCGGGGACCCGGATTACAGGGCCCCGGTCGACGGGGACCCGGGATACAGGGCCCCGGTCGACGGGGACCCGGGATACAGGGCCCCGGTCGACGGGGACCCTGATTACAGGGCCCCGACTAGCGGGGACCCGGGTTACAGGGCCCCGACTAGCGGGGACCCGGGTTACAGGGCCCCGACTAGCGGGGACCCGGATTACAGGGCCCCGGCCGACGGGGACCCGGGATACAGGGCCCCGACTAGCGGGGACCCGGATTACAGGGCCCCGGCCGACGGGGACCCGGAA
This sequence comes from Pezoporus wallicus, assembly GCF_028554395.1. NCBI lineage: Eukaryota > Metazoa > Chordata > Aves > Psittaciformes > Psittacidae > Pezoporus > Pezoporus wallicus. Next base: position 184 of record NW_026638964.1, on the reverse strand, counting down.
TACAGGGCCCCGGTTTAACAGGGACCCGGATACAGGGTCCCAGTCGATGGGGACCCGGATACAGGGCCCCGACTAGCGGGGACCCGGGATACAGGGCCCCGGTCAACGGGGACCCGGAACGGCGAGTGAGCGGCGCCGGCGGCAGCGGCCAGGAAGCGCGGGCAATGCTGTTGCGGTGGCGTGA